>NC_056662.1:38936600-39244700 GCF_018350195.1 Panthera tigris
ATCAAAGAATGCAATGCCATCAGATAGGATTTTGGGGAATAGGGTAATTTTATACATCCCACAAATTACTTACCAGTTACCAAAAAAAAAAAAAAAAGTGCCTTTACAATGGAAAAACCAGTCAGATGCCACCTTAACTGAGTGAGCAAAGTTAACAGCACAAATAATGGGACAAACTGACATCAGGAACTTCATGATATGAAGCAATGGGTAGTATACAACACCATTTATGGAGAAATCTTACCAAAACCTTTCTCTCTGAATTAACTGTGAGAAAACAATCAGACAAATCCAGATTGTGGGTATTCTATAACTCACTACTGTAGACTTTAAAACTGACTGACACAATCACGAAAGAACTATAAAGAATATTATTGGAATGAATGAGAAATTTGACTATTTATCAATATTAAATTCCTTTAGTGTGATACTGTGCTGATGTAGAAGACTCTGTTTTTGGAAGTTACATGTTGAAGTACTTTTTAGGGATGAACTGTCATGATGCCTGTAACTCTTGAACAGTTAAATACTTTAGAAAAAGGAATTGTCTGTACATGCTGTCTCCAATTCCACCCCTCATTCTCTCTTGAACCCACGTTAATCTTATCCCTTTCATTCCACCAAAACAGTTAAAAATCACTGGATATCTGATGATCTCCACACCGATCATTTTTAGTCTATATTTTATTGACCCATCTTTTCATTGAAATGCTTTCTTCACTTGGCTGTCTGGATACCCTACAATCCTGAATTTCCTCCTGTGGTTTTTGGTGGTTTCTTCCCAGTTGTCTTTGGATAAATCTATGTATATTTTCCTCACCTTCTAAATGCTGCAGTACTCCAGGGATCAGTTTTTGAACCTCTTTTCTTCCTTTCTACCTATACTCACTCTTTTGGTGTTCTTCACTTTCAGAGGCGTGGACAAGGAAGATATCCAAATTCAGATCTCCAGCTATGACCTCTTTCCTGAACTCTAACTTGTATATTCAAATGTCTCCTTGACATGCCTATTTTGAGATGTAACAGGCATCTTAAAATTAACATGTGACTAAAAGAGAATTTTTGAGGTTCCTTTGGAAACCTATTCCATCCACAATCAGGAGTAGTACAATAGCCTCTTGACTGATTTTCTCCATTTTGTCCTTGCCTCCTACCTTAATCTACCCTCAAGACAGCACCCAGGATGATCCTGTTAAAAAAATAATTCAGATCTTATCACCCCTCAGCTCAAAACTCCAACAGTTTATCATCTCAATCACAGAAGAAGTTCAAGTCCTTCTGGCTCCACATTACCCGTCTCACCTCATCTATTATTCTTTTTCCCACTTACTCACTCCAGTCACACTGCTGTCTTTGCTATTCCTTAAACACAACAGATAAACTATAGCTTCCGGGCCATGTATTTGCTATTACCTCTGCTCTCATACTCTTCTCTGCATGTCTCACTATCTGACTTCTACTAGTTTCTGCTCAAATACTTTTTTTTATTAGACTCATCTGAACATAAGATTTATGAGGTCAAGGATTTGTATGTTTTGCTCACATTGTGTCTAGAAAAGTTCCTGGCATTAGCAGGTGCGCAATAAGTATTTGAAGGAAAGTTGGAGTGCTGAAGGATATTGAGAAAAAAAGAAACAGATATCCTTTTCACTAGCATCTATTAAACCAAAGATAACTAAGGAAAAGAGGACTTCTATCATATCTAATGTTTTAAGATTATAAACAAACGTCATTATTTGTTCATATTCTAGATGGAATTTCAAAAATATTATTTACATATACCCTGTATCATCTACAACCAAAAAATTGTCACATCGATTATTTGAACCATAATGTAAGAGAGGTTATTTAACATATGAGCTAAAACTGACTATCTTTCATTTATATGTACATTACAAATTCCCTAATGAGGCACATTCACTGGTGAAGACCCAACATACATCACCTTATCTATTTATCAAAATGAGTCAGCCAGGATACATTTTTAGTAACACACTGAGATGGGAAAAATTACTCCACAAACATCAAAATAATGAACTACAACTTTATTTAAAAATTTTATCATTCAACATTTTTACTTACTCATAATACTAACTAATGTGATCGTATTACTACATTTGCATAAGGAACTAAAGTATCAACAGAAAGTCTAGTTTATTCTAGTTGTTACATCAATGTACCTGTTATCTGCCTCCTTTAATACTATACCTTTAAGGAATTAAACTCATGCTGTTACTATAGTATATAACCCAATGTAAAAAGATTAGAAGTTTAAATACTCTAAAATAAAATTCCTTTTAAAAACCAAATGATGCTAAGCAAAATTAGTCACAGAAAGACAAATATCACATGACTTCACTCATATGATGACTTTAAGACACACGGGAACACAGATGAACACAAGGGAAGGGAAGTAAAAATAATATAAAAACAGGGAGGGGGACAAAACATAAGAGACTCTTAAATATGGAGAACAAACAGAGGGTTACTGGAGGGGTTGTGGGAGGGGGATGGGCTAAATGGGTAAGGGGCATTAAGGAATTTACTGAAATCACTGTTGCACTGTATGCTAACTAATTTCAATGTAAATTAAAAAAAATAAAATTTAAAATAGTGTAAAAAAAAAACAAACAAACCATATTCCAACAAGTGTTAGTGATTAAGGGTACTTATTTTTCTGAAAAGCTTAATATTTTGGAAATTCAAGCCACAGAACACCTAGTAAATGAGATAGCATAATCTCATACTGACCCTTTGTGGTTTATTGAAGTATAACATAAAATCCCTGTGGTTCCAGGTAACTATTACTGGGAACACACATTTTGCTGAACACAAATCCACCAAAATTCACATATGACATGAATAGTACTGTAGCTTATCAGGTACCTTTTATAAATATCTCAGTTTCAGCAAGAAAGGTATTATTAGTCCCACTTTCCAAACAAATAAACAGATCCTGAAGATTAGCTTATTTGTGTCATTTACTATATACATTATATAAAAGGCCCTTTATATTTACACACATGCACATTTATGCAGATACTCGTGTGCATGCACATACCAAGGATTCACAGATAGCAATACTCTATTTGAGACTTTCAAAAATACTATGGCTAAAGACTTAAAAAATATATACTATATATTAGAATATCAACTGTCCTCCATTCAATTAGCAGTAAAAAAAAGAATATATTTGGGGTGCCTGGGTGGCTCAGTCGGTTAAGCGTCCAATTTTGGCTCAGGTCATGATCTTGTGGTCCGTAAGTTTGAGCCTTGCGTCAGGCTCTGTGTTGACAGCTTGGAGCCTGGAGCCTGTTTCAGTTTCTGTGTCTCCCTCTCTCTCTCTCCGTACCCTGCTCATACTCTCTCAAAAATAAAGTTAAAAAAAAAAAAAAAAAAAGAATATATCCAATTTTGATGGTAAGTCCACAAAACTGGCACTTTTACTTATTGCTAAAGGCATTATAAGCTAGTACAACCCTTTTGGAAAACAATTTGGCAATTATCTCAAGACACAAAAAGTGTTCATGCCTTTTCCTAGTAATTCCATTTCTGGGAAGTTATCCTATAAAAATAATTCAAAATATGGAAAAAGCTATAGATTATTTATAACGTCCTAGATGCTTGGCATCTGAGATTTAACATTTGAGGTTTTGACACTGGTAGTTTTAACAACTTGTGAGAGAACCACAGGTTGATCCACAGCATATGTCAAGTTGCTATGTGAATGAGAAAGTCACAGAACTACCAAGTGAGCTTGACTGCCAGTATTTAGCTTTCTTTGTGGTCTGACTGCTCTCTAGATGCTCAGAAACATTTCTAAAATGGGGACAGAGGGAATGGACATGTTCATTAAAAAACTGTTTAAAAGTAAAAAGCCCTATGGGGCACCTGGGTGACTCAGTCGGTTAAGCCTCCGACTTTGGGTCAGGTCATGATCTCATGGCTTTGAGTTTGAGCCCTGTGTTGGGCTCTATGCTGACAGCTCAGAGCCTGAAGCCTGCTTCAGATTCTGTCTCTTTCTTTCTCTGCCCCTCCCTTGCTCATGCTCTCTTTCTCAAAAAGTAAATAAACATTAAAAATAAAAGGCCCTAAAATAGTAAGCCAGTTACTTGGCTGGTGATGAATGTGAAGAGTCTAAGAAAGTACTGATATTTTTAGGTTAAAATTAGTAATGGTCTTCAGTCACATTTCTTTCCAATACCTTAAGTCTACCACAGTGAAAGATCAGAAATATGATTAAGTGTTCAACAACAGAGAGATGATAAATCAATCCATCTAATCACTCAGTGGCTGAATTAGGGTACTGGAATTAACAGACAATAATTTTTCATTTTACATTTTCAAGATATTTTCTGTGACATTAATATTACATCTAGAAATTAAACTCAAGATTAAAACGTACTGCTAAACAGAAAAAGGAAGAGTTCACATTTCATTTCATAAGGTCTGCACTACCCTGATACCAAAAACACTGCAAGAAACAAAAACCATAGACAAATATTTCTGATTAACATAGGTGTAAAAAATCTAACAAAACATTACTAAATTGAATTCAGGAATATGTAAAAAGGATAATACACCATGACCAAGTGAGGTTTAGCCCCAGGAAAACTGTATTACTTATATCTTCCAGGTATAAACAAGTATAAATATCACTTTTTTGTAATTTCCCTATATAACTATATTAATGTAGACAAAAGTTTGATCTGGTCCACTTGACAAAGCTGAAGTATTTGCTATAAAACTTCTCAATCAAGTTTATTATAAATCTGCTTTCTCAGTCAATTCAACACTCCAATTCAAAATGTTCATTTTAGGGGTGCTTGGGTGGCTCAGTCATTTAAGCGTCCAACCCTTGATTTTGGCTCAGGTCATGATGCCATGGTTCATGGGATTGAGCCCCACGTCAGACTGCACTGACAGTGCAGATCTTGCTTGGTATTCTCTCTCCCCCTCTCTGCCCCCCACCTGATCATGTGCATGCATACTCTCTCAAAATAAAATGATAAAAACATTAAAAAAAATGTTCATTTAAAATATCTTCATTCAATGAGTTCATTCTAAGATTAAACTGTAATTACAATGTATTTTACTTAAAAGACAGAATTCAACATTCCATGGAATTATAAAGTAAAGAACCTCAATCATAAAGTGAAAGATGTTCTTCACAAACATTCTCAAGTTGAATGGTTAGATCACCTTATTGTGAGACTTACTGAAAAGAGCATCTAACCCCTTAAAGCAGCCTCTTTGATTTTTTTGGTGGATAATTCTAATGATGAAGAGAATTACTCTTTATATTAAATTAAACTCTACCTTCCTTCAATTTTTATTTACTAGCAGAAGTACTGACTTCTGAGATAATAAGAGCAATTAAGTCTTCATTAATACAGTCATCCTGCAAATACTTGAAAATAACCAGTAAGTCACTTTGTAGACTTTTCCTCTCCAGGCTAAACTTGAGTTCTCCCAACTGTTTCAATTACACTACTAAATTTCATTTTTCTTACCACCATTTCCTGCAAAAGACAAACATTTAAAATAAATGGGCTACAACGTAGCACCACATTCCTACAGGAATATGCAGGAGATGTGTCCACCCTAGGAATTTTATTACACTAGTCAAACAACTACCAAGTATCAAACTATGCTAGTTTCCCCCCCAATAAAAATCTACGCAAACATTACCAGTGAAAAAGCATACTAATTGTATGAAATAGATACAATTGAATATAGAACGCTTAATTTTTTTTAAGTTTTATAATTTTTTGAGAGAGAGAACAAATGTGCATGCATGTGTGTGTGAGCAAGAGAGAGGCAGAGAGAGAGAATCCCAAGCAGGCTCCACACTGTCAGGGCAAAGCCTGAAGGTGAGGCTTGATTCCATGAACCGTGAAATCAGGACCCGAGCCAAAATCAAGAGTTAAACTTAACCGACTGAGCCACCCAGGGACCCCAAGAACACTTGATATTCCTACAAGTTGTTAATACTCTTTGATCTAGAGATGAATTGTGGGAAAAGAACTGAATCCTGGTCAAAAATTATACCTATCTTTAAAAGATATATGTGTATGTTGTACACCTGAAACTAACAACACTGTATATTAACTATACTGGGATTAAAAAAAAAAAAAAAAGATATATATGTATGTAAACAGCAGTAATCTGCAAAAACAATATTGGTTCCAAGGGTACATGTTGCTTTGCTCAGGTTGCTGAAAAAATGAGTATGCTAGAAAACAATCCTCATTTATAATAGCTTTTATCTTTGTTTAGCTTTGACATGGTTTTAATTAGTATTGTACTACTCTAAAAAAACTGTTGAGCCCTTCAAGGCAGTTATAAAAATCACTTACTATATTTCTTTGACTCTTCACAGCAAAACTGAGATGGAAAACTATGTATTAATGTATTTTGTGCTAGTGAAACCTCACTAATTAAGGTCTAACAGGGGTTATGGGAGAAAAGTACATTTACGAATTACATATTTTAAAAAGAAGTTAATGACCTTAGAACACATGGTGCCTGTATTCAAGTTTGTACATCCTAACAATACCGGAATCAAACCTAGGAAAGGTCTATCTTCATAAATGGACAGAAATACTTTACAGTTAGTAAATCAAAGAAACCAAGAATAAAGTGGCAAGAGTCCATAACACTACTCCCTAAAAAAATTAAATGATGTATGCAAATACCATGTTAACTTCCTCACCAAAATATTCCTGGAAAATAAGATTTGTTTTTGTTTCTAAGAGTTATTCTTCTTTTCTTTCATATCTAAAATACCCTCAATATCCTGAAATGAAGAAAAATAAATGAACATAGTAAGTATATAATTCTTACCTGGAACCCACTTAATTTCCATTTCCATATCATTTTCTTTGCCTTTCTTTTCTTTTTCTTGAATAACTTGCAAGAGCTGTTTGTATTTAGCAATTTGTTCTTCATCATCCTTCTGACTTTTCTTTGTTTTCCCATCTTCTTCCATATTGACTTTATCATCACCTAATAAAAAAAATCAATTTCATCTAACATACAGAAATAATTGACATTTAAATCTAGTATTTAAATCTCACAGTCACTATAGCACCTTCTAAAAGATGTTGTTAGATATAATGCAAAAACAGAATACCAAAATCAGACAAATTTCTTAATATTAAATGAATTCATTGAAAGAATTAGGTCTTGTTTATAATAAAAATCATTTGCAATATAAGTTCTAAGTAGTGTACTTCGAAATCTCTCTTTTATTACAATTCATATTTCAAAATAATTTTATAGACATGTAACATCCTTGGACTTCTCTTCCTTATAAATAAGACAGCAGAGATAGCTTTTTATCCCTCTTTACGTCTTCCACCATCTGGCATAGTGGCTTTAAAATGTTATGGTCAATACAAGGGTGAATGTTGTTGGGATGCATGTGGTACATGGATATAACTGTTATACTGAAGAGACAGATAAAGGAAGCTGCTTGTAGTCCAAAATGAACAATAAAGAGTCTTTTCCATTTGATATGCTTACTCTCAGGATCTCATTAATACACTGAGAATAAAAGCAAATAAATTAGAAGTTAATTCAATTAATATCCCTCTGTGGAAAAATATCCACATTTCCATGTCTTAATTTATAAAAATAATATTTAGAATACAAAGGAACAATATAAAATTCAGGGCAACAAATACCAAAGAAAACTAATACGTGAAAAGTTTGTTCGGTCTGTATTTCCACTGTAATTTTCCAAGTCAAAAACATAAATTAAGAACCTAGGTTTTAATGCAAAACATACAGACTTATTGAATTGACTAAATGTCCCTGGTAAAGGAAAATTTAGAAGCAGCATAATGAAGACCCTCTCTTCTATAAGCTATGGCTAACCGGTCACTAAAAATGTCTAATATCATCAAACATTTAGCTGTCAAACATCAATGTTAACAGATTGTCCTCACATCTTAAAAAAGGTGACATGGAAAAAACATTGGTTAAGTAAATGTTTTCATAGTTTTTTTCTCTAAATGAATAAAAAAATAGTCCAGGACATTCTTTCCATCCTATCACACTTTTATATTTTCACTCAAACAGCTGAAATTCATCTTTTTCCTGTTTGTGCTTTGTGCCACAAAAATAATGTTGGATAGAATTCTGTCATGTATCCCATAACTCAATGGATAAAACATCAGGAACACATTAACAAAATGGCAATGTATTTCTTTCTATTAAAAGCTTACTTCTGAAAACATAATTAGAAGCAAGCTCCTTCCAGGTTGAAATTTTAGTGGTAAGTCTCTGATGGCCTACTTTAAATTGATTTTTTCCAGTACTAAAATTTTACTTTCCAAAGCTCTAAAATGTGGGATAATTCATGTAAATCTGTTTTTTCCCAATTCAAGGACAATACTTTGTGAGAGTCTTAATACTATATAAAGAATAAAAAAAGTAGTCCAACAGTAAGAAGCCCTGTGATGATCTTTTATAAACAACACCAGGAACATCTAGTAACTCTAAAGCATTCAAAAATACTAATGTATCTCTCAGAGGCACTACACTGCAGATTAAAGTAAGCTGGCAATCAATTAAAATAATGAAGAAAAATGCATGCTTTTAAAACTTAATGAGTAGTATATTTAAAACAAAAAGCCATTAATTCTTAAAGTTTTAGAAGTAAAAATATATGATACATGGTAGTATGGTAAGCACTTTGTGACCATTATCTCAATCTTTCCAAACATGAGCCAGGTACTATTATTATCCTCATTTCATAGCTGTGGAAAGAAAAGCACAAGGGCTTAGGAAAGTTAACCTATGTAACTTTACTATGTGGTAAACTCAGGATTTGAAACCAGTGGAGCACAAGATCTTAAAAATATACTACACATCACATTTTTGTCCAAATGTCAGTATCATTTCAAGTCTAGGTCAGTTCTCTCAAACCAATCAAAGAAACCTATTAACATTCTTCACAAATATACATGTTCTCTTCTTTCCTTTAACTTAGAGCAGCTAGTGAAGAAAAACTATTCCAGAATTATCAGAAAGTGATAAATGACCATACAGGCATTTGGATAAAAAGAATCTATAGACAAATCAGTATGTATATGAGAGAAAGACAGGCTATTTGAAAAAGGACTTGGTTGTTCTGATCATACTAGAAATAAAATGGTCACTCAATCTGGAGTTGAGTTTGAAATGCCAAAAATTAATAAGCAACAGTCACTGAAGCCTGAAAAAAATGAGAAGGCTTTTATGCCCAACATAACTACCCTTGCAAATCATACTTTTTCAGAGACTATTAAATACCTAAGAAATTATGTGGTTTTATTAATATGAGATGTCTGAACAAAGAAACTAGGATGACTTTTCCATTCCATGTGTGGAGTACAATTCACGTTATGAAAAACTTAGAAAAATAATGCAGTATCTTCAGTAGTCTAAAAAATGATAGGCCAATCATAAGATCTCAGAAAGTTAGTTTAATGGTCCTATGATAATACTAAAAAGAATTTTATGGTACAAAAACAGACACAACAGAACAAAGAACCCAGAAATGGACCCATAAACGTATGGCCAACTAATCTTTGACAAAGCAGGAAAGAATATCCAATGGAATAAAGACAGTTTCTTCAGCAAGTGGTGCTGGGAAAACTGGACAGAGACATACAGAACAATGTACCTGGATCACTTTCTTACACCATACACAAAAATAAACCCAAAATGGATGAAAGACCTAAAGGTAAGACAGGAAGCCATCAAAATCCTCGAGAAGAAAGCAGGCAAAAACCTCTTTGATCTTGGCCGCAGCAACTTCTTACTCAACATGTCTCCGGAGGCAAGGGAAACAAAAGCAAAAATGAACTACTGGGACCTCATCAAAATAAAAAGCTTCTGCACAGCGAAGGAAACAATCAGCAAAACTAAAAGGCAACTGACAGAATGGGAGAAGATATTTGCAAACGACATATCAGATAAAGGGTTAGTATCCAAAATCTATAAAGAACTTACCAAACTCAACACCCAAGAAACAAATAATCCAGTGAAGAAATGGGAAAAAGACATGAATAGACACTTCTCTAAAGAAGACATCCAGATGGCCAACTGACACATGAAAAAAATGCTCAACGTCACTCATCATCAGGGAAATACAAACCAAAACCACAATGAGATACCACCTCACTCCTGTCAGAAAGGCTAACATGAACAACTCAGGCAACAATAGATGTTAGCGAGGATGCAATTCTGCATGAAAACTGGTGCAGCCACTCTGCAAAACAATGTAGAGGTTCCTCAAAAAATTAAAAATAGAGCTTCCCTAGGACCTAGCAATTGCACTACTAGGTATTCATCCAAGGAATACAGGTATGCTGTTTCAAAGAGACACATGCACCCCAATGTTTATAGCAGCACTATCGACAATAGCCAAAGTATGGAAAGAGCCCAAATATCCATCGACTGATGGATGAATAAAGATACGGTATATATATACAATGGAACTCTACTTGGTGATAAGAAACAATGAAATCTTGCCATTTGAAACAATGCGATGGAACTAGAATGTATTATGCTAAGTGAAGTAAGTCAGAGAAAGACAAATATCATAATGATTTCACTCATATGTGGAATTTAAGAAACGAAACAGATGAATATAGGGGAAGGGGAGCAAAAACAGATAAGATAAAAGCAGAGTGGGGGGAGACAAACCATGAGAGACCCTTAAATACAGAGCACAAATTGAGGGTTGCTGGTGGGGTGTTGGGAATGGGTGATGAGCATTAAGGAAGGCACTTGTTGGGATGAGCACTGGGTGTTATATGTAAGTGATGAATCACTAAATTCTATTCCTGAAATCATTATTACAGTACATACTAACTAACTTGGATTTAAATAAAAAATAAATTAGATAAATTAAAAAAAAAAAAACAGAAAAGAAAAAAGGAAAAAAAAAGGAAAAAAAAAAGTGTGAACCATAATGTAAACAATGGACTTTTCGGTGATACTGATATATCAGTGTAGGTTCCTCATTTGTAACAAATATGCCACCTCGGTTAGGATGTTGATAATGAGGCAGGCTGTGTGTATCCATGTGTTAGGAGGGTGGGCAGAGGGATGTGGGAACAATGTATTTTCAGCTCATTTCTGCTGTGAACTCAAAACTGTTGTAAAAAATATAGTCTATTAAAACAGAAGAAAAGAAAGGCTCAAAAAAAAACTGGAGTAATGTAGTCCCAGAATGACCAGAGTAAATGAAAGTTCTCTCTGATTAGATACTCTCATCTCAACTATCAAATTAGCACACAAGGTTAACTACATATACAAGGAAACAAAAATAATAGAAATGAACCCAAAAAGACTTAAAATATTGAAATCATCAGATACAGACTGTAAGAAGATACTTAGTTTATGGAAGTGTTGAAAATATCTGCAATGAACAGAAAATTATATAAAGTGGTATTGCTGTTTTGAAAAATGGCCAAAGAGGACTTTTGGAAGTCTATCAACAGATTCAACACCACTGAAAAGCAAATTAGGAACTGGAAGATAGGTCAGAAGAAAACACCCAGAATGCAGCACAGAGAGATGATAGATCAAGAAATATACAAGAGTAGCAACATGGAAGTTACAGTGAAAATATCTTATATACATACATATATATACGTGTGTGTGTGTGTGTGTCCACACACACATAATTAGAGTTCCAGAAAGAGAGGGAAGAAGAAATGTGTGACTAGACAATGGTTGAGAAATTTCCAAAAGGGATCAAAGATACCATGCCACAAATGCAAGAAATCCAATAAACCCGAAGCACACAAATAAATCTGTTAGTTCACAGTAATACTGAAGACAAAAAAAAAAAAAAAAAAAAGGACAAAAAAACTTTAAAAGTAGTCAAAGAAAAAAGAAATCCAGGAGATAACCTTCAAAAGACTGAAAAAAAGTAGTCACGAAAAAAATTCTAGACAATCTTCAAAACACTGAAAATGTCAGACAGGTGATTTCTCAAAAACGAGGAAACTACAAGTCAGTAGGATATTATCATTATCATTAGTGTGGGGATGGAGAGGACTTCCTAGAATTTTTTTTTTTTTTACCTAGTGAAAGTATCTTTCTCAAATGAAAGCCAAACAAGGATATTTTTTTACTAAAACTCAAGAGAGTTTTACACCAGCAAACACTACCAGAACTTATCAGGGATAGATTTAAGACAGAAGGAAAATGGTCCTCAGAAGTATGACATTTAGAAAAGAATAAAGAGCAAAAAAAAGTGAAGAAAATGTGGGTAAAATGAAATAGGGCAGTTTAAATATCAATATCCCGTGGAACTTATAAAAAAAGAGGATAACAAAACAGAGGATAACATGAAAGTCGTTTTAAGATTCTCTGTATTATCTAAGAGGGTAAAGATATTAATTACCATTAGGCCTTAATAAATTAAGAATGCAAGTCACAATTTCTAGAACAATCACTAAACGAACTGAAACAGTCTACTTTCCAAACTAGTTGAGGAGAAAATGGAATACAAAAAATAATCAATCCAAAAGTAACTCTTAATATTAAAAAAGGGGGCATTATAGAGCATTTTACTAGTTTGTTAAGAGACTACAAAACTATGTGAATTAGGACAAGTCTAAAAGGCCAGGCTTTAGGCACCTGGGTGGCTCAGTCACTTGAGCATCCAAATCTTGATTTTGGGCTCAGGTCATGATTCCAGGGTCATGGGGTTGAGCCACCCATTGGGCTCCACATTGAGTGTGGAACCTGCTTGGGATTCTCTCTCACCCCTTCTGCCCCTCTC
Organism: Panthera tigris; assembly: GCF_018350195.1. Taxonomy (NCBI): domain Eukaryota; kingdom Metazoa; phylum Chordata; class Mammalia; order Carnivora; family Felidae; genus Panthera; species Panthera tigris. The sequence goes on from NC_056662.1 coordinate 38,949,391, forward strand.
CTCGGCTCACGTACGCTCTCTTTAAAAAAAAAAAAAAAAAAAATTAAAATTAAAAGAATTAAAAGGTCAGGCTTTTTTTGTTTGGTATAAGCTGTGGGGGAGGGGCAGAAAAAGTGGGGGGAACAGAGGATCCAAAGCAGGCTCCATGCTGACAGCCGAGAGAGCCCGATGCAGGGCTCGAACCTACAAACAGTGAGATCATGACCTGAGCTGAAGTTGGACACTCAACCGACTGAGCCACCCAAGCGACCCTGTTTGGTAAAAGTTTTAAACAAAATGTTTGTGGTTAAAGAAATTCAGGCCAAAAAAATACTTCTAAAAAGTTTCAAATATTATCCATAGGTGTATATAATACTGTACACTTGAGTATGCTTTGCAGGCAGCCTAAGAATTAGCTTGGCACTCCCTTTAAGCTACTGCCAAAGACGTATTTCCACTAATAAGCCTAGATTAGGGATCTAAATGCTTGCGAACATAGAACACCAAAAGACTAACAAGTACCTTGTAGCTCCTCTTCTATCTCCTCTTCATCTTCACTAGAGGAAGCTAAGTAAGCTTGAAAATCCATGTCCAAAAGCTCTTCCTTTTTAAACTTCCTGTTGAGTGTTGTAATTCTTTCATGATCAGTCTCATCCCAAGTGATTTCCACCTTCACCAATAAGAATAAAAAAGTATCAGAATATTTGTCATTAATGTGGATGTTTAACAATATTTAAAAGGTTAAGACATGTTAAAGCAAATCATAAATGACATGCTTAATAAAAAGTATTTTATTTATGAAAGAGGAACCATTTTCATCAATCTATGTTCTTCTATCTCTCTGCTATATGCAAGGTACTCTATTATTAGGAGTAAAAATTCATCGGTGTGTTAATTAATTGTAGGCAAAAGAAATAAAACACATTAGTGAAAACGTTACATTATTATGAACCAACAAAACATGTTTTTCACCTGGAGTTCTAAGTATTTCAGGAGGTCTACAAACTATGTGAAATCTATTAAAGCTTTCAACACAATTTCAATAGGGTCCTTTTTCCAAAAAAAGATTAAGAGCCACTGATAAGAAATGTATCTACTGGTTGGAAGTGCAGTAAACCCCACGATACAGAAATTCATCTATAACATGATTAATCTGTTGATTGGCTCCTGCCCTCTATGCTGCCCCTATTCTCAGATGGGGTCTTGTCAGATGTTTTAACTTCATTATAAGTTAATGAATTATAAGGGTGGGTCCCCTATGTTTTGTTTTGTTTTGTTTTCTCCTCAGGCTAATCTCCCCAGATCAGGACAACAAAATGGGCACCAGTTAACCAAAGGATCCCTAAGATAACTGTCACTACCTTAGAAGCTCTAACTAGTCACAGGATTCAGAATTACCCCTATTCAGAAAATTTCCCTGAGATGATAACCATAAAACTGCTGCTGGAACTGGTACAGATGTGGATGGTACCCTAGGAATTCCAGAAAAGCTGTCTGGACAGTCTTGCCTTGGTCATTTTTCAGTCTTGAAAAGAAACCAACCCTACATTTTACGTTACTGAATCTTTTAAACTACACTTATCACAATGGTGGGGTTTTACCATACTCAGTAACTCATCAAGGTTACATAGTGCCCATCATAGCATGTGGAAGACAGATACAATAGGTCTCTCTACCATCAGCCTGTCCTCAGAAGAGCACAGTGGTCTGTCACAGAAAAGGCAATGGGAAGACTGGGTAGTTGCTGCAGAGTCTATCTGTGGGTAGAAGGTTTATGGGGGGAAAGAAGAGAGAAGGTAGGCAGCTAAGTAACAAACTAATTCAATAAAAATCTTCTGGCCGTTCATTATTAAGCATTAATGTGACATCTAGGAGTCCTGAATTACTTTACTTAAACTGTTTTTATAATTTTGGATCATATCCGCAGAAAAAATGTGTTTCTATTTAAAATTTCTACTGGTTTTAACTGTGATTTGAAATAATCTGTTACCTCCTTCTCCTTACTCTGTAGGGTATTAATAACTGACATATAACTTATTAAAGAATCTAGTTGAATAAGAATGTACGGGAAAGACAGAGGAGATAAACATTTGTGGGTAAATGACTCAAGCTTAAAGGCATAAGAAAAATTTGAAAATAGGTTCAAACAAATAAAAATGCAAATATACTTGTGTTTCCCTTCTACTTGTATTTGTGCATTAAAATTTTGAATACTTTCCATTTTCAAAGATGTTATAAGTAAATAATACATAAAATCTTTTCTTAAAGCAAGAATCCAGCTATACACTTTTAACAGTTAAGAAATACCGTTGAGGTTCCCATCGCAGCAGATGTGAAATATTTTGGTTTATATGCTGTTAAATCCACTTCTGAGGCTACGTCCTTGGGCTCATCATCAAAGGTAATATCATCTGGTATAAACCTAAGAAACAAAAAATAAATTTATTTAAACATATGCTGTAGTGATAAACAACCAGAGTTTAGATTCTCCCCTAATTAGTTCTAGTTTATACATACATACCATAAAAAAGTTTCTATAAAACACACATGTAGATGAGGCAAACCATGTTAGAAATGACCTTGGCGCAAAATTTCTGAAATTCATAAACCATAAATCTGTAATTCCACTAAATTTGAATGAACTCTGTAGGCAGAAACCCTGCATTAGGAATCAGTTAATATGAATCAGGTGCAAACACACATGCCCCCCCCCCCCCGCCCCCCATGTTTCAAAACGACCTAGACTCCTGATGGCACAGTCTTGGCTTGTATATGGTATTTTGAAGATCAAATAGAACTAGTAATGGATAAGTGTTCTAAATATAAAGTATCAGACACAGAAGGTGTCAGTGAAAATAAGGAATAAGCTTAAAATTAAGCTAAAAAATCTTCACAATATTATCTTACAATATTTTTTCATAAATAATTAGCTCCTAAGTGTAAATGTAATTGTCTGACAATGCTTAGGCATCAGGCTAAAGAATAGGGGGGGAAAGCATAGTTAAATAACCCATGGTTAATATATTTAGGTTTTGTAATTTATATAGATTTTGTTCCATACACAAAAAAGCATATGCTCTGTAATCCACTAAAAATTATTTGTTGGTAGAGAAACAGATAATTAAGGTTCACTAGGTCTACACAGTATCCTCCTCCAGCTACACTTTTGCAGATTTAGTAGAAGAGAAATAGGTATCTGAAATCAATATTTTTAAGTGTTATTAATGTGCATGCATTTATATTTTTGGGCAGGTGAAAAAAAGTTTCTCTAGATAATTGGACAGTAGCAGAAAACTCAATTTTCTTTTCTGATGCATGCTTAACAAAATAAAACAGGGAATGTAAATTTTTTCCATGGTCACTGATCTTATTTTCTAGGCCTGCCAGACCTTATTCTAACATAGTATGGAAATGTCCCCAAACAGAACTAGAAAGAACAAAATGATCCCGAAAACAACATGTTAACATGAATTCATAATATCCAAAGAGTTTGATATTCTAACAAATGTTTGGTAACTACTATTTAAACATTCAGAACAAGTACCTCCAACTGAAACTCTTAACATAAAAGAGAAGGAAACACTTGTCTGATGAGATAAGCCCTTTGTGTTAAATATGCAAACATACTAAAATTTTATTCCAAATTATCAATTCAAAAATTTTTATTTGTTTTTCTACCAGTCGGAATGCTTTCAAAGTATGAAAGCCACAGACTATGAATGATGCATTTTTTTTCGGAAATATTTCATTTTGAGAACAAAGCCTCTCACAAACCTGGATACAGAGAACTGATTTCTATTCAAAGTGTCATAGTAAAATGGTGTATTGGGTTCAAAAGGACTAGGCTAATGATAAAATGGTACAGTAGTTTAGTTTCCTGTTTCCTCAGAACTGACATTTACAACCACCTAAGGGTTTTCAGCTCTGGGTCAGTGAAGCCTGTGCACGTGGTGAAAATGCCAAAGTCCAAAGACAATGCCGGCAACACCATTCATTCATTGAACAGCATTTATGGCGGCATTGTCCAATGAAACTTTCTGTGATGATGGCAATCTGCTCTATCCAACATATGGTCTGCCCTATATCTGCTCTGCATTAAGTACTTTACATATGTCTAATGACTAAGCAAATGAATGATTTTAAAATTTTTAAAAATTTTAAATAGTCAGATGTGACTAGTGGCTACTGCATTAGACAGCACAGATGTAGAGGTACCAGTTTATTAGCAAATTCCTCTGCCCCTACCTCAATGCTTTTTTTTTTTTAAGTTAATTCACCTGGTTCCTAGTTCTAAAAGAGAGTTGCAAAGAAATATCACTACATATAACTAAAAACATAGCCAGTATGTTTGAAATTCAGGATATAAATGCAGGGTGACTCATACATAATAGTTTAGCATTTCCTTGTTATAGTTTTAAGAGTGATGCTCCACAGGAGCAAAAAATCCTCTTTCACAACATGAAACAACATAAAATACTAGGAGTCTAATATTTTACTTCTTATAATCACATTGTGCTACAAGATAAAATTGGTAAGACATACTGGATTACCTTAGATCTATGAATGAACAACTACTTTCAAATTCCAGGCCGTCACAATCCTCATAAATTTTGCCAGCTGTTTCAGGGGAATCACAGTCTACTACTGCATAATAGTACTTGAGTCGTTTGAATTGATAATCTCTCAGTTTTTCTCTAGAAGTCCTAAAAGGTAGAAAACTCATTAAGCTTAGAACACAAATACCAATCTTCCTTTAAAAAATGAATGTAAATGTTTCAAAAAATTGTTTCATCCCAATCTATCTTTCTTTCATGACTCTGCCTTTATGGGCATTAATACTTAAGCTCATTTTATTATTTTGACAAGGCACAGACTAGGTATTTTGATTGAAAATTAGTATCTAGAAGAGTGTAAGAATTACATGTGGTTACCTAGAGTTTAACTCTTGAATAGTCATTTTTTTTATTTTGCTACCACATATAACCGCTCAAGTAAAACTGCTGAACAAGTTTATAATATTAAATGTATTATATTAATATAATATATTAACATTAATATAATTAATGATAATTAATAATTAAAGATAATATTAATAATTAAACATATTACAAACTATGCTAGGAAAGCATTAGTTCTAAGTACAAAGAAATTCCTGATCTGGTAAAATGTTTATTTCAGATTTATGTGTTGTCAAGTCTAAATGGTTGTAAGTTTAATTTCATTTAACATATTGAAACTCTTCATTGGCTCTCTTCTGCCCCCAATCTTGTCAATTACCATTTTTATTACGTGCACATAGCTCCACCTAGTGGTTTAAAAATTACCTTAAATTTTTTTTCAATACTACATTATGATGATAAAACAATGTTATCACTATTTTTTTATTTAATCCTCAAATTTACAAAAACTGTATATTTTGAAGACAAATAGGGTTTCAATGCCACTATTATGGAAAGCAACATCTCAGGAAAAAAATAAAACTTATTCAGAGCAATGAGGCTGAGAAATGTTTTTCAAAACTGCAGTAATTTGTGAATACTGAAATGTAAATATACACACAAAATGTTGTTGGAATAGTGTGCCACTTCTGACAGACTTTAATCTGCTTTTGCAACCTGTTTTAACGATGAATGGCAGGCAGAGCATAAACTTTAGTTCCATTACAGTGACCACAATTCTGAGTTAGTGACATGAACTCATGAGATTTAATTTTATTTTCTATAATGGCTTAATACCAGTCCTTTTCAGGGGCATCTTCAGGTATACTTAATAACTCTACTGGTCCTTGAACTTGCTCTTCCTTCATCCTCTCCTTTCCAAATTCTGAAGGATATATCTAAACACACACACACACACAAAAAAAAAATAAGATAAGATCAATATATTCTTTACTTACAATATCCGGAACTCCAAGAATTACAACTGAACTCAATGAAAACAGCAAGAATGACTCACTTCCAAACCTACTACGGAAAGCTAAAACATTCTGAGGAATCTCCTTAAAAATAGTTGTTTTGGTTGGAATGAAACAGATGTGGAACTTGAGAACAAAAACAGAGTGTCTCCTGCATACATCAACTAGGACAAGAGGGTTCTGGAATCCAAGGGAAAAATAAAAGCAAAACAAGAGTCTAGGCACTCAAGGAACTCAATGTAAACACACACATAAGAAATGACTGTTGACGCAAAATACACAAAAATGATTACTGAAGGACATAAAACATACGTAATAAAAAATAATTTTGTAATACTCAATTTATCTTTTAAGTCATATCATTTATCCAATATCCATTATCCAATGCTTTAAGAAATCCTTTAAATAGAGGGGCTCCTGGGTGGCTCAGTCTGACTTTGGTTCAGGTCATGATCTCACAGTTCGTGGGTTTGGGTCCAATGTTGGGCTATGCTGACAACTTGGGGAGCCTGGAGCCTGCTTCAGATTGTTTCCTTCTCTCTCTGCCCCTACTCTACCCCCGCCCCAAAATAAATAAACTTAAAAAAAAATTAAGAAATCCTTTAAATATAACTGAAAGTTATCACATAGTTTAGATACAATCTTGGTATAAAAAAAGGATTCACCCTCATTGGGATCTGGCACTATTTTTTTTTTTAAGTTTATTTATTTATTTTGAGAGAGGGAGTGTGTGTGTGAGCATGAATGGGGGAGGAACAGGGAGAGAGAAGGAGAGGGAGAGGGAGAGGGAGAGGGAGAGGGAGAGGGAGAGGGAGAGGGAGAGAGAGAAAATCCCAAGCAGGCTCCATGCTGTCAGGGCAGAGCCCAATGTAGGGCTCAAACTCAAAGAACTGTGAGATCACGACCTGAGCTGAAACCAAGAGTTGGACATTTAACCCACTGAGCTACCCAAGCAACCCAGGATTTGGTATTTTTGTATATTGGCTACTTTTGAGAGTCAAGAAATATAACTGTATTAATTTGTCTTGTTTGGATACTACTGGGCTTAATATATATGTTAACTAAAACTATTTTTTTCAATTCTGTGCAATATGCAATTTATCAAATAGGGGATTTGAGTTTTTCCTATTAGTGTGAGTGGCAACAATAGGTTTTCACGTAGAAGTTTTAAATATATATGTAGTCACATCTGTTGATTCCTTTTCCCTTTTCTAAGTCTAGAAATTCCTAATACCCATTTCCTGAAACACAGATTTAATAAAAACACAATTCCATTTTATTCTGTTTCTGGGGTTTGATTTTTTAATTTTTTCCCATACTTTATATAGAGTTTATTTTGGGCTATTATGAGGTAAAGATCTGAAATAAGCTCTTCATATAAAGACTCATCCATTTGTTCTAATATCAGGTATTCAAACTTATTTTGGTCTAAATTATAATATAAACTCTTCTATTTATCTATTCCATTCCATCTATTTGTCCCTCTATTTTTACCCAAACTTGTTAACTCACACAGCAATATAAAAGATTTAGATGTTGTACCTGACAGAATCCTTTTATACTGGTGTATTTTCCCAAAAATGTATTAGTCATTCTCACTGTTTATTCTTTTAGATGATTACTGGTATCCTTTTTCTTTACTTTCATTTGAACTGAGATTATGGCTGAAACTACACTAAACCTATAGAACTGACATCTTTAAATATTTAAACAGAATTATAATTTAGAGCTGTTTCAGGCACTACACTCAATACTGTGTGAGTTTCTTTTCATTTCATCCTTACAACTACCCTAGGAAATGCTATTTTTGTATCCACTGCCAGATGAGAGAACACATCTGAGAGAGTAATAAAATGCCCAAAATCACATGCCATGTATCAGAATCAAGATTTGTATTTTTTTTTTAAATGTTTATTTATTTATTTTGAGACAGAGAGCATGAGCAGGGGAGGGGCAGAAAGAGAAGGAGAGAGGGAGTCCCAAGCAGGTTCAAGCCTGAGGCAGGGCTGGTTCCCACAAACTATGAGATTATGACCTGAGCTGAAATCAGGAGTTGGATACTTAACTGATTGAGCCACCTAGGTGCCCCCAGAATCAAGATCTGCCTGCAGTCTGTCATACAACAAAGCCTAGATTCTTAACCATTATGCTTGCTCTCCAGAAATATGGTATCTCAAAATTTAAGTTTTTCAAATTTACCAGTGTTACCATTTCACATATGTCACATATGTTTAAGGGAATTCTCAAGGATTTTGTGTTTCTGCTGCTAGTAAAAATAGATTTTTTTTTTCTTAATTGGTTAAGAATTGAAGAATGCAATTAAAAAATATGTATTTTATACTCTGTCCCTTTATTGAGCTTTATATATTGTAATAGCTTTCCAATTGATCTCTTTGGGTTTTTAAATTACGTACAATCACCTAACCCATCAATAGCAATAATTTTACTCCTTCCTTTTACATTTGTTATACTGGTTTCATGCCTAACTACAGTGGACAACTGCCAGATTATTTTCTTTAAAAGGAAAAGTATGACTTAAAAAAAAAAAAAAAGATGAGATTCAAAATGTTTAGAAGTATTTACTTCAAAATGAAATCAATTCTCACCTTTACAGAAAATATAACACCTCCTTTAGGTTTAAATGAATTAAACAAAGCCAGCAAATCTTTTGCCTTTAATCTGTCCCAGTCCATGTTGCAAACAGCTAATCGACGTGTAATCTATGAAATGAGAAAAATTAAATATTACATAACCTCTATCATTCCCAACACTTATAAAATATACAAAAAACGTAATGCTTTCTTTCCCCCAAAATTCTGACATCATCAATAGAAGTATTTATAAGAGAAAACTTTGGTCCTGAGAAACTTAACAGAAGACCATGGGGGAGAGGAAGTGGGAAAAAAAAAGTCACAGAGAGGGAGGAAGGCAAACCATAAGAGACTCTTAAATACTGAGAACAAACTGAGGGTTGATGGGGCAGGGGGAGGGAGAGGGTAAAGTGGGTGATGGGCATCGAGAAGGGCACCTGTTGGGATGAGCACTGGGTGCTGTATGGAAACCAATTTGACAATAAATTATATTTAATATAAAAAAATAAATAAAAATAAAGATGATTTTTAAAAAAAGAAAAAGAAAACTTTGGTTGAGTCACACATGATAAAACTGTCAACAGATAAACACTTTCTCTTATATGGTTTTTAGTTCTTGAATCAGAATACGATAATCAGCTGATTTTTTAATAACCAAGTTTGTTAAGCTATTTTGCTTCCCATGCATGAGCATGGAGGTTAAGTAGATTACCCTATAGCATTTCTAATAGGTGCAGTAGGAACTGAAATAAAAACTACCAGCTAAAACAATCAATTCCATATCAAGAAGTTTTAATGAGAATCATCATTAAGAGTATTTACCAATAAATCTTTTCCCAATTTAATGACATCAATTCTACCATTCATAAAAGCTACTTGTACTGTGCTCATCACATATAATGTTATTTATTCAAAAGTTCACCTCATCAGCCCGAGGAGCATCTTTATCTAATTCTCTCCAAGCATGCTCAAAACCAGAGTCCTCTGGCAGTAAATCTGCCATATCTTCTTCATCTTCAGAACTAGTTTCTATATTTCCTTTACCCCTTGCAAGATCAGGACCACTGTCACTTTCATCATCATTCTCACTCTCCTCATCTTCATCCTCCTCCTCATCATTTTCATTTCCATCAACATCATCATCATCATCATCATCATCAGTTGAACTTCTACCAATGTCTGTAATTTCATCTTCAGATTCTTCATCACCTATTTCACTAGCACTTTCTGATTCTTCCTCCAGAGCATCTTTGTCAAACCTCTTACCACCTGTCGAGTTTTCATAACCATCACTGTCTCTTGCCATTAGCGAAACCACTGCAAAAAACATTAAAGGAGGGAGAAATTAAGAAAATGTAAACACAATTAAATTCAAATCACGTTATTCTGACCTCAAATCTAGTAAAAGTAATTTCTATGAAAGAGACTTAAAAAACAAACAAACCCTAAATTCAACAAAAGTTCATGCCTAATTTACTTGATAGAAATTTTGATATGTACCCAGATCATACAAGTAGATTCACATATTTGTTCAGAATTATGCAGTGCCTGCTGTGTGCTAGGTGCTCAATATAAAATCATTGGTAAGAGAAGTTATTAGTTAAGTGAATAGATGGAAGGGTCTGGATCAAATAAAATCAATCACATCCATACACATAAAGAGCTACAATAGGAGTCTCTATATAAGTGCAACTGAGTTGCTACTTGAAGGATAAAGAGGAAGTATTCAAGATTAGAGTAATGAGGGAAATGCTCCAAACACCAAGAAAAATAAATGCAAAGATCCAAGAATAGGAAAAAGCTGGCAAGAATGTATGGACTGCAGGTGGCCAAGAGTCAAGTAAGAAATTAAACTGAATAGCGAGGTACAGGCCACGCTTTCCAAAAACCATGTAGAAGGTTTGGATTTTGTCATAAAAGCAGTGATAAGCTGCTGCTATGCTTTCAGAAAGAGGGACATCATCAGATTTGCACAGTGAGATAGATCACCTTGACTGTGCTGTAGAAACTTGACCAGATGGAGTCAAGAGGATATGATTAGAAAATTAGAAGTGTAGTACAATACTCCTACCAAGAGATGAAGATAGCACTAAATTAGAAACAGATACAAAGAGGTTAATGGATTCACTTCAGAGTTTCGGAGTCAGGAGTTAAAATCAACAGTAATTAGTGACAGGGGCTTGGTATGGGGCACAGAAGTTTTAGAATTGTCAAAGATGAGTCCTAGCTTCTTGGCTTGAGGATGGATGGATAGATAGATAGATACATAGATACATAGATAAACATGCAATATTGGAAAAGAAACAGTTTGCTTGCTTGGTAGAGGTAGATCATGAGTTCAGTTTTCACTATGTTGAATCTGAAGTGCCTTGGAATCATATACGAGGAGATATCAAGAAGGCTGCTGGCTGTATGAGTTTACAGCTCAGAAAAGTTGCATGCTGGAGATAAAACTTTTCACTCACTCATGTGTAGTGATAACAGAAGCTTGAGATGTGGATGAGATCACCTATGCAGGGCAAAACACAGGTTTTCTGCTAAATCTTGAACTTGGTTAACTAATAGCAATACCATGAAGAGTGAAAGATTGTGTTTACTTATATTGAATTTTTTTTTTAACCCTCATAACTCTGAAAAACCTCATTTTCTAGTTCTAAAGCAATTTATATGATTCTTTCTACTATGGGTATGTGTATGTTGATATACAGTATCTCACACATTATATTCATCTTTAAGTTGGAGCTTATGTTTCTGCTTAAAGCTCTATTTGGAGAAATAAAAAAAAATATTAAAAGCTTAATGCTTAGAATGAAATTCAAAGTTAGTTTTTCCCTTGGTCCTATAATCTGATAATAGTTATTCATTGACCTAGTATTTACTACTTACTTTACTATGTAAATAAAAGGCATTGAACTCAGGAAAAGAAAAAGGGAGATGGCTTGTAACATGATCCTATGCTCCTGATGGTTCATAAGCCAAAAGAAATTGTTTATTGAATAATGAAGCTTTATTCTAAGGTAACACAGAAGAGACATCTAAATTTGCCTGCAGAGAGGTATTTAAGACAGGCTTCACAAAGATACCATTTGATCTGAGACTAAATGAAAGAGTTCTGCTAAGAGGAAAAGAAATGGGCTTCTATTTTAGTACCACAACAGAGTGGGGGACCATAAAAAATAACTAGCCAGTAGATGTGAAAAAGCCAAAAAAAGGAATTATCATAAGTTCTGCATATGAGATCAAAAAACACCACAGCGGTGAAGGAGAGTTACTATGAGGCAAGCACCAGAATTCACTTTTAAGCAACGTGCTCAGAAATAACACCTCAGAGATCTACCTTTATCTAATACTGTAATTATTTCTCAAGCATCAGTCATTATTATGCCATTTTCATGATTTTTGCATATCACTGTTTTTTCATCAGTGAAATTGAAATTTTTTTTAATTAAAAAAATTAGCTTTGTTCTAAGTATCTCTGAAGTCACAGATGTGATGTAGTGGTTATACTTTTTCTTAAATAAATATTTATTCCTAAATACATATCTATTAACATAAAAAACTTTGAGTATCTTGTTACATATGCCATGTTTTCCCGTATGACAATGGTACATACATCACACTTTGTGTGTGATTTGGGTTATATAATAAATCAATACATGAAAGACTTAAAAAAGATCTAGTATTTTAATATTTTTGATGATATCGAGTACATTCAGAGTACTGATTTATTTGCTCAGAGCCCACCAGGTATACAATACTAGATAATGTAGGATTATCTCTCTATTCCTGGATGGTACTGCTCTACAGTAACTGTAAACAGTACTTACCTTGCTACTTAAAAAAATGCTTTGTTACCCCCCCATTATAAAAGTAATGAATGCTCATTGGTAAAATATTAAGAAAATACAGTTTAATAAAGAAAATAAAAAGACTAGTAATTTTTCATGCAGAGATACCTGGATGGCTATTTTGGTACATAATTCCCTAAATCTGTTTTCTATGATGTATCCATTAATTTTTTTAAGTAGCTTGTCATACCATTATCACTATTTTGCAACTTATTTTTAAAGCTTCATATATCATAAACATTTGGATATATCACAATTTACTTAATCAATCCCCTGATTTATGCCAATTTTACATTTTAAAACAATGTTATAATGCATATTATTTGCACATATGCCCAATTAAAATAAGTTCTTAGGAGTACAAGTGCTGGGCATCAACATATCATAATGACACATAATACCAAACCATACCTCCTCACATCACCTGTACCTTGCAGCACTTAGAAAGACCCCTGCACATAGTAGTTGCTGGAATGATAACTGACAAATGAATAATGAACAAAAGATGGTTATATACAAAGTCACTATTCCTTACTTACACCTAATGCCTTTCTAGACTATAGAACTGATGTAAATTACTGGAAGAAACATGATGGGGTAGAAAGAAAGATTCAAAGACTTGAGTCGCAGGCCCAGCTCTGTGTATCCTAACATAAATCACTTTAGTCTTGTTTCCCAATTAATCTATCCTAATTTCTCAAGCTTACTGAGAAAATTTAATGGAGATATATAAAAAGATTCTATAAAATCAATCCAAAGGATTATATGGGTATGTTTTATTAATCCAATGCCCCAAATCAAGTGAAATTTCAAAGAGGCTAGACTAACTTATCTCACAAACTCAGCATCAAACAAATCTTGCTGCTGTTCCTATTCTGATCTTATTCTCCAATTTCAATAACCAAACTCCTATCCCTTCTCCCTACACCTCAGTTTGCTGCCTGGTTCCACTACAAACGAAATGACACCCCATCCTGACCTCCTACTCCCTATCTAGAATTTTATCTACTGCCTGATACCTCCTACCTTTCCAATATAATCTCAGCCTGTCAAGACCTCTCGGGCTCTTCCTGGATGCCTATCCTCCTCGGGTCTCGTAATCACAGCCAGCTTTGGGCTCATCCGAATACCAATTTTCAATTAACAACATCAACAACTGGCAACACCAACACTCAAAATTCCTTGCTGCTGGACGGGACACAAAATTTTAATAAGTAAACAAGTAGGCATGAACTAGAATCAGACATTTCTTAGTTCCAAACAACCACTTTTAGCTGTGTTATCCACTCACCCCTTTGGAGACTTTATTATCTAATCAAATGGGAATACTTATCTCTTCTGAACATACCCAACCATATCTTTGCTCAAAAAGTCCTTTCTATATAGAATGCTCTGGTCCCTCAATTTACTTTTTCCAAATCTGATGGTACTTCCCCTATAAATTTTTCTCTGGTTGCCATATCTTGAGCGACGTCTTCCTCTGAATTCTCATAGCCCTCTGCTAAATCTTTTATACCACTTACCATTATTCTATCATATATTATGGACCTAATTTCTTCCACTTTAGATCTGTGGTGTCCAGTATGTACAAGCAGCCACATGTAGCAACTGAGTAATGTGGCTCATTCAAATTTTATACTTGAGATTAGTATGAAAATAGAATGTAAACTATATCATTAAACTTTTTTTAAGTTGATTACATCTTGAATGAACTTTTTGATGTGTTAGGTTAAATATTATGTTATTAAAAATGAATTTCACCTGTTTTTTTAACTTCTTAATGTGTCAACTAGAAAATTCAAAATTATACATTTTTTATTAGACAGTGCCGCTTTAGCTGATGCCACTGCAGAGTTTAGCAGGACGTTATTTACAAAAGAGGATCTGCAAAGGGCCAAGAAGGGCTGAAATCAAGGCCAAACTCCACTAACAAGCTCTGCACCCTGCAGGCGTGTTGTGTCTGCTCAGGGGAAATAAACCTAACTGCTTCACTCAAAGCTGCTGGCCCTTACCAAACTGTGAGCTCTGGGAGCTCTGCATGTCTAAAAGGGCGTAACTTTTTCTAATGTGCACAGACATCATATAAGCTAGTAGTAGGCCTAAGATGGGGGCCCATATCTTACTCATGTTTATCTGCCACAAGTTACTACAAGTAGCTGAATGAAGGATGAATGAGTACCCAACTCTACTAACCCTCTTCAGACACCTCTTCTTACTGTGGGATGACAACATATAACGCTTTATTTGGTTACAGAACATAGCTCTCACTAGTCCCCACCAAAAATCACAATCATTGTGTAGCCTCAAGTTTTTCTCTCCTAGCAATTAATAACACAAAATAAAAAATTAATAATCATTACATGGTATTCTTTCTTTCATAGCTTTATCTCCCAAACAAGCATTTGATCATTCTCATTATACTATAGAAATTCTTACTACACGTCTCCTTTTTTAAAAAATCAGTATAAAAATTAGTAATGTAACATCAAAGTATCTGTAATTCTTTCCAACAAACCTGATAGCATTTCTCTTCTTGTCTTAGAGTACTGGAGCTTGGGAGATTTCACAATTTCAGAGACGCCCAAGTCTACTTTTCCTTTGGGACATGAGTCTGTACTATGTTGAACAATGTTTTTTTTCCCTGTTGTACTTTTCTGTGTAAATTCTTCTCTGTTTTTCTTAGAACTTATTTTTGAATCTAACTTCTTAGATTTGCATGACTTTTCCATTTTCTGAATTCTGTCAGAGTTATCCAAATCATTTTTATCTCCAGAATCCTTTTGATTAATTTTTTTGCTTTCTTTCTTTTTCTCTTCAACTAGATTTTTTGATTCTATTTTGTTGTTAGTCTGGGGTTTTTTCTTCTTCCTTTTCTTTTGGTTCAATGCTTTATCATCTTCATAAGATAGATCTGAATCAGAATCTGAAAGGTCATAAAAACGCTTCAAGTCCTCTGTAGTGCTGTGGTTGATGGGGCGTCCTCTTTTATCCACAGCATAATTCAACTTGAACCTTTTGTCATGAAACATTGCTCGAAATCTCTTGTCAATTTTGACTTTTCGATCCTTTTCTGGCATTTCCCAAAATCTTGGGTCCTTTGTAACCCTCCTAAACCGCTGGTCACTCATTATTTCTTCTTTGGATGCCATTTTTAAATGTCTGACTGGACAAATGTTTTGAAGAAATCAAACACTAAAAAGCAAAACAAATGTTATAATAATGAAGGATTAGTAATACAAGATGCTTTGGGAAAAAATACTAATTCACAATATATTGTAAGTTAAACGTACATAAAGTTAACACATCCAATTTCATTTCCCAAACTTATTCTTAGTCACATGCAGAAAAGCAAAAACAATCAGAACATCCTCTTTTGATTACAGAGCATTCGGAGAAACAAATTTAAGGCAAAATCAAACAGAACTCCAGGGCTTTACAGAGGGAGGCAAAATGCTTACTAGCCAATTGCACTCAAGAGTTTGTACATTTCTTTTTATATACCTGTACTTGTTACAAGTTAAAAGCTGATGTAATCAAAAGTTTCCCAAGCCTCAGTTGGTCTCATTTGTTTCTTCACACTCTGGTCCCATTCTCTGTTAGTCTTCACCTCATGCTACTCTGGACAGCCCTTAATTCTACATGGCTAGTGTCCTAACAGACCCAAATCAGTTAGGTTTAGCTCACAAAGTTCCCTCTATAAATCCGAGCATCCTTCAAAAATCAGGTAAAGTTTCATCGCAGTTAATAAATTTCACTTCTATTTTTTCTTATTTTATAAGAACTAAGGCCCAAACAGGCTGATTCTCCTTGAAACATATTAGACTCTGTAGGTGTGGGAGAGATTAGTATTGTTCCCTTGAAAATAGTTCCTAATGGTTTAACATCTCAATTTGCTTTTGCAGAGCTAAGAGTCATTGATTATTAAGAACAAAAAAGAACTAATCACACAGGGTAGTGCTTTGTTTTGAAAGTAAGGCTTATTTTTTTCCTTAAATTTGAAAACAACTTTTTATAACCAAAAAGAAAAAAAAATCACAGGTTTCAATGATGCATTTACACACTTAATCATTTAACCCTCTGAACAGGTGGGAACGGAATAGGTGTTTCATCTAGTTATTAGGTGTAAGTATTAATGTTTACGCTGAAAGCATTCGATAAACGTCAGATATTCAGGCAGAGAAGGGCGACCTGACGTCACCTTCTGACCCCCACCTTCATTTCCATAGCCCACTCTCCCCTGTACCCACCCTCTAACGCGGAGAACACCAGGGTGGTCCCAGAATGACGATCTCCTACCCAACCTTAAACCTCAGGGCACAGCTACGGACTGAGGTGCCTCAAAAGGACCCTGGGGAGGATCAAGGAAGTCTGAAAAACGAGACCGGAATGGCAAGGGAAAAAGGGGTAACCCCCCGTGAATCCTAAGGAGACCCTGTCAGAGATTAGTTCGGGATCCCCTGCAGCCCTTTCAGAAATCCAACCCTACTCACCGCCTCGTCGCGTCTCACATGCGACGCAGACCCAGAGTCCTCCGCGGGACGCTCCTCCGGGACGGCAAGAGAACTGGTCCAAACTACGTTCCCTTTACCTCTGCGGCGACCCGTAGCGTAGGCGCCGGAGCCGCGGTGGCGCAGGCGCAACGTAAACGCGCCTGCTTACCGGGGGAGATGTTGCGGTTAGGCGTGCTCTGTCTGTGGCGGCGGAGTCCTCTGGCGTTTGGGGTCCCAGCAAAGAACCTCGGCCTTAGAAAGGTTGCTTCCGGCGTCTCTCCCCCGGGCAGCACCTCGCCCAGAGCCCTAAATATCTTCGACCGGGATTTGAAGAGAAAACAGAAGAACTGGGCCGCCCGGCAGCCCGAACCCATGAAGTTTGACTATCTGAAGGAGGAGGTGAGTCCGCGCGGCAGCAGGAGAAGGGCGACGCCGAGCTCTGGCTCCGAGTCCGGGGGCTCCGGCCAAGCCCCAGCCGACCCCACATCACGTGTGACCTTGAGCAGCCGTTCTGCCTGAGCCTCTACTGTAATCCCTGAAGGGGTGGACCGGGATATTTGTAAGCTGTTCATTCACTCACTCACTCACTCAGCAAATATCGCTTGAATTGTGTACATGTATGTCCTGGGCAGAGTAAGACCGCTACCCTCAGGGGGTTTCATTCTTATGCGAGTAGGTGAACAAGAAATGTAATTTCAGCCAAAGTAAGGTGAGGTACTAAAGTGAAGTGGGGTGAGGACTCCGATGGTCAGAGAAGGCCGCTCAGGCAGAGGACATGATGAGGCAAGCGGAGATCTGGAGAGAGAGTAGCCTTGTAATCAAAGGGAAGGACAAGTGTCCGTGAGGCGGGAAGGACCTTGTTGAGGACTCCAGTGAAGCTTCCGTGAAGAGGAGAGTGGAAGAGGAGGTCAGGCCGAGAGGACTCGGGTTATTAGGGCGGTAAGAGATGAGGACTTCGGATTTACTTGTCTATCTGAGCTGCCCATTCAGTATGGTGATCTCTGGCCCCATGTGGCTATTGAGCACTTGAAATGTGGCTAGTCCAACTGAGATGTGCTGTTAAGTGTAAAATACACTGGATTTCAGTGACTGAAAAAAGGATGCAAAATATTTCATTAATTTTTTTTATCTTGATTACGTGTTGAAATTATAGTTTTGATATATTGGGTTAAGTAAAATATGTTAAAAATAATTTCTGCTGTTTCTTTTTACTATTTGAATGTGGCCATTAGAGGGGTGCCCGGGTTGCTCAGTCTGTCGGGCGTCTGACTTCGGCTCAGGTCATGATCTCATGGTTCATGGGTTCAAGCTCCACGTCAGGCTCTGTGCTGACAGCTCAGAGCCTGGAGCCTGCTTTGGATTCTGTGTATCCCTGTCTGTCTGCTCCCCCGCACCCCCACCCCCCTGCTAGCACTCTGTCTCTCTCAAA
Organism: Panthera tigris; assembly: GCF_018350195.1. Lineage (NCBI taxonomy): Eukaryota > Metazoa > Chordata > Mammalia > Carnivora > Felidae > Panthera > Panthera tigris. The sequence goes on from NC_056662.1 coordinate 38,967,642, forward strand.
AATAAATAAACATTGGGGCGCCTGGGTGACTCGGTCGGTTGGGCGTCCGACTTCGGCTCGGATCATGATCTCACGGTCCGTGAGTTCGATCCCCGCGTCGGGCTCTGTGCTGACCGCTCAGAGCCTGGAGCCTGTTTCAGCTTCTGTGTCTCCCTCTCTCTCTGCCCGTCCCCTGTTCATGCTCTGTCTCTCTCTGTCTCAAAAATAAATAAACATTAAAATTTAAAAAAATAAATAAACATTAAAAAAATTTAATTTTTTTTAAGTGGCCACTAGAAAATTAAAAATTAAATATATGGCTTTCATTGCTTTTCTGTTGGTCAACTGCTCTAGAGGAGTGCAAGCCTGTTGAGTGGTTTTAAGCAGTGAAGCGATGGGATCCGTTTTATGTTTAGGAAAATTAATTAAGATAAATTAAGGTCTCTGATTTGTGCTGGTTTAAAAGACCTCTTCCTATGTCCACGTGGACTAGAAACTATGGGTTTCTGCTCTCTGTATATGCAGCACTAAGTTCATCCTAAGAAAGTGTTTCTTTGGGGATGAAGCAAAATTGAAGTTAAGTATAATGAACTCTTTCAAGGAAAAGCAGGAAACAGTTTTTGAGCTCCTTTGGACAGAACTCTGTGCAAGCCTGGCCTGACCAGGTGATTGACTCTGTTTCTTTTTAGGGTTCATAATGATATGTACTTAGAAGATGTATATTTCTAACCACTCTTCTCCAAGCAAAGCATGTAGATTACAACTTGACTGAAGCCTTGTCAATGTACAGGACTAGAATAAATGAGATAAAGCGTGTGAGAGTTCTTTTTAACATAAACAAAAAGTATTCATAGTGGGAATGATACACCAAGTGTACCCTGCTAGAAGACTTCTGCCGTACCTCTTTCCTTCCCCTTCTCCCCCCAAAAGCAAATACGCATATATTCTGAACTCCCAAGTCCTAATAAAAACTCTGGGGTGTTTATGAAGGATTAGTGGAATGTGAGGAATATTAGGCTCCCACATCTTTATTCCTGCCAGATGAAGCTAGCGTAGCATAAGGAGGCACCAACCTTATGACCTCTTTTAGATTGGGGTGGGATTGGGGAGAATAGCAGGAAGTGCAGTCTCTTCAGGTTTGGTTGACTTTCTAATTTGCACATGTTGCTTAGAAAATTTACCTGTGTAGTAGTTCCACAGAATTTCTTAGTAGTTTTCAAGTAATAAAGTTTTTACATGATTGCTTATACATTGATCTGTAATAAACCCCAGCTAACAATATTTTTTCACTTTCATATGTCTCATGCTGGTTTCTGTGGACAATAATGTACCTGTTATGCTCCTGTTACTTCTTATCCTTGTGATCTTACAGCCAAATACATATATACATATACATGAATATCTAGTCTTGATTTCATTAAAATGACTTCTGAAGTAATTTGCCTCAATCTGTTTCCTAGGGTAATTTAATAATTATGTTCCTATTTATAATTTGTGGTCAGATTGAAAATGGGATAGGGAGAAGTACTTATCAGCATGTTGAAACATAAGTAACCTATGGATTGTTGAATGCTGGAAAAAGAGTGTTGCTTCTCTGTTATGCATACTCGATTTATACACATTGTTGCCGCTTGTAATCCTTCAGGTTGGAAGTCGGATTGCAGACCGCGTATATGACATAGCTAGGTAAGTGATGATTATCATAATAAAATACAATTTTTTGACTGGAAATTCAAGAGATTGAATGCTGAGAGCTTAATGTATGGAATGGCAGAATCTAGAGGAATTTATTACCAGGATTTTCAATGTTACGCTCTAAGTCTCTCCTTTATATATGTGTATATATATATATATATATATATATAATATATAGGAGAACAAGTTTTCTTTTTATTTCATTCTTGCAAAAAAAAAAAAAGCACAACTCCTAGCTTCTCTCTGAGCCTGAATGACTGATCCAATTTCATCTGGCCAAAAGCCACTAATGAAAACATTGCGGTTAAATTGTTGGTTAAATTACACCAACATGGGATGAATTTATTACATTTGTCTATAAAAGGAATTTTATAAAATCAAAAACAGTAATTTTTTAGAGATATTCTTGCTACTTAGAATCTTGGTATGAATTAACTTCATAAGGTAAGAAAAAGTGTTTCATTGTTACAAATAGTTACCCCCATTTCATCTGTTTTATTAGGAAATGAAACAAATAGTTCTCTACATTTGCTTGGATTTTAGGCCATTTATTAAAAATGAAACATTGAATTTTCTAAGTCAGTATGGATTGTACAGTCTTTGTATGTCTTAGTATGCCTTAGTACTGAGCAAAACATCGTTTACAGAGAGACTTGTGATTATGGCATGTCTTAAACTAACATTAACTCTTTAGAATTAAATCATTAAAAAATACCAGTCTAAAAAAAAGTACCAGTGTAAATGTCCTTGAAGTAATGTTCTATTGTTACAAAGTATAGTTTATATTGTCCACCCTGATCTTTTGTTGATTTTTAAAAACTAGCCCCGCAGATTATTAAATGTCTTATTTGTGGTATCTGAGGTCCACTTAATACTGTTACAACTTATGATAATAATAGCAACTCATATCCAACATTTGTTGAGCATTTGTACTGCGCTAGATACTTTCCATGCCCCATTTCATAAAATTCTCTCGAGTGAGGTAGTAACTTTTCCATTTTATGGATGGGGAAACAGATTCAGTAAGATTAAGTCACTTGTCTATGGTCACAGAACCAGTAAATTGCTGGCCCAGAATTCTAAGTCACATCTTTCTCATCCCAAAGCTGTGCACTTCAGCATGTCACACTGCCTGTGTTCACAGTCAAGATAGTGAGCATTTTGTAAATAAACAGTTCTTTCTCACGCCAGTTCTCCAATTGTGTACTGGTGTTCTATATTTTTGACATAGGTTTTTGACAGAAATTGGAAAAGGACTCTTTTGGTTCCAATAGAAAATATGTTATTAATGGATGCAATTTTAAGTTTTCTTGTCACAAATTTTTCTTAAACCTGTGGATGGCCTACACTTAGATGTGTTAACTGGTGTGGTTTAGTATGACATTTATTTAGAGAAGACAACATAGCATAGGGGTAGTAATTTGGGTTCAGGATTCAAACTAACTGAATTCAAGTTCTGACTGCTGCTTATTAGTTGAGTGACCTTGGGTTGAGTTACTTTGAGCACATAGCACATTGCTTTGAATCTGGTAAGATTTCAGTAAAAGTTAGCTACTATTTAGTTGGTGTTTTGTTTTGTGTTTAGCTTAACATATTAATAGTTCATGATATTTTACATGATGATTTTAAGTCACCTGTTGCCTCAACAAATTTGAGAAAAAGATAATTAGTAAGTTCTAAATAAGTATGCAGATATTTTCATGTTAATTTACATTAGCGTCTCTTCATTCTTTATTTGGATATATTATCAAATTAAAATACTCCTACCAAATTTGTTCTTTGAATTCATATCTTGGAGCAGCCTCATGGAAAGCTGGTTAACTGTGGGGTCCTGTGAATGTCTGTACCAGACAGACTTGCTCTTTCAATATGTTCTCTGGTAGAAATAGCTTGTGAGGTGAGGCAGAAAAGGCAGATAATATAACTTTTTGAAAGTTGTATTCATTAATATGTTTTTATTTAAGAAAAATTACTTCTTAATAACTGTTTTATGGACTGTTATTACAGACAAATCATAACTTCTGTGTCTACTTTTTAGAAAATTTTCCCTTGCTTTGGATGTTGGTTGTGGAAGAGGTTACATAGCACAGCATTTGAATAAGGTATATCTATTCAATGACTTAATTTACTTTAAGAAATAAAATTGGCTAATCTTAAAGTCTTCCTTAATTCAGCTTGTATCATATTTAGATTTTGATTATATCAAAATTGCCAAGTTTTTTTTTTTAATGGCAAATCAATAGTTGTTTTGTGTCTCCTCTTAAGTATTTTTTCTTAAAGTGGCTTTTCTTTTTTTTTTTTAATCCATTTTATACAGTGATTCCTACCTATAGTTTAAGTCTATGTAAGATATGTTGCTCTTCATTCCCATTCTGTGCAGATGTTTTTGATACTTCAAATTAAAATCAGATCGACATTCATTTGGAAAATGTGATTGAACTAATTTTTTAGCTGGGAAAAATATTTTATCATTTGATTAGAAATCTTTGTGTATTTATAAGTAGCCATTATTAAGGCTTATACCATTTTATTTTGCATTTTCTAATTCAGAACATAAAGACATTTATTGTTTTAACCCCTGTATATATGATACTGTGTTGGACACCAATTAAAGTGGGCTTTCTGTGTAAAATCTACTTCGAAAAAGCATACACTTGGGCAGGGGTGGTGGGAGGGGGTTGTGAGAGGCTCCACAAACACAAACAGTGCTCAGGCCAGAAAACTTATTCATTGATTCTTCTTGTGTCCTCCCCTCCCACATTGAATCCATCAGCAAATTTTATTTGGATTTCAAAATATAGCCCTAACTACTACTTCTTACCACTTTCACTATTATATTGGTCTACACTGCAGTAGCCCCTTAATGACCTCCCTGCTTCTGCCTTTGCCCCCAGTAGTCCATTCTCACAGCAAAGTAATCCTTTTAAAGCACAGGTCAGTTCATTGCCAGTCTTCTGCTCAGAACTTTTGGCTTCTTATCTAACTCAGTAATAAGCCAGTCTTAATCCATAAGGCCCTCAGTGATCTGGCTCCCTAACATGTCCCTGACCTCATTTCCTTCCCCTCATTCCTTACTTTTCAGCAATCCTGACCTTCTCACTGACTCTCAAACTGGCCAGGGCTTTGCATTATAGTTGTTCTTGCGTTCTTCCCTAAGATATCTGTGCGGCTTACTTCCTCGCCTCTTTCAGGTCTTTGCTTAAATGACCCCTCATCAAAAATTCCCTCCCTGACTATTCTATAAAATAAGGTCCCCATTCTCCGCTGAGTATTTGCCTTATTTGTTTCCACAGCACTTTTTAGCACCTGATGTGTTTGTTTATTTGGTGTCTGTTTTCTCTTAGGGAATGTAAACTCCATAGACTTGCTTGTTTTTGGTCACTGCTAAATTCCCAGTACCTAGAATACACAATGAAGATTTATTAAATGAACATTACATGAATAAATGCAAAGTAACTTTGAAGTTATTCCCTCACTGACTGGAAAAAGTCAGGGGATGTGGTGGGGCAAGGAGCACAGGCTATTCCTGTTTTAGATTTGCTGAGTTTGAGGTAACAGTGGACTATATTAGTGTTAATGTCTGACAGGTAGTTGGAAATGTGTACTTGGAATTGGGGTGTTGAGGTTAAGAGCATTGCCTTGAACTTGGGCAGATAGGGATTTCAAATTTAGCTCTGCCACTTGGCAGTTGCACTTGGGTAGTCAGCAGTGGCCAGGTAATGATAGGGTATCCTTTCAAGTTGTGGGCAGGAGGTTCTTTAAGAAGGGGGTGTGCATGAAGTGGAAAGGATTGGCTTCTTTAACAGAGGAGGGGAGGACTACAACAGAGCTGGACTTCAGACAGGTCAAGTGAAATAGGACTTGAGAGGAGACACACCGTTGTAGTTGATTAGGTTGTTAGTAATCTTTATAAATAGCATGAGCAGGGAGAGTAGGAATAGATTATCAAGAATTAAGGAGAAAGACATTGGTGAGAATTAGAGTTGCAGATTGCAGACAGAACAACCAGAAGGTAGTTAGAGGTGAGGAGATCTTTCCAGATTGGGAGGCTCATGACTGTTTCGAGGTGAGGGAAAGAGACACAGAAGAGATAGATGAAAGATTTGATAGAGATGGTGATGGAGGGAGCAGGATCCTATAGAAAAGAGCATAGTGGAAAGTGTTAATCTTAGGAAAGAAGTGGTGCAGTGCTTTTTCCTTTTGGAAAGAAGAGGGGAGACATGAAACAGGGAAAATGAAACCAGCGAACCCCTATACACCCCACCCCCCCGCCCCCAAGTAGTCTTTTCTTTACTCTGTGTAAACTCTTTGAATGAACAGCTAAAAGAGGGAGGAAAACTATCCAGGACTTCTGTGGCCCAGGAGCGGGGACCAGTTCTCAGCACACATAAGTCTTAATCCTCTGGAGTAAACTCAGGATGTTGATTACTCACACCTGGATTATATATTTTATTAAGTATAGTTAACTGTGTTAAATATAGGCATGGTTGTTTAAATTTAAATCTGTGTAACTTACTATGTGTTATTAAAGCTAGTTGTGTACTATACTGGTTTTACTGCAGGAAAATACCCTTACAAAGCTAAAAATTTACCTACGAATTATCACTTTCTCCTTGAGCAATTTCAGTAGTTATTTTGTTTTGTTAGTAGGCTTTTGTTTTGTATTATCTAATTAATTTTATTCCATTGCAGGAAACTGTTGGAAAGTTCTTCCAAGTAGACATTGCAGAAAATGCGTTGGTAGGTAGCTTTCTAACACTATTGATTTCTGATCTCTTGGTTTTATTTTTAGTTCTTTATTTTTATTTCCTTCAAAATGAAAATAGCTTTATTGGTTTTTTTCTGATTATAAATATAACACATAAAAAAATTAGACAATGGAGGAAATATAAAGGAGAAGAAAATATCACCCCTGGTCCCCACCATTCAGGGACAACCACTGTTGACATTTGGGTCTCCACCTTTGCAGATGTATAGCTATCTCTACAATTTTATACAAATGATATAATGATAACATGCCGTGCTTTTCACAGGATATCATTCTTTTATATCAATGAATGATATACATACATACAAATTCCACCTTTTAAAATGACCAGATAGTATTCTAATATAAGAATATTCCATGGTTTATTTGGCTAAATTTCTATTGAAGGACAGTTACATTTCTAGTTTCTTAATAACCAACACTGGGAAGAACATCCTTATACAAAGAAACTTTGTACATTTGATTTATTTTTCTCTCTGGGAATAAATTCCTAGTAGTGGAATTTATGAACTCATCAATGTTCATCTTTAAAATTTTTATATACATCTCCAGACTGCCATTAGAAAGATATAATATTGTGTGAAAGCACTTTTTTCTCCTGTTTGGCAGCACTGAGCCAATGGATTCTGTCTTTGTCAGTTTAATAGGCAGAAAGTAGAATCTTACTGATATTTTTATTTGCACTTTGATTATGAATGCAGCCAACCAGCTGTTGATGTCTTTTGGCTATTGGTATTTCTTAATTTGTGAATTTGTAAGTAATTTTGTGATGTGCCTGTACCTGCATTGTTGCCTTAGCATGTTCTTATTGTGGGGAGTTTGTAAGAGTTTGTTTTTGGGGGATATTAATTTCATCATCTGTGTTGTAAATATTTCCCAAAGTGTGTTGTTTACATTGTTTATGGGTTTTTAGAAGTTTTTGATTCGTTTATCATCATGTAGATTAGTCTTTTCCTTTATAGTTTCTGGCTTTTGAGTTATGCTTGCTTAAAATGTTTCCACCTAGAGTATGAAAATGTTCACCCCTATTTTCGTCTATTACTTTTATGGCTTAAGTTATGCCACTGAAACTTTCAGCCTTCTGAGATTTGTTTTAGTGTGAGATAGGATCCTGTTTATGTTTTTCCAACTAGCCAGTTTGTGTCATTTAAGAAACACTTCTTGAGCTTCTCTGTGACTCTGGTTTTAAAAGGGATAGAAACTGCCAAATAAATATAACGTTGACTTAAATAATGATTGTGTTAGTAATTGACATTCTATATGAATGTGTTTATTTTTTAATCACTAGAAAAATACCTTAGAAATGGAAATCCCTACTGTCAGTGTTTTAGCTGATGAAGAGTTCCTTCCCTTCAGAGAAAATACATTTGACCTGGTAGTTAGCAGCTTAAGGTTGGTAATCTGTTTGTACTTCTTCAAAATGTATGTTTTAAATAGGTAATTCGTACTATAAAATTTTAATTGTTATGAGATAAGTAAAATAGCTAATAGAGCAAGTTTTTTTTTTTTTATAATGTTTATTTATTTTGAGGTGGGGAAGAGACGGAGAGAAAGGGAGAGAGAATCCCAAGTAGGCTCTGTGCTATTAGCGTGAAGCCAACACAGGGCTCAATCCCACAGTGAGGTCATGACCTGAGTGGAAATCAAAAGTTGGCTGCCCAACCTACTGAGCCATCCAGGCACCCCGGAGTAAATTCTTAATAACCTTTTTTAAAGTCACAAACCAGTTTTCTTGGTTTATAAACAATAAGATTTCTTTGGTAAAGAATTATAAATTATATACTCCCTAGTGGAGATAATATGATATAGTATCTTAACTTTTTTCTCCCCAACTTTTTTCAGCTTGCTAAAGCTAATCTATGATAGAAGGATTTTCCTTCCTAATACACGTTACTTAGTATCAATATTAATGGAGGCAGGAGTTGTAAAGAATATACTGGCTCCAATATTCAAACGTTAGAGCCCTTACAAACTCATTCTGGCAAATAGGGAAAAGCTAGTATTTCCTTCAACATCAGTTTTTCTTCCACACAGAAATATAGTCCCGAAGGTTATTTTTTTTCCATTTGTGCTTCCTACTGTGGCCCTCCACATTTATTACATAAATATATAAATACTTATTGAATAGATTATAATATACTAGGCTCTGAGCTAGATTCTTTTGGGGAATACAAAAATGAACCCAGACAGAGATCCTGCCCTCAAAGAACTCAGAGTCTAATAGAGAAATTAAATATTCCTTTTTTTTAAGGCTTTTTTTTGTTTGTTTGTTTCCAGTAATCTCTGTACCTCCTGGGGGGCTTGAACTCACAGATGCTCCACCAACTGAGCCAGCCGGGTGCCCCCAAAATAAAATATTCTTACTTCCCCTGTCTTGTTTTATAGTCATATTTTCTTTCAAAGATTCAACATGCTCTTCATGTCAGCACAGCCCTTTTGATAGCTGTTTTTAGGGTGACCAGTCACCCAAGACTTTGCCAGTGTTAACACTGAAAAGGCTTATGTCCCAGGAATCTCTCAGCCCCAGACAAATTGGGAGAGTTGCACTCTTGCTGTTTTCTTCAGTGAGTTTATAATCTCTTCCCTGCTTCTTAAGATATGCTAAACAAATTTAGAAAACTATTTGCGTTCTATCATGAAATGAAAAATATTACAGAGAATGTTGGTCTAAGGAAAACAGCCCTGGGCAGGGAGTCTGAATGTGAGTTTTAGCTCCTCTGCTTGCTGTTTGCTAGTGCCTAATTCCATTGCTTTCAGTTTCCCCATAAGTATGATAGACCTTATGATATGGTATGACCTTCTTAATTTTTAAAGTATCTAATAATTGTTAGACAACATTATGAAAGATAAATGTGAGCTTAACACAGTATGGTTTGAAATGGGCATTCAGTGCTATCCTGGAAGTCAGCATAAGAGGATGCCACCTTAGTCAAGATAGTGTGACCATACTCTACAGAGACTGATTCTTGCCATCACATATCACCACACACTAGGAGACGGTGAATAGAGGCAAAAGAAAATGGAAGAGATTTCCTAAATTAAGTTTTAAATACTTTATAGTATTATAGTACTGTCACATTTTCTAGTGTGACAGAAGGAAGGTTTTCCCCTGGGAATATTCTTTGCTTTAAAACTTACATGAAAATAATCAGTGAATTTTGATATGCAGTTTCAGACTTCAAAATTAACAACTTTTTTTGTGGCTTTTCTTTATATGAGTGATAATTACACTAATTATATGAATTAAGCTAAAGCAAATATGTTTTCATATTCTAGTTTACACTGGGTGAATGACCTTCCTAGAGCACTTGAACAGGTAAGAAACTTAATGTTGACTCCAATAGGCTGTGTTATTATTAGAAACTTCTAAATATTTCTGTTTTTACTAGAAACTTCCAGATGTTTTCCATTTTATACTTCTGATGATTGGAAATGAAAGTAAATCAAGTATTTATTATCTTCTATGGGCCAAATACACCTGATGCCCTTTGGCATATTGAGAAGTACATTGGGTGAGCACCTGGGTGTCTCAGTCGGTTAAGCGTCTGACTCTTGATTTCTGCTTAGGTTGTGATCTTGCGGTTCGTGAAATCAAGCCCCATATCGGGCTCTGGGCTGACAGCGCAGAGCCTGCTTGGGATTCTCTCTGTCTCTCTTTCTGTCTTTCTGTCTCTCTCTCTCTCCCCTCTCCCCTGCTCATGCTGTCTCTCAGAATAGAATGAAATGAAATGAAATGATGAAGAAGTACAGTGGGTGACTCCCCCTTGCCTAGGAATTCAATGAATCTAATTATGAAGTGTTTTAAATATTTACAAAAGCTTATATATTGTCCAAAATAACTTTGAATAGTATTGACATCACATTGATATAAGACATTTTCTGTGCGGGTTCCTTTTCTTAATTGTCTGTAAGTTTTTTCTGTGGGTAGGAACCTATTTGTTTTTATTTATATCTTCCCTACACCTTACACTTAGAGAGTGTGAGGTACATTTGTTGCTTGGCATTTATCAGTGAACTGGTGAGTAAAGAGCATTGTGTTCAGAGGAGGGAAATCACTGGGCCATGGAGTAGCCGAGGAAAGTTTCAGGAAGAGGGAATTACTTGAGCAGGGCCTTGGAGCATAGGTCAGATTTGGGGTGGGAAGGCAGAATCACAGGATGGGGGGAGGTAGAACAGCCTCACGAGGATGAAAGGACAGAGAGGGAGCCTTTTTGGAGATTAGTTTAGTATTGGGAAATGAGGTATGTTGGGACCAAATTTAGGAAGACTTGGGTAACAGATTAAGGAATTTAGAGTTCATTCCTTATGCAGTTCAGAGCCACTGGAGAATTTTGAAGAGGAAAATAACATAATTAAAAGGTTGATGGGCAGGATAACTTCCATATCGTAAGCACATACTGTTTGCCAATCACTGTGCCTTGTTTTATATTTGTTAAATAAATAACTCTGTAAGATGTTTTCATTTTGCTAGTTGGAAAACTGATGCCAGAAGTTGGTTCAATTAAAGAGGCTTCTTCTGTCATCCAGGCATGAGAGAAACTAAAGCTAGGTGGCAGTAGCAGGAATTAACAGGAATAGAGACTATTTGGGACTCCTGTAAAGGAGGAGTCAACTATTTGGCTGGTTGTATCTGAAGATCCAACCTTAAAGTTTTGAATCTGGATGCCTGGGAAAATGATTAGTAAAAGTAGGGGAAGGATTGGTAATGATCAGATAAAGAGAATGGAAAATAGTAATTGACAGAAATAGGCAGTTGGAGAGGGGAGTGGGTTTGAGAATAAGTGTTATGTATTCGTTGGTTGTGTTGGGAGGGTGAGTGCCAAGAGACAAATGTCCATGGCACAGGCAGATGAAAATGAGTTTAGCACATTTCTGGGAAGATGTCCAGTCTAAAGATAGTGATTGGGAAGTCATCCATGTGAAATCCATGGGAATTGATAAGCCCTCTGAAGTAGAGAGAAGCTGCAGGGAGCTGAGGAGGGAATCTTTGATACTTGCTAGGCGACAAGAGAAGGAAGCAACACCAAAGGGGCAGAGGGTAAGAAAGCAAAGATTTTACAGTTGGTTTACTTGTATACTGTTTTGTAATTGTTTCATGATACATTAAATATAAATTTAAGATGGGTACTTTGATTAGCAGAGCCTACTGTGATTTTGGGGTTTACTTCAGAATCAACCCTTTCCTGTAATGTTCCTCATTGTTGAGAATAGAGTCAAATCTATTTATGGATGGTAATTCTAAGAGTCAGTGAGTAAACATTTGTGGTTCTGGAATCCATTCCAACCACTGTTTTGCTTAAGTTGTCAATTAAAAGTTGTTTTTGTTTCAAAGCTGGAAAATGAGTTAGTTACTTCTCATTACAGGAAACTAATATTTGACTAGGTTAATGTTGTGAATCATAAAACTTTCTGTTTAAATTAGCTTTTTTGCATAATAGGCTATTCCAACTTAGTGGTTTAAAACAACAGTTTACTTAGTTCATGATCTGGTGGGCTTGGAATTTGGGTTGGCCTTAGTTAGGAAATACTTCTGGGTCTGGCCAGGCTTACGCATGTGTCTGTGATCAGCTGCTAGATTGTCCTGAAGCTGGCTGGTCAAGAATGGCCATAGCTGGAATGCCTGACTGAGATCTGCTCCTCCTATCTCTTATCCCTTACCAGGCTAGCTCATTCAGGCTTGTTTATGACATGGTGGCAGCACAGGGAATCCTGTAAGGCCATCTCAGACCTTGGTGTGACACTGGCACACTGTCAGTTGCACTGCATTCTTTTGGCCACAGCAAGTCACGAGGCTGTCCCAGATTCAGGGAGAGGGGAAGTAGACTTTGTCTTTTGATGGGAGTTGTTACAAAGTGACATTTAAAGGGCACAGATAGAGGTTTGTGATTTTCGCAATCTATCGCACTTTAAACTTTTTTTCTTTCAGTATTTTTATGATTATAAAAGTAACTGTGGGGTGCCTGAGTGGTTCAGTCGGTTAAGTACCCAACTCTTGATTTCGTCTCAGGTCATGATCTCACAGTTTGTGGAACCGACCCTGAGTCAGGCTCTGTACTGACAGCACTGAGCCTGCTTAGGATTCTCCCCTTCTCTTTCTGCTCCTCTCCCACATGTGTGCTCACTCACGTGCTCTCTCTCTGAAAATAAGTAAATAAACTTAAAATAGTTACAAAAGTAATATATGTCTATTAGAAAAGTTGAAAACAGAACATATTTTGTAGGTATTAATGCTATCAACTAATTATTAATATCAATAGGTATTAATGCTACCAATAAATTATTGTCTATCTTTACAGTAATATTATTCTACAGTGCTTCTCTGACCTGGATGCCTTAGATATTATTTATTAACTTTTCTGATTAAATAAGAATGGTAATCGTAAAAATATTGATTCAGACACCATGTATTTATTCTTTTAACGTATTTTTATCCTTTTAATAATTTTTTATATAAAATTTTGAGTAGTTTTGTTGTCTTGTGTTTATTACAGATTCATTATGTTTTAAAACCAGATGGAGTGTTTATTGGTGCAATGTTTGGAGGCGACACACTCTATGAACTTCGGTGTTCGTTACAGTTAGCAGAAACAGAAAGGGAAGGAGGATTTTCTCCACATGTTTCTCCTTTCACTGCTGTCAGTGACCTAGGACATCTGCTTGGGAGAGCTGGCTTTAATACACTGACTGTGGTAACTATCAAGAGAGTTGATTAATTCTCATTATCCCATTAATCACACAGTTCAGAAAGAACTTCTCATCTTAAAGATAGAAAATTATAGGTATTGATGGTATTATGGAAAGGTTTTGGCATTTTTTCTCTTTTTAAATTTAGTTTATATAAACATATCTTGACTGACACAGGTACAAACATAAAATTTTTAGTACTTGTTACCTGAATAAATAAAATAGCTCAAAAAAACCCAAACCTTAGTTAACAAGGAGGTTATTTTCTAAGACCTGTTATTCCAGTGCATTAGAATCTTCAGATCTAGAGTAACGTGTAATATGAGGGAACATTTTAGGTGATTGGGAAAAGGGGAGGTACAGGAGCACTTGTACTGTTGCATCTCCCACTAGCCCTCAACTGAAATAGTGCCACACAAGGCAGAAATGAAGGTATCTTTATTCATGATCCAGGGTAGAGAATGTAGGAAAGGGGGCTGTACTCCATTAGGGCTGGAGAGATCTGGAAAGAGGACCTGTAGGCTGTTAGAAGAAATACAGAGTCAGCACAGTACAGTGATGCTACAGGGCATTGGTGTCTGACAGTTATAATTTGGTTCCTTACTTTGCCCTGTTACTAGGTAGGGGAATCAGGGGGTGGGGGGTTACTTCACGTCTCTGAACATTCATTATTTTTTTAAAAATTCAAATGTTTCTCACCTGAGGTTGGATGTTAGTATTAAGATAAAGGGTGTGAAGTGCCTTGACCATAGTAGATGCTAAGTAAATATTTGCTCCTGCCTTCCTCTCTCCCCCACCCATACTCCTTGCACTTTGCCATCCTAGGCTTCCAACTAGGAGTCATGTGGAAAGACAGTGGTTGCCCCCTTCCAGCTCCTTTCATTAGCAGAGTCATTCTAAAGGATGTCATTGCTGCCTCCAGATATCGGTTGAGTAGACTTGTTATGATTTTCCTAACTGCTCAGGTCTAGACACATCTCTTTCCTGGAGGACATAGGAATTTCTTGACAAAGATTTCTCATTGATGATAGATTTAAGATTGAAATAACTGTTTAAGGAGATTTAATGTGAATATTTTTCATAAAATCAACCAACCAAAAATAGATTGCCCTGTCCTTCCTTGCTTTGGTAGAAAGCATGGGGCATTAGACCAGTAGGGTCTCTGAAGTTGGAAAGGTGCTTCAAGGGAAGGGAAGAGACAGTACATTAGGAAATGACAGCAACTTTCAGGATTTCACAGCTGTACAGCTGTGTCTTATGTAAACTGTTAATGGCCTGAGTCAGAAGATACTGCATTCTGAGATGTTGGCAGCTGGAAATGGGATAGCTCTGCCTCATGTGAGGGTTCTGCTTTGTAATTAAAGCAAACACTGGCAATTGTACATAGAGGGATCACTGTATATTTTTTAATTATGTAAGTAGTAATACATACATTTTAAACATTAAACTGTGCAGATAAAGTGATAGTCTGTCATTTGCCCTTAATCTCCCAAATCTTAGCTCTCTCCTGAGAGTAACGGTTTTCAAAATTTTGGTCCTAGGACCTCGCTACACACTTAAAATTATTGAGGACCTTAGAGAGTTTTTGTTATGTGGGTTATATCTATCAATATTAACCATATTAGAAATGGAAACTGAATTTTGGTATTTAATAATATGTTTAAAACTAACAATAGTCTGCCTATTATATGTTATCATAAATAACTTGTGTTTTGTTGGGGGAGAAAGAAACTATTTTCCCAAAGAAAATAAATTAGAAGAATATCATTGCTTTTCATTTTTACAAATTTCTTTAATGTATGGCATGATAAAAGAGCACTAGATTCTCATGTCTGCTTCTGCAGTCATGAGACTGTCTATTAGAATGTCACATATCATGTAACTTACGAAGAATCTGTTGTACTCGTGAGAGGCTGAGAGGTGAAAAAGCCAAATAGCATCTTAGTATTATTTTAAGAATAATTCTGACTTTGTGGGCCCCCAAAAGTGTGCTGCCTTGTGGTTTTGTATGGTCGTAAAGTGGATTGTGTATTTTAGAAAGATTTCTACCAGAAATGTTTAACCTAACATTAAAGCATTTAAAATCCTACACTTCTGTTAATTGGGAAATCTATTACGGAAATACCCTCTATATTCTTCTCTGAAAAATGAGCTGAATAACTCAAACACTAAGATAATACAAAAATACTGGTGTGGAATCTTCTTTATGGTTTATAAAATTAAGAGAGTTGCTGATTTAATAATCTATCCAAATTTGTTCCTTGAGAAACATACACTGTCTCTAATGTGCGGTATTAACATTATATCATAATTCATTTTCTAAAAATCCCATCCCCCAAAGCTTTTATATATAATCAGCTACACAGTTTTATATTGCATACAACATTAGGTATATTATTTTTACACTGTGATGGATTTTTATTTTCAAGTTAAATCAGTATTGCCTGTTTACCTTTATATGACTTTCTTAGTGAATTATTTTCAGAGTTAGTTGACATTCTGAATGAGGCTCATTTCCTTTTAGAGTTGCCAGTTTAATATAATAATATATTAGGAGAAAACTACAGATATGGTCCATCTTAATTTGAATAAGGACTTTGACAAAGCTATTGTATTCTTTTGATTGAGACGGAGATAATGCTTTTAGTTTCATTGAAAGATTGTTTTCAAAGGATATTGCTTAATGGCTAGGTATCAGGCTGGAAGGAATTTTTTTTTTAATCTTATGATCTCATAAAATAGTTTCTCAATGTAGAAAAATATAGAGAAGAAATTGACTACCCAGAGATGGTGTTATTAAAAAGTGCACATACAACATGATCATGCATATGTTAGCAAGAAAAAGGAAGTAAAAAAAATGTATAAAGAGAATGAGATAAACACAGCAGGTCTAAAGTGGAAAGAAGTCTCCTTTTCCTAACTTCAGATACTTGGTCACTCACCCCAAAGATGATCTTTGTTGTCTTGTATACACTTTCAGAACAATTTTTCATCATAGGCCACAATACAATTATGTCATTTAAACCTACATATGCAACCATATGTACACTCTGTTGGGGCACCTGGGTGGCTCATTTGGTTAAGTGTCCGGCTTTAGCTCAGGTCATGATCTCACGGTTTTTGAGTTCAAGCCCTGCGTCAGGCTCTGTGCTAACAGCTCAGAGCCTGGAGTGTGCTTCAGATTCTGTGTCTCCCTCTCTCTCTCTGCCTCTCCCCTACTCACCCTTTCTTTCTCAAGAATAAATAAACATTTAAAAAAAATAAATTATACACTCCGTTGCTTTTTTTCTTATAAGCACTCTTTGAGGTTTTTTAGTCAATAGTGTATCTTACGAGATCTCCCCCTACACGTATCCACCGTATCTACCGCTTTTTTTTTTAACCAACTGTATAGTATTTCATTAAATAGATACAATTTATATAGCCAGTTCTCTATTAATAGACATTTAGATTGTTTCCAGTTAGTTTTTTGTTTTGTTTTGTTGCTATTTCAAACAATGCTGCAGTGAATATCCTTTCACATAATCTTGGCATATCTCCAGGTTAATTTCTGGCAATGGAATTGCTGGGTCAGAGATCTGTACATTGAAATTTTGACAGATAGGGTCAAATGATTCTCTAAAAGTAACATCAATTTATATGCCCCATCAACAGTATATGTGAACTCTTGCTTGTACTTTGTTTTCTATTTCTGAGGTTAAAAAAAATGTTCTTTTGTTTTGCATTTCTCTAGGAATTAGAGTGGATGTTTTTGATAAGTGTTCTTTTGGGCTGTGTACTTAATTCTGTGTAATGTTAAAGTCCAAAATTGGCAGGAATAATTAACACATTAAATAGAATGACAAAACACAAAAAATGACACTCCAAAGTGATTAGTGCAAATAAGTTGAAGTTTGAGATATATGCTGCGTTATACTAAACTTGAAAAAAAAAAAAAAAAAAAAAAGCATGAGTCCTGTATTTGGGGGCTAATTCCCAATATAGACAAACTCCTATACCTTCATGCTTACACAGGTTTTTATCACATTACAGCCCTGTGCTGATTGGGCAGCCCATCTCTATCCCATGGTTGTGCCATCTGGCTCTTGCATCTTCTGAGGTTACCACAGCAAAAGGGATGGCTTGGAAAAGGATCATTAGTTCTCTATTACCTTGCTCTCTTCTTTGACCAGAAAAAAATGTCTTTCAGGGTCTGGGAAGTATCAAGGAGCACCGGACATTTGGGGAACATCAGTACTCTTCTGCCACTGTACCAGTCAGTAGTAAACTTGTGTATCAAGCTTCAGAGAGAATGGGACATAATGTCCCAGAAGTCCATTTGAGAAATAAACTTTGTGTCAGTGGTGTGCCTGACATTCAAGTGAGCCATTGCAGTATGACTGCATTGCTAGAGGTAGATTGAAGACATCTTGAGAGATGACCCTATTTGGCTTGATTCTGGTGCCACATTTTAGGAGATTGATATTGACTACGTATAGAGCAATGCAGTAAGGATGTGTAAAGATCTATAAATCTATAAATTTTGTCCAGAGGACTAACCCCTCCCCCTAAAAAATTACAATGTCCTGGAGGAGTTTTCAGAAACTTGAAGAGGGCGATGGTTTGCAGATACAAAACACTTTTTCTGTGTTCTTCCCAGGGAGAGACCTGGAACCAGTTGATGGAGTGTTAGGAAAATTTCTCTTAGAATAGTGACGGATTATTCTGTAATTTGACCTTTTCATAAAACAAGCATAGGGGCGCCTGGGTGGCGCAGTCGGTTAAGCGTCCGACTTCAGCCAGGTCAAGATCTCGCGGTCCGTGAGTTCGAGCCCCGCGTCAGGCTCTGGGCTGATGGCTCGGAGCCTGGAGCCTGTTTCCGATTCTGTGTCTCCCTCTCTCTCTGCCCCTCCCTCGTTCATGCTCTGTCTCTCTCTGTCCCAAAAAATAATAAATAAAAAACGTTGAAAAAAAAAAAACAAAAAACAAGCATAAACCAGATGACATCTGTGAAGAATATTGTAAAAAAAAGTTTCTGTTTACCATGAAACATTGTTCTGGGTAATTTCTATGACCTGTTTTTAAATCTGGGTTTAGTGATATATGTCAAATGAATATTCCTTTTTCTTTTTAAATAGGATACTGATGAAATTCAAGTTAACTATCCTGGGATGTTTGAATTGATGGAAGATTTACAAGGTAAGGCACTTTAAAGAATGTTTAGATTCCATTTGAGAGTCATATTTCGAGAAGAGATTCTTGACGGGCACAGGGGCTAACCACTAGGGATAGATTGGTGAGGAGAAAGCAGACTATCTTCATGGAGCTTATAAAATAAAATGGGTGAGGCAGACATCACACAACTGCCATGAAGATAAATGTTAAATTAGAATTCTGGTAAGAGCCACAAATTGGGGTGCAGAGTGCTATGACTGCCCATAAAATGATGGTGGGACTTTCTTGAAGCATACACCTGAGGCTGGTAGAGCATATCGGTGATTTTCTCCAGCAACAGTTGGCAGCCTGGATCCAGGCACAAGAAAGCGGGTAGTTGGGTTAGTGTACGAGTGGGATTTGTAAAAAGGGTAAGTCCTTGTCTGAGAGAGTCAATGAAGTCTTGTCTGAGGAAGTGGTGTTGTGCTCTAGAAAATGAAAATGAGTTAACTAGGTGAAGAGGGGCACGGCAGTAGGTCACAGGCTGGGAGAACAACATGTACAAAGACTCTGGGGCAAGAAAGAGCATGGCAAGTACTGAAAGGGTATTTGGCTAGAGTACAGGGAATGAAAAGAGAATTAAATAATGAAATTGGTGAGTAAACGGGGGCCTTACAGTCCCTGTTGAGATGATTTATTTGTCTTTATCTTAAAATGCCCCTTGAGGCATTTAAAAAAAATTTTTTTTGTTTATTTATTTATTTTGAGAGAGACAGCACAGCAGGGGAGGGGCAGAAACAAGGAGAGACAGAATCCCAAGCAGACTCTGTGCTGTCAGCACAGAATCTGACGTGGGGCTTGAACTCACGAACCCTGAGATCATGGCCTGAGCCGAGATCAAGAGTCGGATGCCTAACCGACTAAGCCACCCAGGCACCCCTTGAGGCATTTTAATGGAGGGGAGGTAAAGGGAAGTCATGATGCCAGATTTGCATTTTGAAAGAAAATGGACTGGCAGATAAACTGGTTGAGAGAGACTCATTGCTATAAAGATTATTAAGAAATGATGGTGGATGTGCCTGGGTGGCCCAGTGAGTTATGCGTCTGACTCTTGATTTTGGCTCAGTTTATGATCTCACGGTTTGTGAGATGACAGCATGGAGTCTGCTTGGGATTGTCTCTCTCCTCTCTGCCCCTCCCCCTGCTCACATGTGCTCTCTCTCTCTCCCCCCCTCAAAATAAATATTAAAAAAAATAGAAATGATGGTGATTTGGACTAAGGTGGTAGCAGTGGAGACAGAGAAGTAAATGGATTCTAGAGATAATTAGGAGGTAAATTTGACAGTCCTTGCTGATGGATTACATGTGGGTGAGTGGAGAGAGCTATTTCAAACACAACTGCTGAGTTTCTGGCTCACATAACCAGAGAGATGGTGCCCCTTCCTTGATAGAGGAAACAGTAGAAGACCAAGTATGGACAGGGACACCTCTTAAGTTCACACGTGACTATTTTGGGTTTGAAGTGCTTGTGAAATATCTAAGAGGAGATGTCAAGTAGGTGGTTGGTGTGTGGATATGTGGTTTAGAGGAGGCAATTGCCTGGTTAAAATATGAGTCATTTGTGAATTGGTGGTATTTGAAGCACTTGCCTGGGATGAGGCCATGAAGTGAGAAGAGAACACAGCCAGATGCTGATCCTTCAGGAACCTAATGTACAGTGACTACAGAAGAGGGACATGTCTGGACATGTTACAGATGTGATGGCAGAGGCAGAGTAATGGAGAACCATTAGTGGGGGAGTGGACTAAAATATCTTAAAGACCATGGTACTGGTGATTATTAGCAATGAGGTCACCCAGGGTCATGGCAGGATTTGGGGTACAGACAGGAGCTGAACCAGGTGCCAAACCCTCAGATTATTGAGGAGAAGGACTGGGAGTCTGACAGCAAGCAAGAGTGGGAAAGAGGGATGGCTAAATAGTGCAGGTCTCAGCAGAGCAACGGTTTTTAACAAGTTAGAGGGGTAATGGCCTGGAGGAGGCTTTGAGGAGCAACAAGGATACAAACCCTATCTCTGCATCCCGAAATAGATAAGGTAGGCAGACATACATATCTGCCACTGAGGGTGCTTCTGGAGAACTGCTTTTCTCCAAGGAAAGCTTCAACTTGCCTAAGAAATCGTGAGCTTTGGCTTTTTATTACACAATCGGCATAGGCAGTTTTGATGAATGAGAGAAGCTGAAGCAATTAAAAACTTTTAATCTTTGAAACCAGAACTCTGCTTACCTACGGGCACTTTAATCAGATCCTGAAAAATGAGAAGATGATTTAAGCAAGAGAATTGTAAGGATAAGTAGCTTGCAGTTGTTTACAGATTTATAGTTGTTCTGACATGTTGTTGCAGTTCTCTCAGTAGTCCTCTGCTAACTAGTGTATCCCTAGATTATAAGTGAGGAATATTAGTCCCAAGGGGACACTTGTCTGTTAGTGGCAGAATTAGATGCCAGACTCTTGCTCTGGCACTCTCTTACCTGACTCTACTACTGCTTTTGTCTACCCATTTGTAACACAGTTCATTTTACCCATCATCCAGCCTCCTCTGGGAATGGGACTTCTGATGGCTTTACAAGGGGAAAGATATGTAGCTGAAAACTTACTATTAGAGTCACTCTTCGTTCATTATAATTTAATACAGGGATTGGTAGCCTATAGCATGCATGCCTAAGATGACAGGGGACCAGTATAAATCACACATCCCCTCCCAAGCACTGCCTCAAGCACTTGGCTCCCCATGATGTAATCATAGGGCTCCTTCATCTCAAAGGCTTGAGTGTTGGTGGTGGGCTGATGATGTATCATTCAGACTCTAATGATAAAAATATTTCTCAAATGCAGCATTTACTTTTATTCTGCTATATAATAAATACTGTGCTCATGATTCATTTTAAGAGAGAAGCAAGAGAGACTAGAAATTAGATGTATCAGTTGGAAAAGGTTACTGCCCACTGATTTAAAAATACAGAAGTTACTCTGTGCTGGGTGCGGTTCTGTGAAGTTTTCTGATATCCTAATTTTACAGATTGGCAAATGGAGACATTGTGAAGTTAAGTGTCTTGTCTGTGGTCACACGGGATCTGGAATCCAAAGTCCAATACTGCCTACTTGATCTGCGTGCATTTTTTTCCATTAAATCTAACATAGTAAAATGCTCTCATCTCGACTGTATAGTTACTCATATTTTTATTCACTATCCAGACAAGGACTAGAACATTTCCAGCCCTCTCAGAAGGTTGCCCGATGCTGCTACCCAGTTGGTAGTCACTGCTTCCCCCCAGAGTTTTAAATAGGTCATATATTTTGAGGACCTCTTGCCTAATATTTACCTTAAGAGGCTTTTGCCAGTGCTGCTTTAATTTTTGCTGTACAGTCTTGTACATAAATCGTATATTTTAATCTTTGATTCTCTTATCCTTAGGAGGATTAAGAAGTATTATCCAAAGATAACTTATAAAAGTGATATTTAACAAAGTAGATATGAACATTAACTGGTTGATATTATGTTCATTCACTTACCATTTACTGAACATCTACCATGTGCCAGCTATTGAGTCAGTGATGAAAATACATAGTTCCTTATCTCGGGGAGCCTGTGCTCTGGTAGAGACACAGATAGAGAGACAGACCTAGGCATTTAACTATAAAATGAGACCATTGTGTTTTAAAGTATGGAAAAATGGAATCCCTAAATCTGCTTAGGGAGTCAGGGGTACTTTTGTAGAAGAGACAGGACCTAAGCTAAAATGAGTTTGCCAGGAGAGTGGATGGGTGGGTGCAGGTTTGGGCATTTGGGGCATCGCCTTCCAGGCCACGGAAATGGTCTGTGTAAAATGGAAATGCAAGAGGAAAACACACTTCCTTCACTTTCCTAATTAAGAAACTCCACAGTAATTCTGTTTTGCTTGAATATGTAGAATGGAGAGATGATGGGAAATGATGAAGAATAGTCCACCAGAGGCTTCTAGATTTTATCAGGTGAGCCTGGTAGTGTGTGGGGAGAATTTCATGCAGAGGAGAGACCATCAGATCAGTGTGTTAAAAAGCTCATCTTCCAGGGACGCCTGGGTGGCTCAGTCGGTTAAACGTCCAACTTCGGCTCAGGTTATGATCTCACAGTTCACGAGTTCGAGCCCCATGTCGGGCTCTGTGCTGACAGCTCAGAGCCTGGGGACTGCTTCGGAGTCTCTGTCTCCCTCTCTCTCTGCCCCTCACCCACTCACACTGTCTCTCTCTCTCTCTCTCTCTCTCTTTGTCTTTCTCTCTCTCAAAAATAAATAAACATTAAAAAATTTAAAAAGCTCACCCTCCAGCCTTGTTTATAAGGCATACTCTATGAGGAAGGTAAGACTAGAGCTAGCATGGTTCATCTCTCTTGTTACACATGAGAAATTAAATAACTTGCCCCAGGTGATACATTGTAAATGCTAGAGCCAGGGTTTAAGTCCATTGTAGCAGCCTCAGATCCCAAATTCTCAACCACTCTGCCTTTAAAAGGTCAGAGGCAGCTGAGATGGGAAGGAGAGTGGTCCAAGAATGAAGGGAGGAGGTGGGGAGCTTGGGTGACTACTTCCAGGTGTGCCGCTTTGCCTACTGGAAGATGGTGTTACCTTCAAATTCGTTTTCGATATTTTATATTGTTGCATTTTTTTGATGGTTGTAGTATTTCTCATTTAAGCTGCTGTTATTATTAATTCACAGAAAAAAGTCCAGAATGTTGACCTAATTTTACAAAACAAGTTGTGTATCAGCTGATGAATGCATGAAAAGTTTTGGAGGCTTTCACAGTAGTTTTAAGGTAAGTTCAGTTTTTGTTGTTGTGTTTTTTAAGACAATACTCCTAAAGCATAAAATTCGATTTTTATGCAAGCAGTTGAACTTAACCTTAAAAACACTGTGAGAGTCTTAAACACCTGCTTCCTGGATTTTTCTGTTGTCCCAAAGCACAGAGCTGGTCAGAAGTCCCTAAAAGTGTTTCCCAGGTGGTCTACCATGACACATTGAAGTGCTAGCATTCCATTTTGAAGATGATAAAACTGAGTTTAATTAGAGTTAAGTAACTTTGCCCGAGATCCCTTAAGGCTCAGAACTGGGATGATGATCTTACAGTCTAGACTTTCTGCCCCGCATCACTGAACTGCTTCCTCTAGGAGAAAGGAAGGTGGGTATGGTGGTTTACTTGTCTCGTGAGGCAGGGGGCGCTGCCCTGGAAGCAGAGTTGCTATGTTATGCAGTAGTACTCTTGAATTTCCATATCAGAACATTGTGCATAATAATGTTAGTGTCTGTAATACCAATTATTTAGAAGGCATTTTAGAATTTCTAGCATATTAAGTATTTTTCTCCTTCCTTGGCCCCTCCGTCGTAGTATATTAAGTATTTACATTAAATAAACCTGATTTCCACTGGCATTGCCTACATATAATGTGTAAGTCACAGCACTGGGAAGGTGAACAGAAGTGAAAGCAGCACAGCCATCAGCAGCAATAGACCCTCCCAGTCCATCTCCCAGTTTACCTCTGGTCACTTGATCTGGCTGATACAATGTGAGAATGTTTTTAAATTAGATTATGTAATGGGTCTATGATGTTAGCCCTAGAAGCCTTTAGAGATCATCTACTATGGCCACCTTGAAGACCCAAAGCAATTGGTCTAAGATCTTCTAGCTGCTTTGTGACGGAGTAACATCCACTTTTTGCTTCATGATGATTAATCTGTTAGTTTGTATGTTCTTCTTCATGAATTGGGGCTGTTGTACTGACAGGGCACTGGACATTGCTTTTAGTATCAGAGATTCATTACTTTAAGAAATAGTAGGAACCTTTTGGGATTGGAGAGAAGAAAAAGGTTCATTTATTACAGCTGATATGTTGATTGTTTTTAATAAGGCCATTGAAAACTTGGAAGATTATTATTATTTTTAACCTTTAAAAATAACTGATATTGGGAATTTTATTGTTTTATTTTTGTGAAAGTAGAAAAACAAAAGTAAGAACTGATTTGTGATTGCATAGTATATAGAAAATAAACATGAAGGATTTTTACTTTTGAAATTTGTGTTGATTTTGTGGACTAGTTTAAAATGTGGCCTTTCAAATTTATTTTGTTTAAACACGTGCATAAAAAATCAAATATACAGCATTAATTGTTAATGAACAGTACAAGAGTAGTAATCCTAGCTTTTAGCTATCAACTTGAAGGAAAGAAATCTAAATTTTGAAACATTAAGAAAAGTGCCCTGAAAAGAATGCACATAAGTTTTTCCTACACCTCGTAGTTCTAGTACTATCTAATGAGTCTCAAAGCCCTCTCCCAAGTTTCATGGTCAGGCAGACATCTGTGGCTTAGAAGGAGTGAGCCATTGTAGCAGTCAGTGCCCTGTCCTCCTCTGAAGAGCAGCTATAAAAGGGGCATAAAATGTGGCATCTTTGAATACGTACTTGCCAATTCCTGGTGACTCACCTGGAGGGCCAGTTGCCTTACTCTTACCCAGCTGGCCCGCTTTAGACCACTGCTGGCAAGTAAAGCATGCTTATGGGGCCTTCCTCCTGAAAGTTGACTTCTTCACTGGTTTTACTATCCATAATCTTCAAGTACTTTGTTTGGCCTTAGAGTCACTAAGAAGCCTAGCTATAGTCTGTTTTAGAGAATGGGGATGGGTATGGTGTTGGGTGAGAAGAGGTTAAATGTGTGTTGTGAGTGGCTCATGCTTTTGGCGGTATTATCTAAAACTGTCTGTAGTGTATTTTTAGGTATGGGTGAGAGTAACTGTGCTTGGAATAGAAAAGCCCTGCTGCACCGAGACACGATGCTGGCGGCTGCAGCGGTGTATGGAGGTAAGGGAGCTGAGCATCCTTTCCCCCCGTGCCTCACTGGGGAACCCATGCCCTGCCATGTTTGCCCCTTCGAGTTGCCAGTGCTTTTTCCTTTCCTGTAAAGGCCTCGTCAGATTTCTCGTCCTTCCTTTCAGAACACAGATCCTGTAGTTCCATATCCTTTTTCCAAACAGCCCTTACTGTGTTCATAACTGTCAGCTTCTCAGTGTTGAGGGTTTTTCACATGAAGCATTTTCAGCGTCTTCCCAGTATCCCAGTATCCATTTCTCTTTGAAGGACACGACCTTTCATTGAGCAGATTTTCTTTTCCTACTTCCATTTTTTCAGATTTTAATATTATTTGTCTTTATAGAAATGTACGGAAATGAGGATGGTTCAGTACCTGCCACGTATCAAATCTATTACATGATAGGATGGAAATACCATGATTCACAGGTAATGTTATTAAGATAAATCACTTTTCTTAGTGGGTTCATGTTTCTATTTAGTTTCAATTTTTTATTTACATAGGGTGGGGGATTTAAAAAAATACATGATGGCATTAAGGGATTTAATTTAGAGCTCTGTATTTATCTATTTCTAATATCTTTAATCTTTCATTATTTTCAGGCCCAACCAGCTGAAAGAGGTTCAGCAACTGTGTCATTTGGAGAGCTGGGAAAAATAAATAATCTTATGTCACAGGAGAAAAAATCACAATAAATATTTTATCCAGTGTTAATGTAGTCCAGAATTTTCATCAGAGATGGATAATTTTCACGTCTAAAATTACTACATTTTGCAGCAGGAAGTCTATAAGTGGGGTGCCTGGGTGGCTCGGTCAGTGAATTGTCTGCCTCTTGATTTTGGCTCAGGTCATGATCTCACAGGCATGAGATTGAGCCCCACGTAGGTTCCACACTGGGTGTTGGAGCCTACTTAAGATTCTGTTTCTCTTTCCCTCTGCCCCTCTCCCCGCTCATGCTCTCTCTGGGGGGTAGGGGGGAAAGCAATCTATAAGTGATGTACTGTCAGACTTCTAGTAATTAGAATAACCTCATGCTACATCTACATGTAGTAATCATTTCAGTTTTACGTGGTTTCTGTTTTCAGACGGATACTGTCACCTAGTGATTTGAGTGCCTTATTTGCAGATTCAGCCCAAAAGCAAGAAGGTATTTCTCTGAAAAGTCCACAAATCTTTTCACATATAGAAATATCTGACTTGATGGAAAAATATTGCTCATGCTGACATTTTGTACCTTTTTCTCCTTCTGACCTTTTGTTTTTTTCCATAAGAGGGCCATAGCCATGGAGATGAGAGGAAGGACAGGTTGGTAGATTTGCTAGAGTCCTGGCTTATTTGGAATGAAAACAGTTCTTATAATGACTGTTCTAAGAGACTTAAGCCAAAATTATTTGTCACGCTGTCATCTTTGTTGTGCAGACAGCATGGAATTATATCTCTCTCCAGAGCTATTATGTAGTATTGTACTTTAGAAAAGTGTGGCTCTTTATTGAATCTTTCCTCATTTTTTTTTTTTTTTTTTTTTTTTTTTTTTTTTTAGCATCTGAATTCTAATCATTTCTTTTTCACCTTTATGGTCTTGGTAGGACCCCCAGGGTTTTACACCCCCATCCTACCTTGGGTAGGAAGAGAATGTTTTAAACAATTACAGAGGTAAGATCCCACGTGAAAGGAGCTGCACAGTGATGAAAAGTGCTGTTTGTTGTTTGCCTTTCCTTTGTCATTTAAGGCCTTTGGCACTATTATTCTAATCCAGGTCCACTGTCCCATTGTCATCTAGAAGTGATCAAAATAATTTGGAAGCAGTCAAGGTCAGATAGCTTAAAATAGGGTGAAGAAGGTGGTGATGAGGAATCAGGGAGGAGGCTGGGAAGCAAACAAGAGTGTGCCGGGGTGCCTGGATAGCTGAGTCAGTTAAGTGTCTGCTGGGCATGGAGCCTACTTCCAATAAATTTTTTAAAAATAAAATAAGAATAAATAATATAAAATAAATAAAATAAAATAAAAACAAAATAATAAAAATAAAATAGTACCGACTTCCATTCCTCCAACTTGAGATAGGATGTAGTGCTGTGGAACAGCTGAGCAGGTGTGTTAAAACTTCATCCTCACTGTGAAATACCAGGTGGTGGCTCTTGGTTGTTTATTTATCATTTATGTTGAAATAAACCCAGCAGAAACAGGTCTGTGTCAGTTCACGTGGATGAGGCACAAAACTCACCATACTAAAAAAAAAAGAGAAAAAAGTGCTGAGTCTGCATCACCATCAATTGAGAGCTATTTGCTGTCCTTTTCGTTTAACCAGGCACCACCCCAGCTGCCTCCTCTTCAGCGTTAGGTAAGTTATTACGGTGTTTGCCTCCTGGGTCTTCTCTCCCTCTACCACACTGGCACCAAGCTCTTCTGGGTATGGGCTGTGTCTGCCTTGTCCACAGCTTGGTACTTTGCATGTAGATATTCAGTTACATTTTGAATTGAATTATATGGAAAATGTATCCTTTGAAAAACTTAAGTTACAGTTACAAACAAGTTTTGTAAGAGAAAAAGAAATTCCTATTCTTGCTACCTTCAGGTAGGAAATCTATCAATATTAGAAATTGGGATACTCTTTTCAGCTTTCTGTTTTATTTTTAACACAAAGGAAAAGAATATGTAGGAAGTAGAATTGGGGGAAGTTTTTTTAAGCTTAATTTTCAGAATTTGAAGGGAGAAAAGAAAAAAAATAAAAACCCCTATGTGTTAAAAGTACAGACTGATGACCGAGGAACAGATAAATTCCATGGTGATTGTGGTGACTGTGTTTCCTAAAGAACATGTGTTTATATGCCTTAATATTTGTTTTTGAAGAATGCATACAAAATTGTGGTTATTGCTGAGAAACTAGGTGTGTCTCTATCTGTCATGTTTGGATGTCTGTCGGGTGCAGGAAGTGATCAGAAGTTAGGAAGGAGACTTGTACTTTCCTTTTTTTTATTTTTCTGTAAAATTTGAAGTTTCTTACCAAGCACATTACCTGTTTCTTTCATGCCAATTGCAGATACATGGATTGTGAGGTGGGGCTGGGGAGGAGTCTATGCTGGGCTATCTCAAAGATGAGACCGCTTTTCAAAAAAATAAAAGAAAAATTAGCATCTAATTGAGGACACTTACTGTTTAGCATGAGTGAGAGTAGTAAAGTTAATTTTAATATCTGCTTGAGTGGAGGTTCCTCAAAAAATTAAAAATAAACCTACCCTGTGACCCAGCAATAGCACTGCTAGGAATTTACCCAAGGGATACAGGAGTACTGATGCATAGGGGCACTTGTACCCCAATGTTTATAGCAGCACTCTCAACAATAGCCGAATTATGGAAAGAGCGAAATGTCCATCAACTGATGAATGGATAAAGAAATTGTGGTTTATATACACGATGGAGTACTACGTGGCAATGAGAAAGAATGAAATATGGCCCTTTGTAGCAACGTGGATGGAACTGTAGAGTGTTATGCTAAGTGAAATAAGCCATACAGAGAAAGACAGATACCCTATGTTTTCACTCTTATGTGGCTCCTGAGAAACTTAACAGAAACCCATGGGGGAGGGGAAGGAAAAAAAATAAAAAGAGGTTAGAGTGGAAGAGAGCCAAAGCATAAGAGACTCTTAAAAACTGAGAACAAACTGCAGGTTGATGGGGGTGGGAGGGAGGAGAGGGTGGGTGATGGGTATTGAGGAGGGCACCTTTTGGGATGAGCACTGGGTGTTGTATGGAAACCAATTTGACAATAAATTTCATATATTGAAAAAAATAATACCTGCTTGAAGTATCTGTCAAACTTTAATTGTTTGAAACCCTCAGGCAAGTCATTTTTCTGAATAGCTGTGTTTTCCAAATTAAGAACTCATCCTTTTAAGCAACAATACTTTATTATTTTTTTAATTTAAACTTTATTTTAATTTATTTTTTAAAAACAACTTTTTAAAATTGTGTGGCTGACACAATGTTACATTAGTTTCAGGTGTATAGCATAGGGATTCAACAAGTTACGCTATGCTCACCACAAGTGCAGCAGCCATCTGCCACCATACAAGGCTATCACAACACCATTGATTATATTCCTTATGCTGTACCTTTCATCCCCATGACTTATTCATCCATAACAGGAAGCCTGTATCTCCTATTCCCCTTTTACCTACCCCCATTTTATCTACCCCCGCCCCTCCTCTGGCAACCATTAGTTCTCTGTATTTATGGGTCAGTTTCTGCTTTTGTTTGTTTGTTCCTTTGTTTTTTTAGATTCCACTTAGGCGAAATCATAAGATTATTTGTCTTTACCTGATTTATTTCACTTAGCATAATACCCTCTAGGTCCATCCATGTTGTTGCAAATGGCAAGAACTCATTATTTTTTTATGACTGAGTAATATTCCATTATATATATGTATATATACACCACATCTTTATCCATTCATCTATTGGTGGACACTTGGGTTGCTTATGTATCTTGGCTACTATAAATAACACTGAAATAAACAGGGATGCATATATTTTTTTGAATTAGTGTTTTTGTTTTCTTTGGGTAAATGCCCAGTAGTGGAATTACTGGATCATATGGTATTTTTAATTTTAATTTTTTTGAGGAGACTGTTTTCCACAGTGGCTGCACCAGTTTGCATCCCTACCCACAGTGTATGAGGGTCCCCTTTTCTTCATATCCTTGCCAACAATTGTTATTTCTTACCTTTTTGATATTAGCCATTCTGACTGGTGCAGGTAATATTTCATTTTGCTTTTAATTTGCATTTCCTTGATGATGAGATACGTTGAGCATTTTGTTATGTATCTGCCATCTGTATGTCTTCTTTGGAAAAATATCTGTAGAACATAACCATTTCTTTATAACTCCACAGTCATTATCATAAACTCAAGTTGTACTGCATCACTCCTACACTGGCCCCAAGAATGATGTGGTTTGTCTCTTATCCAATACTTTTTTTATTTACTGCCATTTGTGAATTTCATTAGCTCAGTCTACTTTCTGATCTGTAAGATTAGAATTCAGATTAGAAGGTTTCTAAGACTAGTGTGTAAGGTAGGAAAGAGGAGCAAGGTTCTGGGAGAAGGACTTTCCTTGCAGTAAAACGCATGAGCTTTATTGGTTCCATTAACGCATCTTCACTGAGGTTCTTGTGCTAGGCTTCCAATGCTCCGCTTTTAGTTGGCGGCCTAACAGGACTTCCATGTATGGGCACTGGGGCATCTGTTGGCTGTCAGGAGACTTTTTGGATTATTCCTGGTTCTTAGCAGTATTCCACATTGTTGGTATGAAGAATTCCAGAAGTGGCAGTATATATGAATATTTATATTTTAAGAATAAACATTGTTGCTTTATAGAAAATTTCTGCAGGATTTATTGAGATGGAAGCTACTCCTGGACATCAAGTATGTGATATGACCGTAAAAAGTTACACATGTTGTGCAACTCATGAAGTATCTATGAAGCAAGTTTTGTCTTTCAAACCCTTTCAGTACCATTTTATTTACTAGGTGGAAACAATGATTCTATGGCCTATGCTGAAGACATGTACAATTTTTATACTCCGTATATACCCCTTAAGTAAGGACGGGATAAAAGTATTTTACCGTGGGCTGGATTCTGCATAGGAAAGAAATTAATATGAATAGATAATTTGGGAAAAAGAAGGATATTTGGCATAGTGATTATTATTTTAGTCCTTTGTAAGTTATTATTTTAGCCTCTGTTGCCTAAGAAGAAATGTTTTGAGCTTTTTGTAGTGGTGGGGTTGGGGTGGTGTTTTCTTACTATTATTGTCATTAATAATGTGAAGTTTATCTTTGGGAAACTTCCCATAAGTGGACCTGCCGTTCCAGAAATTCGTATACTTTAATTCTCTGCCTGAATACTTGACAGATACTTATCTTGCTGGTTTTAAAAATATTAACTTGCAAATAATGGAAAGTACAGTGGGCACTGGTAAGTTGTTAACAGGTTAATGATTCTTTGGTACTTGTGGTGGTTTTAAAATCTATCCACAAACTCTGTGACATGTTCCTAGCTACGTGGAGGAGCGTCATTCCCCTTCCTTTGAGCATGGGCTGAATTTAGTGCTTCCCTTCCAGTGGAATATGGAAGAGATGGTGTGTCACTTCTAATAGAAGGTAATGAAAAGCATTGCTTCCACCTTACTCTTTCTGGGATCACCCACTCTTGGAAAGCCAGCTGCCATAGTGTGAGGGCATTCAGGCAGCACTGTAGAGGGGACATAGAGATGAGAAACTGCCAGCAGCCCTGTAAGGGAACCATATTGGAAGCAGATCCCCCAACCCATCTAACTCAGATGCCCGTAGTTCTGA
Organism: Panthera tigris; assembly: GCF_018350195.1. NCBI lineage: Eukaryota > Metazoa > Chordata > Mammalia > Carnivora > Felidae > Panthera > Panthera tigris. Next base: position 38,999,152 of record NC_056662.1, read on the forward strand.
CTGACCCCTTGAGGTAGGCTCAGGAGAGAGCCAGAACCACCCAGCTAAGTCACTCCCAAATTCCCAACTCACAGAAACTGAGATAATAAATGTTTGTTGTTTAAGCTAGTGTCTTTGGAGTAATTTTTTTCCCCCAAAAAATGTTTTTATTTGTTTTGAGAGAGAGAAAGCGTGAGCAGGAGAGGGGCGGAAAGAGAGGGAGACAGAATCCCAAGCAGTCTCTGCAAGGTTAGTGCACAGAGCCTGACCTGGGGCTTGAACCCACGAAACTGTGAGATCATGACCTGAGCCGATATCAAGAGTCAGACACTTAACTGACTGAGCCACCCAGGCACTCCTGGAGTAATTTTTTAATACAGCAATAGATAACTAATAATACTGTCTGAGAAAAGTTGGGTGCCCAGGGTATGCCAAGGTGTTACTTTAAGTATAGAACAAAGCCTGCTTATTTCAAATTATGTAAAGTCAGCATAAGCTACCAATATTACCTTTATTCTCAGGGAAACCTGGATCTGGGATATTCTTACCATGAGGTTTGAGCCCATAGTATCTCGAAATAGAACTAGGGTACATTTAGCAGGCCTCAAATTTCATTTCCTAGGAATACTAGGATCAATTTTCTAGAAGCCCAACTGGGGCTAATCCAAAATGAAACCAGAGAATTTGAGATTTTGACCTTGAGGATTCAGTGAGCTAACCAAGTCCATGTGGCTTCCTCACTGCCTTCCCTTCTGCCTTAACTGTTGAGTTGCTGACAACTTGTTACCAGTGTGGAGTGTTAACATTGTACACTCATTACCAGGCTGTCAGATGATCACAATGCTGTGGAAGTAGTTAAAAAAGCCTTTTTTAAAGCCAGAATTGAACTTGTCTTGCTAGCCATTGCTAAAACCAGGCGAAGGTAAATTGCACTTTCAAAGTGGCACGTGCAGTCCAGACACTGTCCAGACTCCTTGTAGAAGAATCTCCTGCATGTGCTCAGCATGCCATTGCTAACTCTGTCAGAGGCAGCCCTGCTGCCGGAACAACTGGCGGCAGCTCCACGTCTCTGCATGTTAGGAGTCCATGCTTCCATTGGGAATGGGAGATGGGGAGGAGAACTCCAAAGGAGGACTCGCCAGCCCTTGCCAAAAAAGATGGGAAGGGCAGGGACTGAGAGTCCAGTGGTCTGGGTCTAGTCCTGGCCCAGCTGGTTCCTAATACTTGGGCAAACTCTGTCTCTCTGACCTTGGGATTTTCATCTGTGAAATTACAGGTTTGGTACTGAGTGAGTCCCAAAGGAGGCCACAGACCTGCCTTCCAAGTTCCTGCAGGGCTTTTTCAAACAAAACATTTCCCTCTTCTTCCCGTTGTTGGAAACAATGGCCATAGGGAGCTTCTGTCACCAAGGGGACCAAGGGACACCCCTTCGTGTCATGGTGGGAAGATGGCAGTAAGCCATTGGACAGATGATCTCAGGAGCATTCAGCCCAGTGTAGGAGCTGTGTCCCAAGATAAGTGGACAGGATTGCCCTCTCATCTTCACAGTTTCTTTTTTTTAATCCTTTATAATATTGATTTATCTGTTTTTTAAAGTTTTTATTCTAGTTAGTTAACATACAGTGAAGTATTTGTTTCAGGTGTACAATACAGTGATTCAACAATTCCACACAACACCCAGTGCTCATCACAAGTGCACTTCCTAATCCCCATCACCTATTTCCTCCATCCCCCACCCATCTCCCTTCTGGTAACCATCAGTTCTCTATAGTTCAGAGTCTGTTTCTTGGTTTGCCTCTTTCTTTTTTTCCTTTTGCTATTTGTTAGACACCATGTTGATGTTTGGGGGCTTCTTTTCCCTTCAAAGTTATCTTGGATTTCATTTGAGAATGAGGTTTGGGAAGGTGGGCATAGTGTGATTTGCCTTGGGGCTCCTAGTCTTACAAGTGGTCCAGAATGCATCATTGCTGTAACTCTCTGGGCCAAAAAGGAGGGCTCCAGACTCTTATGTATTCAGCATGGACTGCCCTCTATATTTTCCATGGAACATGCCATTTTTTTTTTTACAGTCACCAACCATTTACCATTTAGGAAGTGTTCCTGAATCTTGTAGAGAGTTCCTAGTTACTTATCCTGGTGACAAGTTACATTAGAAGAGGAAATGCCCTGGGTGCTTTGGTGGCTCAGTCGGCTAAGTGTCTTACTTCGACTCAGGTCCTGATCTCGCGGTTTGTGAGTTGGAGCCCCATGTCAGGCTCTATGCTGACAGCTCGGAGCCTGAAACCTGATTTGGATTCTCTGTCTCCCCCACTCACTCCCTGTCTCTGTCTCTGTCTCTGTCTCTGTCTCTCAACAGTAAATAAACATTTTAAAAAATTAAAAAAAAAAAAAAAAAAAAAAAAGAAGAAGAAGAAGAAGAGGAAATGCCCAGGGACTGCCTGAGTGGCTCAGTCAGTTGGACGTCCCACTCTTGATTTCAGCTCAGGTCAGGATCCCAGGGTTGTGGGATTGAGTCCATGCTGAGCCATGGAGTCTGCTTGAGATTCCCTCTCTCTTTTTACCCCTCTTCCCTGCTTGTGCACACTCTCTCTCTCTAAAATAAAAAAAATAAAATAAATAAATTAGAAAAAAAGAAAAAAAAAAGCTCAGGCTTCAAGTGGCAGCACTCTGGAGGACCAAGTGAAGAAATAGATATGAAAGTACTTTGCAATCCCTAAGTCAGAATGTCTGCATCATTTCTTGAGAAGCCAGCCAAACTTCTCAACACAGGCAGCTTTGTTTAACCTGTACCACAGTGTCATAGGTTGATAAAGCCCTTTTTTAAAAAGTTCAGTTGTGTTGCATTCTTACCAGGCAGTGTGCTAAGGCTTTGATGTGCATTCTCAATTACTTCATACTCCGCTCCTTATGAGGTAGATACTAGTACTATTGTCCCTATTTTTCAGATGAGGAAACAGTCTTAGGGAGGTTGTGACTTCTTCAAGGTCACATAAGTGGCAGAGCCAATATGTGACTTTAGTCTTGTATGTGGCAAACCTAGTGCAATTAACAATTTTATTCTGCCTTCTCTGGGGGCGTCAAAGCCTTGCAAGAACTACCACTCTTTCCCTCCATGTCTCCTCTCCCACCCCAACTAGTGTAGAACCAGGCAGGCAATTCTGTCACTGTCTTCAACACATGCTAGCCCTGTGCTTGAATCTGTCCCTGCACAGCTGCCTGCTTCCAACCTCTTCTGGGCCCCTTCTGCTCTAAGCTCAGCCATCCTTTAAATCCAGCTCAAGTTCACCTTGTCTCTTTATCCCAGATTATCTTGAACTTTTGTTAGTTCTCTCTCCTTTAGCACTTTGTATGTTATTTCCTGTCCATGAGTTCTGCCTCTTCAGCTAAATATTCAGCTCTTGGAAGCACTGGCACTTCTGTAACCAGGGTTTCATCAATCTCAGGGAACTCCCAGATGGAGTCACCACCAGGCAAATAATGGGGGAGGGGGTGTGGATTCTGTGAGCACAGCAAACAGTAGGAGACTGGAAAGATGAGCAGTTGCATTGGGCCCATTCAGCAGCAAATCCCAAGCATCAGCCACTTGATTGAACTTCAAGGATAGATTCTTATTCTGATGGAATTTGGGTATCAGACAAAGCACTTGGATATGGATAACAGGACAGGAACACAATTGCTGGGACTGGTAAACAGAAGGGCTTGATCCTAGAGAATAAGACTAGAACCATGTTGGGAGGTAAAAGCAGGGCCTGCAGCAGTGCTGACTGGGCATCACACTGGAATGGGAGGTCTCAAGTCCAGGCAAGATGTCCAGCTGCCATTAGATACCAGCATGGCCTAATGAAGTGATGTCAGTTCCAGACTTAATAACCCAATAATCCTTTTTATCAAGGAATACCTTACAAAAACTTGAACCTGTTTGAGGGAACATTAGGCTAGATAATGCTAGGCATTGTATAGGCTTCTTAAATTGAATAGTTGTGGTAAAGCCTACATACAATTGTCAGATTCTACTCACCTGAAAAATTGTTTATGAACTTTCTCAAGGCAGTCCAGTGCATTGGTTAAGAGCATGGACTCTGACCTGGTTGTCCTGAATGTGTGGCCTTGGACAAGTTACCTGACCCAGTTTCCTCTTCTGTAAAAGAAGGAAGATGATACACTATCCTCCCGGGAAGGTAGCTCTGAAGATCAAATGAGTTAATAATATATTCGGTTAGAACAGTGCTTGGCCCATAATCATATGTTAGCTATTATTATTCTAGGCAGAATGAGTTTTAGAGATGCTTTCAAGAATAAATTATTGACTTCTTTAGTGATGCTAGCTTACCATTTATCCTACATAAAATTCCCTCTTGCTCACACAAGAAGATTGATTAATAAACAGATACTGCTTAAAGTCACTATCCCTTTTTAAAAAAGAATAAATTGCAGAACCTCAGATAGCTGTTTAGCCGCTGTGGCAAAATTCAAATAGATCTCAGTTAAATGAGATTTGTTCTAATGCCCTACTAGATGAAGATTGAATGTTTCTTTTTTAGAGGCACTTTACCTAGACATTATTTTCTGATTAATGAAATACAAGTTAGGATAACTCATTTCACACACACAAGCACACAATACAAAAAAAAAAAAAATGTTTATCAAAACAGGCACCAATGCTGGATGAAGGTAATTGGGTGTCAAAAAATTTAAAACAAAAACTAAGAATTAAATTAAACCTCACAGTCTAAGAAATAATTCTATTCTTGCCACACATGAAAGGATTTTTAAACATTTTTCTATTATAGACTTTTCTTGTCTAAGAGGCTAGATTAGAATCATAAAATTTTTGAGCTATAAGACATCAGAGAAGTCTTGTTTTGCAGTTGAGGAAACTGACTTCCACAGAGGGACAGATTTGTCTGAGGTCACTAGCTGGTCCTGAAGAGTCTGGTCTGGAAGGTAGGTGTTCCAGAGTCTTATCTACGGACCTGTGGCAGGCTTGATGTCATTCATGCAACCCCAGCAGCACTGAGGCCCAGCTGCCACACCTCCCCTGTGCTAGTTAGAGGTAGAGTTGTGAAGTATGGCAAATGAACATTCTCAAGGTCTCACACAGTGCTCCATTTCAGGGTTTTCCATTATTGAGTTCTTTGCAAAACTTGGGAGTCACCCCTTATGCTGAATTTGTATAAAGCAAGATTCTGTGTTGCAGATTACAGGGGACTGCACATTCAGAATTGAAAAGTACTGGCTGGCTGGCCTGGATCCCTCTCCCCAAGATTCTGGTTTAATTTGGTGGTGGTGGTGGTGGTGGTGTGTGTGTGTTTTAAAGCTTTATAACCTGCTCTAGAGCAACAGCTTTCCTGCAGAGAGAAAACTCCTATGTGAATCACAGACCCTATTTTAACCTCCCTTCTGTTATAGCTGGGAAACTTGAAGGGCTTCTGCTGCTATATTGGTTATAAAAACATATGAGTCTGTGTGTGCTTCGTGATGAACTTGTGTTGGAGAGGGAGGGTGTGTCAGACTGGGTTGGAGAGGAAGAAAGGTTGGTGTGGACAAGTTCATCATTTAGTGCTTATTGAGATGAGAAGGAACCTAATCTCTGCCCTCACCGAGTTCAACAGCTGGGCTGACTGGAGACCACAGTGAAGCTGATATTGTACTTTTTTTTTTTTCAAACAAAAGTACTTTGATTGAGACGCTTATGTGAAAGCACTGTACATAACAGTGTGTAGTGATCCCCAGATAAGTAAGATGGGGGCCTTGCCTTCATTTTGGTGGTATAGGGTAACACAGACACTTCACTATAGTTTGAGATAGACTCAGAAAAGAGGTCCGGCCAAGGTGCCTTGGGAATTCAGAGGAGAGAGATGATGTGCAGTCTTATGGGGTGGGCAGTAGGAATGGTACCAGGGAAGACTTTGTTATCTCATTTATTCCACCAATTCATTTGTGACTTCTAGGTCCCAGACATTATGCCAGGTACTGGGGTGTAATGAAAGGGCCGTGGTTATTTAGGGGCCTCAGTCAAGTAGAGCAGAACAAAAACAATACAGGAGGGGTTTTTTTTGTTTTTTTTTTTTTCAATTCTAAATACTGTTCATTGTGAGTTGTATCCTAGTTTTGGAGGTGTTAAATTTTGGAAAAATATGATTTTAGAATTAATTAGGTAGTAATAAATAACTCAGAATGCTTTCTATGGCCCAGACAAAGTGATTATACATACCAAGCTCTTGTCTCCAGGTTTGCTTCAGGGGAACCCAAACTAATAATAGGGGGTTTGACCTTCATCCTGAAGGCAATGTAGAGTCATTGAAGAGTTTTAACTGAGGGAGTGATACATAATTTCTTTTTTTTAAACATCACTCTGGATACAGTGTGAGGAATGCCATAGGGGAGATAGAATATTTAGATCCTGAGATCTGAGAGTCCAGATGAGATGTGGGAGGCATCCCGGACAGATTGATGGACAGTGATGAGGGTGAGTATAGACTGAAATAGAAGGATGAGAAATCTAAGAGGTGGTAGTCAATAGGAATCCATGACTGACTGATTGGCTTGGAGGCTGCAGAGAGGATGGAGAATGCTGGATGCAATTGTCCAGGAAGAATGTACCCAGTAAGAAATAAATACTGCACTGGCAGGGTTCTTCCTTCCCATTTGACCTGGCCCTTCAAAGATGACCAAGACTTTTTAGAAAACATTTTTCCTAATTACCCCATACCATCATTATAAATGTTATACATGTTTATTGTGGAAATTTGGGGAAATGATAATTCTTAAAGCCTTGAAATCCTATTAATCACCATTAAAATTTTAGTTCATATCTGTCCAGTATTTTACTAACTAGATAATAAAAATCAAATCATATAGTATATCATTTGCCATTCTGCCCTTTTCACATATAATGGGCATTTTCCTGTCGTTCTTTAAAAAACATAATTTGGGGGACACCTGGGTGGCTCAGTTGGTTGAGCATCCAACTCTTGATACCGGTTTAGGTTGTAATCTGGTTGTGATCTCACAGTCGTGAGAATGAGCCTCATATTGGGCTTCATGTTTAGCATGGCACCTGCTTGAGATTGTCTCTTTCCCTCTCTCTCTGCCCACCCCACCCCCCCCCCGTAGGCACACTTACTCTTTGTCTCTGTCTCTCTCGAAATAAATACACTTTAAAAAAAAACCTTTTTAAAGACAATGTAACATTTAATCATGTGAGTGTATCACACATTAGTAAAAGATTTCTGATTTGTAGTATTATATCTTTTCCAACCTTTTTTCTATTATAGAGAACTATATATACATGATGAATAGCACAAATTACTAAGTGGAATTACTAGATTAACATGCATGAACATATTTAGAGTTCTTTTTCTTTTCTTAATGTTTATTTGTTTTTGAGAGAGAGAGAGACAGAGCATGAGCAGGGGAGGGAAAGAGAGAGAGGGAGGCACAGAATCCGAAGCAGGCTCCAGGCTCTGAGCTGCCAGCACAGAGCCCGACTCGGGGCTCAAACCCATGAACCGTGAGATCATGACCTGAGCCAAAGTCGGACGCTTAACTGACTGAGCCACCCAGGTGCCCCTTTTTTGACTTTGTTAAGTGTTTATTTATTTTTGAGAGCGGGGGGTGGTACAGAGAAAGAGGGAGACACAGATTCCGAAGCAGGCTCCAGGCTCTGAGCTGTTGGCACAGAGCCCGATGTGGGGCTCGAACTCACGAACTGCGAGATCATGACCTGAGTCGAAGTCAGCCACTTAACCGACTGAGCCACCCAGGGGCCCCAAGAGTTCTTGATGATTACTGTTAAGCTGTATCCTAGAAAAGTTGTACAAATATATATCTTCTCTTAGCTGAATAGAGGGCAGCTCCAGCAAGGCAAAGATTTTGGTCCACTTTGCCCTTATTATATTCTAGGCACCTAGAAAGTACCTGGCTCCTAGTGGATGTTCAACAATTATTGAATGTTTAAAAATTGTAGATGAATGAGGAGTGAGTGAATGAATGTCTTAACCACACCCTCACTATTTCAGTTGTAATTACTTAATTGATCTTTGCCAATTTGATAATTGCATCATAATATATCATTGTTTTCCATGATGTTAATTTGATTATTAAGTATGAGTACATGTGTTTTCCTGTGAAAGGGTAGCGGCTAGTTCTGGCATTCATTAAGATTCAAGTTCAGATACACCTACTAGCTATGTGAGTTTTGAGCCTTGTAAAATGCTTCACCAAACCTGTTATGTCTTTTTAAAATGGAAATGATATGAATACCCCCTTTATAGAATTACTGTGAGGAAGAATAATATAATGCATAGTGCCTGCAAATATAGCACATGTCAATGTTGATTATGTTTTAAATTATTTGTATTTTCATGTCCTTTTCTTCTTCTATTTCATAGTTTATTTTAAATATTAAGGACCTTAACTCTCTGGCACATTTATCCCAGACATTTTCCCACACTTCTGTCATTTTGTATGTGGTGGCTTTGTTAACGTGCCAAAATTTTGTTTTATTTCTATCTTTACAAATTTTCCTTTGTGATAACTTTCATTGCTTTGGTGCTTAAAAATTAGTTCTTCATAAAAAAAAAAGTATTTCTTCATGCTGGGATGTTAAACATTTTTTTGAGTTTGTTTTTATTTTTTCTTGGCTATTTCTTAATGGTTCTGTACAAACTGGTTTAATCTATCTGTTATTTATTTTAGTTAGACTTAGTCTAGACTAGGAAGCAGTTACAGATAAACTCTGAAGTACCAGTAGCTTCCACAACAAAAATTAATTTCTCCTACAGGAGAAGTCTATAGGATGGGGAGAGAGGGTTTCTATCTGGTGACTCAGATTCGTGTTCCCTCCATCTTGTGCTATGACGTTCTTATCCTGTGTTTTCTAAGGTATTCTTGGCAGGGAAAGGAGGGATGGAAGAACCACACTCACTTTTGATTGCCTCAGCCTAGAAGTAACAAATATTATATCCACTCACAATTCATTGGCTAGAACTAGTCACATGGGCCCAGCATAGCCACAATGACAGCTGGGAAATGTAGGAGGAGAGCATGTGGAATATTTATTGATGAGCACCAACTGTCTATGCTGGAGGGAGTGAGGGAATAACCTGATTTTTCCCCTAAACCATCAATTGTCCCAGACAATTGTCCCAATTTCTTTTAACTTAGAAATATTTATAAGTTAAAATTTGAAGAATAAAATAACATTTATATTCTCCAAATCCTACCTTAATAACTGTTAATATTTCATCATATGCCTGAGTGGCTCAGTCAGTTGAGTGTCCAACTCTTGACCTCGGCTCAGGTCATGATCCCACGGTTCATGAGTTTAAGCCCCTCATCAGGCTCTACACTGACAGAGTGGAGCTTGTTTGGAATTCTCTCTCTCCCCCTCTGTCTGCCCCTCTTGTGCTCTCGCTCTCTCTCTCAAAATAAATAAACTTAAAAAAAGATATATTAAAAAAAGATTTTATTATATCTATGTCCATTTATTTACTTTTTAATAACAGCTTTATTTGCCACAAACTTTTAAAGTGAATGATTCAATGGTTTTTAGTATTTTCACAGAGTTGTGCAACCATTATCAGTATCTAATGTTAGAACATTTTTGTCACCTCCAAAAGAAGCACTGCACCCATTACTAGTCACTCTCTAATCTCTCCCAGGCCCTGTAATAACTAATCTACTTTCTGTCTCTGTGTATTTGCCTGTTCTGGATATTTCATGTAAATGGAATCACACAACATGTGACCATTTGTGACTGGCTTCTTTCACTCACCATACAGCTTTTAATGTTCATCCATCCATGTTGTTGTAAGTATCTGTACTTCATTTCTTTTATTGTTGCATAATATTCCATTGTATGGATATACCACATTTTTAAAAACATTTTCTTTTTATTTTGAGAGAGAGAGAAAGACAGTGAGTGAGTGGAGGAGGGGCAGAAGGGGAGAGAGAAAAAGAGAGAGAGAGAGAAAATCCCAAGCAGTTTACACACTGTCAGTGCAGAGCCTGACGAGGAGCTCAATCCCACGAACCGTGAGATCATGACCTGAGCCAAAATCAAGAGTCTCAGCATAGCATAGAGGAGCTGTTTGTGAGTACTTATCCAACCATGTCAAAAAATAGCTTTGCATCCTAGATGGTGACAGCAAGCAAACACACGTTTTCTTCTAATACTTTTGCATGTTTATTACATTTAAACAGCTGCGTGTTTAGAATTCATTTTCATGTAAATTGTGAGGTAGGGATTTGAGTCCCTCGCACTCTACAGGCTACTTTACATTGCATGCAATTCTTAATAACCTATCATTTGAATGGATTTCACTGATTTGAATTGTCACTTTATGTATTTGAGTCATTTGTGGATGCTCTATTCTGTTCTATCTTATTCAAATGGCTTAATTGTCATACCTTTATATTTTATTGGCTAATGTAGCTATTTCTCCCTCATTCTCTCCCCTTTTCTGTAACTGTCCTTACTATGCATCTATGTTTATTTTTCCTTATAAACTTTAGAAGTAACTTATATAGGTTAAAAGCATTCTGATGGTATTTATATAATTTAAGGATTATTTAGGGAAAATTAACCTCTCTATATTTTGACATCTTATTGAAGTGCAAGATGTATGTTTCCATTCATTAAAATCTTACAGATGATTGTTCAATTATTACATTAGTTTAGATTCCTCTTTTATAATCTCAGTCCTTTCTTTGGCACTAATTGGATAACTTATCTTAAAGTCTGAAGAACCTTAGGAGAGAGCTAAGAATTCTCACCCATTTGTTCATTAATGAATTCATTCGTTCACTCATTTAAAAAGTATTTGAGACCAATTATATACAGGTCTGGTGCTAGGTGCTGAAGATACAATGGTGAACAAATCATAAACAGTCCCTGCTCCCACAGAGTGTATAATCTAGTGGGTATATAAATAGATGCTGATTTTATTCCCAACTTGGTTATTATTTCTGTCTTCTGGTATTTTTTTTTTTAATTTTTTTCAACGTTTTTTATTTATTTTTGGGACAGAGAGAGACAGAGCATGAACGGGGGAGGGGCAGAGAGAGAGGGAGACACAGAATCGGAAACAGGCTCCAGGCTCCGAGCCATCAGCCCAGAGCCTGACGCGGGGCTCGAACTCACGGACCGCGAGATCGTGACCTAGCTGAAGTCGGACGCTTAACCGACTGCGCCACCCAGGCGCCCCTGTCTTCTGGTATTTTTAACATGATCTTTCCTTAGATTCTTTCTTTGTTTAAGTTCCCCAAAAAAACACACTCAGAGACAAATATTTGAGGGCAAGTAGTTTATTTGGAAAGGGAGTGGGAAGGTGAGGGAGTAGAAGAATGGAAGGGAGAAAGCCAATAAAAAATGAGTAGGTTACTACAGTGGACAGCTGGGGTTCAAGCCTGCTGGACACCTTGTGAGAGACTCTAAATCAGCTTACTAGGGGCAAAGAAACTGGGGAATTCCTGTTCCTCGGTTGAGGGATGCTCCTGGGAGGTATAGCTCCCTGGCACTTCTGGCCTGTCTTGTGTGTGGTCAAGAATCCTCCTGCAGTCAGGGAGCCTACTCAGACAGAGGAATGCAGGTGCTGGAGATAGGAAACCATAGATGGCAGGGACTGTACATGAAAGATTAGGGTGATCTCAGAACTGGGCTGAGGGGACCCAGATGGGGCACTGATGGTATCTGCGACAGATACTGTCCATCTGGAAAAGGGAGAAACTTACATAGTGGGGGGGGGGATGGGAGAGAAAATCAGATAGTGTGGAAAGTCAGTGTAGTTCAGAGAATAATCAATAGTATTGGTCAATAGAATTGATTGATCACAATCAGTATTTCACATTCCATTTTGAGTTGTCCATGAGTCACATGGCAAGATTAATGATAGCCTTTTGGATTTGTGTATGTTGGCAAGGTTTGCACTGTGATGCTTTTAAAACATGATTAAAGGATTTTTTAAAAGAAGCTTATGTAAATTTTAACTTAAGTCTACTTTAATATTTTTAATAGCAAAAGTGAAAAATAATAGATGTCATATTAAAAGCTATATTTGACAATAAGATAATAAAGTAGGATGATGGGAGGAATAAAATGGAAGAAAGAACACTGGCTTTGGGGTTGGCTGTGAGTTTGCCCCTAACCAGCAGTGTGACCCTGGGCAAGCTGCTGATCTGTTCTCCGAGCCAGAATATTCTTATCTGGAAGATGTGACAATTCCTTTTTCAACAGATTATTTAGCTTGGGTTTTCCCTGAAGAAGGCCCTGAAGAAATGCTTTTGGAGCACAGGAATTTGGGGAACTATAAACACTTCAGGTATATTGTGCCTCTGGAAATGGCGTATTTAGCACATGACTTTTTCCTCAAGTTAGTTCTAGTGGAATCACTATTTTTAGTTTTTACTTTTTTCTTGTTAATAACAAGCTATTCTTATTATGACACATTTATTGTTGCTATGGGTTGGTACCTTTTCTTATGAAAAGGATACAGTTTTTCATGTGGTGAATAGTTTTTTTTAATATTAATCATTCAGGCAAAATACTCCATGGGGAAAGAATTCATTCTGGCAGAGTAAGGAATGAAGGGAAGACAGAAATGGTGGGAAAACCTATAGCCCCATATGGAGCAAAATTTCATGTGAAATCCAAGATTGATGTCTCCACTCATCCTATATTTTCTTTTTCTTTCTTTCTTTCTTTCTTATTTTTTCTTTCTTTCTTTCTTTCTTTCTTTCTTTCTTTCTTTCTTTCTTTCTTTCTTTCTCTTCCTTCCTTCCTTCCTTCCTTCCTTCCTTTCTTTTGTAATGATAACTTTTATTTTAAAAAGTTAAATTCCCTTTCTGATGCCTCAGGTTTTTTGTTTTTGTTTTTGTTTTTGTTTTTTTTTGTGGCTGAGGTATAGAGTTGGCAAAGACTATTTTTATGAACCTATTACAAACTGAAGGAGTCTTTTCTGTCTAATCTGTCATAGGTAGGGGGTCCATCTTAGCTCTGAAGTTGCACATGTGCACATCACTGACAGTGCTGTGGCTTTGGAATTGGAGACTCCTCTAACCTTTTAATTTCCTGAGAAAGAAACTAGCAAAGCCTGAGTGGGGATGTGACTTGATGGCAGTCACAGCATTAGTTCCTGGCACAGTTAGACATGACTTAATGGGGGTCATGGCATTAGTTCCTGGCTGGAGCAAGCTGTTCACTTGTCCCAGCTCTAAGCATACTTCCCAGTAATGAAATTGTCACATAGGGATTTCTAGGTGATAAGATAGGTGCCTATATTTGTGCTGAGGCCCACAGGCTGAGAGTTGTTGAAAGGAGTTAATTTTCTAAACCGGGGGCTGCCTGTCCTAGATGGATTTGCACCGTGGTAGAGAGTGAGGGCTGGGGTATTTGAGGCCTGAAGGAGGACAGTGGAGGCAAGGAGTTTTTCTTGCAAGGAGTTTTATGATTGCTGTTGTATTTCCCAAGGGGAAGGGAAAGAGGGAGCTCTCCTCTTTAACAAAAAGAGAGGGGCTCTAGGGAAACTACTTGGAGAACTTGATCTGTGGCCCCTGGAGTGTAGGGGATATGGTGGATTGAAGGGTAACACATGCCTACTGAGGAGAGGCCATGGCTACCTGTCTGAGGGGAGAGAGAGAATGAGACCAACAGAGCAAGAGGAGAATTCCTTTCCTCCTTACTCCTCACTCGCTAAGTAGGTCACAGCCTACTTAGTGCATTCAGTTCTTTCAACATACTCCTTACATTGGTCAATCTATTTACTTCGCTGGCACCTGCATTTCTTTTTGAGACAGAAACTATTCATAAGCTAGTATCAAATACCATGAGACTGCTTTTAAGTATCCTCTGATAATGGGCTGTCCTCAGAGCTGTCTGCATTTCCACTGAGAGCAGGGGCAAGAATGTGTACTCCTCAGGGACCAAATGAAGCACACAAGGAAAGGAGCCAGCTTAGAGCCACCTTGAGAGAGGATACTGCATTCATCTCCTAGGACCACTGTAAAAAAAAAAAAAAAAATCACCGCAAGAGGGGCACCTGGGTGGCTCAGTCGGTTAAGCATCTGACTTCGGCTCAGGTCATGATCTCATGGTTTGTGAGTTCAAGCCCTACATTGGGCCCTGTGCTGACAGCTTGGAGCCTGGATCCTGCTTCCTGAATCCTGGAGCCTGTCTCTGTCTCTCTCTCTTCCCCTCCTCTGCCCTCCTGTGCTCTCTCAAAAATAAATAAACGTTAAAAAGTATTTTTTTAAAAAATCACCACAAGATTGGTGGCTTAAAATGACAGGTATTTATTCCCTCACAGTTCCGGAGGTCTGAAGTCTGAAGTTAGAGTAGGGTGTTGGCCAGACCACATCTCTCCATATGCTCTAGGGGAGAATCCATGCCTTGCCTCTTCCAGCTTCTGGTGGCTGTTTCATTCCTTGGCTTGTGGCCATATAACTCCAATATCTGCCTCTGTGGTCACATTGGCTCCTCCTCTTCTGTGTCAAATCTCCCTCTGCCTCTCTCTTATAAGGATACTTGTGATTGCATTTTGAGGTCCACCTGGATAATCAAAGATAGTCTCCCCATCTCAACAATCTATAATGTGACCACTTCTGCAAAGTTTTGTGCTGTTTTTGACATAAAAGGTAACGTTTACAGGTTCCAGAGATTAGGACATGGGTAACATTGGGGGACCATTATTCAGCCTACCACAGGTAGAGAGTCCCACTGGAGAGTCTTTTGGATGGGCTGATGGATGAGCAGAGGTCTGGGGTTCAGGAGGCCCCACTTGTGAGGCTTTTACTGCTCAGCTCTGATTTCAACTGCAGCTACGGAGGGCCTTTCCTTGCAACCTCAGACCCCTGCTAACTTGTGTCCAGCACTAAGGGAAGGCACAGGTGTTTGTTCTATCTCAGAGATTTCCCCAAAGCCTCTGAGAAATAGCTGAAGGGGTGAGGGGTAGTTATTTCAGCCTTTGGAGCAACCCTCAAATGATAGAGGAGGTGCTGGTGAGCAAGTGCCCCATCCTCTTGTCTTTTAGACAGACAGTTGCAGGAGGTATTTTGTACACTTTTCAGATCTTGGTAGGACAGAACCCCCACTGCCCACAGCGGTGGCTTCAATAATTCACTTTTTTATGGCTTTTCATCCTTCTCACTCCCTCACTCTGAGTCCTGGGATCACCATCCAAATGAACTATCTAGGCGCCAATCCTTGTCTCAGGCTTTGCTTTCAGGCGACCCCAAACAAAGAAAATTCCCAGCAGGGGAGTCCCCAAGAAAACCACAAAAGTGCTCTATGGGAGCGGACATGGTGAACTGCTATGCTCAGCGGGCACCTTTGCAGGATGGCTTCTGGGCAGGTTTAGTATAATTTTTCCTAGTCCTTAAGCCACACCTCTTGTCACCTGTGCTCCCTTTACCATGGAGGAGCCAGAAGCAGGTAGACTGGGCATAAGGGAGGGCCCAGCAGAAACTGACCATTTCCCACGTTCCCTCCTCACCAAGGGATTCCAGGCTGAATGAAGCAGGCAAGCCACAGTGTACCTACTGCATTCATTGTTTTCAACATACTCCTGGCATTTGCCAATACATTCACTTCGGTTACACCTGCATTTCTTTTTTGATACAGGAATTATTCATCAGCTAGTATTAAAATATAAGGTTTTGCCTTTAAACATTTTCTGCTAATGGTTGATACATCGTTCTGAAGCAGTAATCAGACACAGGCATATCTACAAAATGGAAGAAGAATTCCACTTCACCGACAATCCTGTCCTCCAAGATAAGTAGCTCAGTGTCTCAGTGAATTTATATAATCCTTGATAGGTTTTTGTCCCCGTTGGTAGGTTTTTCAACAGTATATTTGTAGTAGGTTAAATATGGCTACAAATTCTTTGTTGCTGCTCCCAATGAGAGATGAAGTCTAATGTTTGACCAATAGAATGTGGCAGAAGTGATATCCTAGGACTTTCTGAGGGTTGAAACCTGCAGCTTCTGCCTGGGACTCTGAGAATACTTTCTGGGAGTCCTGAGCTGCTATGTAAAAAGTCCCATGACTCTGTCCATCATGTTGAAGAGATCATGACATATAGGCACTGTGATCACCCCTCATAGTTAAGGCTGGTCTTCTAGCCACCTTACCAAGGTGCCAGGTGTGTTGAACTGTCTCGGACTCTCTAGAACAGCCTGTTCTTTGGCTGAACACTGACAAGTGGCTCCGTCAAGGCCATGTGGAACAGAACAATCACACAGCCATGCCCTGCTTAAATGCCTGAGATATAATGGTGGTTAAGTCACTAAGCTTTGAGTAGTTTGTTAAGCAGCAAGAAATAACTGCAACAGTAATACAGGGGAAATAATGTATTTTGGAGTCAGATCTGGACTCAAATTCTAGCTTCATTATTTATTATTATGTGACCACGTTGTAACATGATCTTAACAAGTTATGTAGCTTCTCCTAGCCTTGTTTTCCTCCTGTGCAAGACAGAGGTACTTAAATCTACCTCCAGCCTCATCATGAAGGTGGAAAGGAAAGAGAAAAACACAAGAGTGTGGCACATGCAGGTGTTCCGTAAGAGTTCCTTTTTCCTCTTTTTAGCCTCACCACAGCCTGTTCTCTGTGCTTCCTGGGATGCCCAGAGAAGGGAATGTGGCAAGCCAGTACCACCTGCCTCTGCTTCCCTCAGGACTTTCTTCTCTTCTTTTTCCCAGCCACTCATGGCCACAGTTGTTAAAACCCATCACTTAGGATGTGGGGAAAAGTGTAGAATTCTAAAAGCATGCTCCTCATAAAATGACTGTGGACCCTTGCTCTAATATATATATATATATATATATATATATATATATATATATACACACACATATATATATGTGTGTGTACATATATATGTGTGTGTATATATATATATATATATATATATATATATATATAATTTACTTGACCTTTAAAAAATTTATTGACTTGTGGCACCTGGGTGACTCAGTTGGTTAAGCATCTGATTTTGGCTCAGGTCATGATCTCACGGTTCATGCGTTCCAGTCCCACATGGGGCTCTCCTGTCAGCAAGGAGCCCACTTGCTTCAGATCCCTTGTCCCTACCTCTCTCTGCCCCTCTCCCACTCGTTCTCTCTCTCTCTCTCTCTCACTCTCTCTCTCTCTCTCTCTCTCTCTCTCCCTCCTGCCCCTTACTCTCTCTACAAAAAGTTGCTGACTTGAATACTTACTCTGATTTAATAAAGAATCAGGGAAGGAAATGTAGAGGGAAAAGGGAGTTACAAAGAAAATTTGAGTTTAAAAAAAAAGTTTCCTTGTAGTCTATCATCAGTTTTTGTCTAAAGCTATCAGAAGCAGAAGGAATAGGGACTCTGTGTGCCCGTGGTGGGGGTGGGATTGTTGTAACCAGGAAGTAGAAGTGGCTGACAGGCGGGGGCTCTTTCTCCCTTGGCCAGTCATCACCCAGCTACAGCACCCAGGTACAGCAGGTACAGCAGGTGCCCATCCGTGCACCTGGGCGCCTCTGCAGAGGCTCCAGAGAGGAGGCTTAGAAATGGAACTTGAATGATTCAAACACCCTAAGCTGCTCATACTTTCAAAGCCTTTGTCACATTTAGTTGGAACGGTTAGCTGAAATGGGAAATTTATGAGCTCATACCGCCCTTGCTTCTATAATTCTAACAGTGTTCTTCTGTACACAGCAAGCCACAAAGAATCTCCCTTTCTTCCCTGCCTGCAGTTATTTTCATAAGCTTTTCTTTTAAGAAACTCACTTCTAGACTTTGAGCCAGGACTTCCCTATTTTGTTTTCCACACTCCCCTCTTTGCCCTTATACCCGTCTCTGACATCTTTGCATTGCAGACACCTGTGGGATATAATTCACTGCTGTCTTGTCCATTAGGCCCTAACTGGAGGTTTAGATGCCTGCTCCTTCTTTGCATGTTTGTAAATAAAAGTTCCTTCAGAAGTTGAACTCTCTAGTTAGTCAGGGATTCTGTCCAGGAAATTCTAAACACTTGGATCTCAGGCCAGGATTAATTCATGGCCACATAACTGATGTAGCTAGTATTTGTATGTGTAGTATTTATAAAGCATTTTTGAAGTCAGGCTTATGTAAACCTCACAGTTCTCCAGTGAGGCAGGACATAATCCCATTTAATGGAGGAAAAACTGAGATTTGGAGAAATTATGCCCAAAGTCATACATAGAGCTACCAAGGGACAGAGCTGGGTCTTAAATCCATGTTGTTTGGTCCCACATTCAGTGTTCTCTCACCTTTTCATTCTTCTTTCTGATTATGATTGACATTATTAACTAACTCTTTTCCTGTCCTGGGGGTGGATTTCCAAGTAGGCAAGCATGATCTTTTCCCACCAAAACACCCAGGATTTTGGCTGAAGGACTAACTGCACGGCACTGAGCCCACACAGATTATTATCAACTCCGCTGTCCCCATCTTCCAACCAATTTTCCATGAGGTTTTACAGAGTATTAGAAGTTACCATTTGTGGAGTTCTTTCTAGAACACCAGGCCCTTTACATAGGTTATCCCTTTAATCTTCATACCAGCTAAGATCTTCCCATTTTGCAGATCAGGAGACTGAGGCTCAGAGAGGCTAACGAGTTGTGGAGCTGAGATTCAAGCCTGGCCCTTGACGTAAGTCCTGGGCCTCCTGCTCCCTTCTTGCCCATGCTGCTCCCAGCCCCAGGTCCCTGCTCTTCCTGCCATGGGAAACAGGGAACTGGACTTTTTAGCTCTGTCCTCAGAGGCTGGTGTCTTCAGGGACCAAGGGAGAGCAGGGTTCTAGTGAGGGATGGCAGAGAGGGGTACAACACTCGACAGACCCAGGTGGCATTGTTCACTGCAAGCTGCTAAGGGAGCTTGGATAGAAGGCCCCTTGGGGAGAAGTGTGATCCAGTCCCCCTACATGGCATGCCACATGCTCATGACGTGGTTCACGGGATCATTCCCCCGAGATGAAGGGTCTATTTGTAAATTTATATCTTTCTCATTTTCCGAGGGATCTGTGTTCCTGCCCTCCCCAAACTCCTCCTCCTCTGTATCTCTGTATGTCTGTAGGAGCCAAGAAACACATTTGTCCTCTTGAGAGGGAAGAGGCTGTTATAACAATGTGAAAATGGGCGGCCATTATCCCTAACTAGGGACTAGATTACCACAACGACAAGTTTGTAAGGAAACCTCAGGTGACCAGTCTTCAGCAGCTCACTCCCCCACAAGTGATCACCCAAGCTAAGCAGGAAGTCTGAAATGGTTTCTGAAGACAGGTCTCAAGCTTTGTCCATTTTCCACCACAGGCCTGTGTGAGAAATCTGCAGCAGACTCTTGAGTTTCATGAGGAAATTCTTTATTTAGCAAGGATAGTTTGAAGTGAACTGTTCCCATGAGCAGGTTTTCCTGTGGTCCAGATTCTACCCATAGCGATTTCTAAGCAAGAAGATCAGCACAGCAACAATTAGGCCAATCACAAATAAATCCCAGTATGGTCCAAGGGTGTTGTCCAATTTCATCCATTTCCAACACATCGTAAACTGCTGGAGGAGACATTCTGTCAAAACAAATCCAAGCCTCCCCCTCCATACACAACCGTCATCTCCTTCCATCCCACCATTCAAAAACTGCTCATTGGAGTTTTCAGAGACTTGGGGCCTATTTGAGACAAACTTACTTTAAAAAACAGGATATCTTGGAGCAAATGCACAGTTTCCAGTTTCATGAGAGCAAAGAAAACAGGTATGTGAGCATCTGGACTTGTTTGAGCAGCCATATCATACAATCTCCTGGCCAAGTGAATGTCCTAGAAATAGAAGAATAGCCCTGACTCATTAAATGCAGATTCTTTAGGGGTAATTAAATGGAAGCCATCACTTGAAATATTGTTATTTATCTTTGGTAGCCCACCACCTCCCCCATCCCTGGCAAGGCCGTCATGTCCTAATCCTTGGAACCTATGAATATGTTATGTTACATGGCAAAGGGGACTTTGAAAATGTCATTAAACCTAGAGATCTTAAAATAGATTATCCTAGATTATCAGGGTGTACTACATATTATCACATACTACATATCATCACATCTGGGTGTACTACATATTATCACATAAACACAGTTTTCTCAGGGCTGAGGTCAGGAGAGAAAGTCAGATACGGCAGAAGTACAAGTTGTAGCTTCTAGATTTGGGAAGGGCTCAACTTACTTGCTGGAGGGCCTCATGGAAAGAATGAGAAGGAATGTGGGCAGTCAGCGAGGAAATGGGACCCTCAGTCCTACAGCATAAGAAACTGAATATGCCCAACAACCTGAGTGAGCCTGGAAGTGATTCTTCCCCAAAGCTCCCAGTAAGGAACACAGACTGACTTTAGCCTGTGAAACTACACAGGATGGGTCAAGCTCACCCAGACTTTTGAACCAGAAATCATGAGATAATAAATGTGGTTGTGGGGTGCCTGGGTGGCTCAGTCGGTTAAGTGACCGACTTGCTTTTGGCTCAGGTCATGATCTCATGGTTCATGAGATGAAGCCCTGCATTGGGCTCTGTGCTCAGCGTGGAGCCTGCTTAAGATTTTCTCTCTCTCTTGCTGCCCCTCTCCCCTACTTGTGCACTCTCTCTCTCTCATAAATAAAAGTTAAATTAAATAATTAATTAATGTGAGTTGTTCTAAGCCACTAAATTTGTGGTAGTTTATTATGGCTATAACATAGAAACTAACACATAGAAAACTAACACAAAAAGCTTTCTTGGATACTGTGGGGCCAGACTTTAGATACGATTCCAGTTAAAGAAGTAGAACACTAGATGCCAACAGTCCAGCTCCCCCAAACAAATAGCAATACAGATCCTAACAAGCATTTAAAATTCCTAGTTTTCTTTATAGTACTTTTCATACCTGAAGTTACAGAATTTGCTTGGTCATTTGTCCTTGTCCTCAAGGACCTGGACTACCCCTCAATTGCCAGTGCCTAATGGAATGCCAAGTACATAGCTTCTCTCTGATAATACTTATAGAATGAATGAATGAACTTTTTACTTCTCAGGCTGGAATTTTGATTCCTCAAATTACATACTATATTTTTAGGGATCTTTCCCCGCCATTAAATTATGCCATGGCAGGTAAATTTCTTTTCTTTAATTTTCACCTACTTGTGGCTTGTTTTTATTTGTTTGCTTTACTTTTGCTTGATTTCCCAAACAGAGTAGTGAAAAAGCTAAGTAGTGTTGTTCTAAAGGTTGAAGTGCCTTGGGCCAGTCCCATTATTGTACTTTACTGGGTGCCTCTGGATTCGTTTCAAAAGGATAAGAAGAGACATTTTCACAAACTGTGTTTATCTTGCATCTCTTTGTCCTCCCTGTCTTCCAAACCTCCATTACACAGAGTGCAGTAGTTGTGAATCCCTGCGGCCCCTGCTAAACCCATGTTTTGGGTGGTATTCTCTCAGCTGTGTTCTGCTTGTTATTTCTTAAATTTTTCCCAAAGCTTTGTGGTCTTGTAAATTGATTTGTTGGAGAAAGAGGAATGTTCTTGCTAAAAACTTAAAATGCAAGAGATTGTTCTGAACAAATCTTCCTGGCAACAGAGAAAATGGATGTTGTAAAAACTCTAATTTGTGTCTCTAATTTCAACAAATTCAGTGGGTGTTCTTTTGAAAGCACCCTGCAGATTATAAAGGCTGTGTCACCCCCACACATGAAAGGCATATTGACTTTAATAGGGCATTCAGGGAACAAAAGCATTTGTCAATATCTCAAGCATTCATTCTTATTTGAAGCAGGCAATAGTTATTTATTTCTTCAGGCACAAACATCACAATTCAGTTGCTTAGTTTGAAATAAAAAATAGCAAGAAGTACCATTAAGGTGGGATAAGTGCCCTCCTTACCCAGGGGCCTCACAATTCTCAGTGGGGGTGGGGTGGGACATGAAAGTCTTTCTTAAAAATTCCCAGAGAAAGAAATTCCTGAACCCACTGGTTAATTAGGGCAACCCATATAAAAGAGATTTTATTAGCTGATTCTAGAAAAGGCTCCTTGTTCTTTGATCCTTATTAGGAAGAAATCCAAGTCATTCATACAAAAAATTCCCTTTCAAAAGTGTTTTGATGATGGCCAGGGTTCATTAAATAAGTCCATTGCACACTCAATCCACTTACATTTAACTTTCCTGTGATACATTTGAGCTTATTTTGCTTTAAATTCAATGATTGAGGAGATTATGTAAACCGATCTGCAGTCTCTTGTTAAATAATGTGTTTCCAAGTAAAATATCAGGTTTGCCAAAATATTGCCCAATGTTCATATGTTCAAAATAGCTTCTTATAATTCAAAAATACAGAATTCTCCAGGAATAAAGTATCTGGCTTATGAAAATTGTTCATATACACGATGCAGGAGTTTGCTAGCCCTGAATCTTTGGGTGACATCAAAAACTTCTTATACCAGGACAGAGGTAGATTTTTTGAATAGTTTATTCTTGTTTTCTAACTATAAATATACCATATACTAATAGGAGAAAACTTTGAAAACATAGAGCTGAAAAAAGTGTTAAAAACCCACCTACAATTTCACTGTACATAGATAAATACTGGTAATATTTTATACACATCCTTCCAGCATTCATATATATATATATATATTCAAATATACATACTTTTAGGAATTTTTCAACTTGCACAATATTTTGTCTTCTGCTTTCTTAATCTAACAATATATTTCAAACAACATACCATGTCCTAAGATATTGCTTTAGTCTATAATATTTTTATTTTTAATAGTTGCATAGTATTTCATAATAATGGCTAATGCTTATTAAATACTCATATTGCATGCCAGTTACCACCATAATTTATTTTAACCTCATGACAATTACATAGGGCAGATGATATTAACTCTACTATAAAGATGAAGAAACTGAGGCACAGAGAGTTTAAGTCAGTTACTG
Source organism: Panthera tigris (assembly GCF_018350195.1). Taxonomy (NCBI): domain Eukaryota; kingdom Metazoa; phylum Chordata; class Mammalia; order Carnivora; family Felidae; genus Panthera; species Panthera tigris. The sequence goes on from NC_056662.1 coordinate 39,022,073, forward strand.
AAATTCATGTCACTTATAAGTGGCAGAACTGACATTCACATTCAGATGGCCTACTTCTAGCCTGCTCACTTAGTCACTGGGCCATAAAATACATACTACAGTGGTGTACTGCCATGTGACAGTTTACAGAGCATGTCTTCTATTTTGAAGCAGTTTGTTTGTTTGCTTGTAGGGTTTTTTTTCCTGTAATAAATAAAGTTATCCACACATAACTATTTTGCACATTTCTGATTATTTTATTAGGTAATAAGCCATTTATTTCAAGAGGAGTTATGGCCATTTTAAAGAGATGTGTGTTTTGTCCTGTCATATTTCTGAGAAGGCCATTTTAAATATCTAACTTGAACTTGTCCTTTCCAGAAAATAATTCTATTCTGGTGTTTAAAGCTTCAGCTCTAATACTCTATAAGTGGTCAGACCAGACAAATGAGAAGTGAAAATACCTTGTGTCATAATTACTCTTATTTTTGATAGGTTTATTTATAATTTGTTTAGTAGATGTGGTTTTGTTTTCTTTGTAGGATCCCAAAAATGTGTTATCTGGTAGGTCTAACTATATATACTGGAAACTCATCTGCAAAGGCTACTTCCTCCCCTCCTTTTGTCTTAATTTAGGATAGATTTCTTAGTCCTTATCTTAAAACATACCTGCTTTCTTCCATTAAAGAAATTTGTCATGTGTTTCTTATAGTCCATGTTATAAAATCATTTTAGAACAAGACCTGGCAGTACTGATCCTTCCACCTGAATTCACTGTTCCCTCTTTAACATTTTCACACTACTTTATTTGTGTGAGCATCCACTAGTGCCTTTTTAGGCTTTCACTTTAGCTATGGACATATCTCTTCCATAGTAGGCTATGAGCTCCTTGAAGGTTGTCTTGTTCTTATATCCCTAGAATGAAGCACATTGCTTCCCGACACAAAATAAGCACATGAGAAATATTTGAGCGAATAAATAAGTGAAGAAAAACAAGTCACAGTGTCACGGTAGTTTAGAAGCAGATGCAGATATCTTTCAAATCTGGGGGCTCATTGAAGGGTTCATGGAGGAGATGATAATGGAACTATTCTTTGAAAAACTCAGGGGTCTTTAATGGTCAAAACTGTGGGAGAAGATCATTCTAGCAAATGGGGTGACATGATCGAAAGTCAGGAGGGTTAAGTTCAAGGTCTCTAGTTGGGAGGGAAGGAAAAGTACCCTAGAAGATACATAGGGGAGTAGGTAGGTTATGTCAAGGTAGGTTTGAATGCCAGACTAAGAAGTCTGGACTTCATTAAGCAATACAAAGTCAATAAGATCATTTTATTTTTGTTTGTTTGCTTGTATTTTTTTTTCTCTGTGTGTGCATGGTTTTTGGAGGAGTGAGGTGGAGGAGAAACAGTACCAGAGTTGTATTTTATAAAAAATAACATGGTACTGCTCTGTTAGATGGATTATGTATTAACTAGGGTAATGCTAACACCTGTAACAAACCCGCAAATTTCTTTTTTTTTAATATGAAATTTATTGTCAAATTGGTTTCCATACAACACCCAGTGCTCATTCCAATAGGTGCCCTCCTCAATGCCCATCACCCAAACTCCCAAATTTCAACAGGGATATTCCTGGTTGGTAACTGAGAGACCCACCCTCCTTCTACTATGTGATTCTGCCATCCCTTTAGAGCCTCTATAAGTTCTGCATTTAACAAATGGAAGGGGAAAGAGACTAAGGAGAAGCTCCATCTACTTCTTAGCCACCTTGGCCCAGAAATGACAGCCTTCATTTTTATTTCTGTCCCATTGGTAAGAACTAGTCACAAGGATGAAAGGGAGCTGGGAAATGTAGTCTCTGACTAGAAGACACATGTCAGCAACAAGTCCTCCCCGTGAATTGGAGATTATATATCTTTGGCAGACACAGCTTTCTCTGAGCGGATTTAAAGGAAGAACAGTAGAATGGAAGACGACTGAGAAGCCTTTACAACAAGCCTGAATGAATAGAAATGCTGGCCTGAACCAGGATACAGACAGAAGGAATGGGCAGGAGGGGATGGGCAAATCATTTTGTTCATGGTTAAATTTCTGAAGTACTTCTGAATCAAGCGTAAATTGAGACAAAGTTGCATAACAACTTGTGAGCTGAGTGCTTATATTTCTAAATTAGTTCAGGTCCTCTCCCAGTTCTTCCTCAGGCATTATTTTATATTCCCACAACAATGGTGCAGCCAGTCTTGGCCCACATTTTAAGTCAAGGAGCTCACTGAGCTTAATTCGAAGTCATAAATTGGGTAATGAGATGCTTCTCAGTGAAGCTATTAGGATTAAGTCACCTACATCACCCAGTCCTGATGCCCTTTCCTAAAGACAGATGAGGACAACAATGACCCATATTTTTATACTGATTTACCACAGGTTGACTTATACCTCACTTCCTTCTCCCAGAGAGTTTTGGTTTACAAACCCTTTTTTGGTTCTCAGAGAAATCCTGGTAATGATATTATACTTATCTTTCCTGCTGGTTTGCGTGAGGACTAACTAATAAAGAGGATTGTGAAGTGCCCTGCTGAAGAAATGCTTAATTACTTGATGACTTAAATGCTGTGAAAGTCTGTTCTAATTGCTTTGCTTTCATTAACCATCGCTCGAACAAGCTTCAGCTTTTTAATTATCAGAATATTCATTTTAAGGATTAGAAAAGGTGGTATCTCCTTGTTAATTTGACTATGAGATGGCAAGATTAATAAAGTTTGCCCCTGGGTACTTGGTTATTATTTTTCGAATTGCAAAACAGAAGAAATTCATAAAGACAAAAGAGAAATGGCTCCTCACCAACTAAACCTAAAATTCCTCTGTCCGGATCTAAGTTCAGCTCTGTTTCTTATTTTTTGTTTACAATTTTTTATGTGTAGAGACTTTCTGTAGGAAAAAATACACCTGTGACTGTGAGAAAGGGTCAAAATGAACTAACTACCTGTGATTTAACAGGACCTGGATAGGAAGGAACAGAAATGTGTCCAGAGACAAATTACAAAGTTTCTTCTAAATGTATGAAATGTATGTCTTGACAGCTGCTGCTTGACATAGTGAAGAAAGTGACTGGGAGAGAGGCTAGCGGTGACTCCAAGGAAGAAAACCAGACCTTCTGATACAGTGGGCCATCTGGGCTCTGGTAGGCAGTGTCCTCTCTGGTGCACAGTTGACCCTGTGTCATCCTTGCCCCCAGGCTGTTAAGGCAAAATGGTCTCGTTGTGGTGAGAATAAGGCTGTCATGGGGACCAAGTCCTTAAATCACACAGGACAGGTGAGCTAATTTGAATTTAACCCATAGAGTGGGGTCATTTTTATCCGTGATACACACAGTGCTCCTTTCACCTTTACTGTTACATTTTGCATGAGGAATGATGAATAAAAGCTTTAATTTTACTGAAACTTTACTTAGCAGTCACGCAAATTCTCTTCTGACCTAACTAACAGTTATTCCATATGCTGACTACAAAGCCCCTTCACAAAGGCTTATTTTTTATTTCAAAGCCTGGGGAGGGAAGGTATCATTGTTCTGTTTTACAGATGTGGATGATGGTTAAAAGGGAGTGGGGTGTGGCTAAATGACATCCAAAGAATCTTCTGATTTAGCTATTTGATCTCATTTTATAAACACAGGAAGCCTGTACCTGCTAAGGATGGGGAAAACAGACTGGATTTGGATTTGACAGTCTTTCCACTGCTTAGGGTTCTGGGGCTGATGGAAAGTGATCAGTCAAAAAGCAGGTCACAGGGAGAGCTCAGGAAGGCAGGGATCTGGATTGTTGGTGCTTGAATAGGAAGCCGTTGGTTGTTGCACAGTGCACAATTAGCAGTCAGATAGGAAATTCCCCACCAATAATTCTCAACTACTAGCACAAATGGAAGAAAGAAGAAAGCATAGAAAAGCAGATAACCCCCTCATTATTTGGCTCTCAAAATGCAGCAAGAAGTATAAATACTGATACAAAATATATACTCGAATAGTAAGAATGACTCAGTGCAGGGCCCACTCTTTCAAAAACATAGGGTCAGACAGGCCTGGGTTCAAATTCTGACTCCCCCACCAATGAGTTCTGCAAATTTGGTCGGTGACTTAACCTCTCTGCACTTTGGTTTCCTGAAGCATACGATGATGACACTGATAGGACTTCTCTCATTTATTGAGTGGTTGTGTGATTTAAATGGCATAGTATATATAACACACCAATGCCTGGCTATTACTTTCATTATTGATATTTAATACACCTTTCTCACTGAGTCAGAACCCAATGCCATCTTCTTTAATTACACTTACCAAGGGATTTACCCAATATCTCCTTGTAGTGTTAGTTCTTTTTCTTAATAAATATGGCTTATATCCTCAAGTTAAGTATAGCCTTTGAAGGATGGAGATCCATTTTTTTAGGATTCTCCAGAGTGCTCAGCACTGTGTCATGTCCATAGTGGGTGATTTATAAGACATTTCTGGATTAATGTCACCTTGGTATCCAGCTCTGACCTCAGTCCTACTCTCTCCTTGTTTACTGAAAGCTTGAGAGTCAATGGAAATTTTAATGGAAAAAGGCCTGGGGTGTAAGGGAGTGGAGGCAGGACCCACTAGTATAGCTGGGAAAAGTGTGAAGTTATGAATCTAATTAGCCGAGACTAGATTTATTTCAACTTGCTGGTTATGTCTTTGGGCATAAATGGAGAACATAATTTCCTCCTCATAGGGTTCACATTAGGGTAAGTACTATGTGTTGGTATGGGGGGAGGTACTCAGCAAATGTTGTCTTTTCCTTGCTTCCTCTACACTGATGACATCAATGAATTTAAAAACATTTACAAATGTTCCCTTCCCATTCAGCTGCCATTACTAGGTTTGGATTATTACCAACACAATTACCTTTGCGATACCTAAGCCATGTTCATACATATAGGCCAGATTAAACATGGCTTGAGCGCTGTGGTATTTGTCGGCTGCAATGCTGTAATGTGTGGCTGCTGTTTGATAGTCCTTCTTAGTCCCGTAGCCATAGTAATGGTAATCTCCAATTTTTACTCTAGCGAATGCATTGCCTGATAGAAATATTAGAAAGAGAAGAAAAAGAACTCCAATGATTCACATACAGTTCCTAGTAACTCAACTTGATGATAATATCATAAAAAAAAGAAAAACAAAAGACTCAATATCCTAGAATCAAGATTAGATATAATTTATGGATATAAATTATAATGCTCATTGTTAGCTGTCTTCCTTGCAGGATAACTCCCATGGTATAGTACAAATGTTCATTCCTAAAGAATAAAAATTATGAATTTTACCTTTTAAGTTCATTTTGTGAAGGTAGGTCAACTCTTGAAAAACTAGATCCCACCCCTCCAGTTCTCAAACTTCACCCCTGAAGCTGTGTTCTCCTGCATCACCCATGTCTCCCTCTTTCCTAGATTAGTCCTGTCAGTCATTTAAACACACTTTGGTATCTTCTATGAATGAAAACAAATCCTTTCTTTATCCCATGGTGTGTCCTTTTAACTACTCCCCATTTCTCTGTTCCCTTCACACTCAGCCTTTCCAAAGTGTGTTCTATACTCAATGTCTCCAAAGCTGCACTTCCCACATACTCTTAACCCACTCCAATCTGGCTTCTGCCCCTCTCCATGGAGCTGCCACTTTTAAAGTGGTTGGTAACCTCCATGCAGCCAAACCCATTGGCCACTTCCCTGTCCTCATCTCATTGGACCTATCTGCCTAAGAACTTTCCTCTCTTGACACCAGTGACATCTCATTCTTTGGGTTTCTCTCCTGCCTCATCAGCCTCTCCTCTTTTTTTTAATTTATTTTTTTATTTTTTTTAACATTTATTCATTTTTGAGAGACAGAGCACAAGCTGGGGAGGGGCAGAGAGAGACGGAGACACAGAATCCGAAGCAGGCTCCAGGCTCCGAGCTGTCAGCACAGAGCCCGACGCGGGGCTCGAACTCACAAACTGTGAGATCATGACCTGAGCCGAAGTCAGATGCTCAATCGACTGAGCCACCCAGGCGCCCCCAGCCTCTCCTCTTTAGACACTTGCCTGACTCCTCCTCCACCCAGCTTCTAAATGTTGGAATATCAAGGATTTATTAGTTAAATCCTTCTTCTCCTTTCTTCTCTTCCTTCTTTTCTCTTCTTTCTCTCCCACCCTCCTCTATCTCAACTCTTTTTCTAGGTGATCTCAATTAGTGCCATGCCTATCTTGATGTTTACTCTTCCTGAATTTTATCTACAGTCCTGTCTTTCCCCCAAGTGCCCAACTCTTCTAATCACCTCTTTGACTTCTCTGCTTGGATCCCAAAATATGCCGTGGAGATTCCTAACACCCAGCTACCTCCCTCCCTCAAACCAAACCAAACCAACCCAAATAATCAGTTTCTTCCCAATCACAGTCTTAGCGTCACTGTTCAGGCACAAATTTAAATTAGTTATTCCTAATTGTTTCCCTCTCCCTTCCATTATAGAATCCATTAGCAGGTCCTGTTGGTTCTACTCTCAAACACACCTGTTTCTTGCTATCTCCTCCACCACCTAGTTGAAGCCTGGAATACTACAATATCTTCCAAACTGTTCTTTTATTTCCACTTTCCAATATATTCTCCATACAACAGCCAGGATGATTTTTTTTTAATATAAAGTCAAATCATATTATTCCCTTGTGTTAACCCCCAAAGTGCTTCACTTTGCACTTGGAATAATATCCAGATTTCCTAGCTGACCTACAAGTTGTGCTTCATCTGCCTTTTCTGCCTCCCTGACTAGCCTCATCACATGTTACTTTCTCAACATGCTCTAGCTTTCTTAATTTTCCTAATACTCCTTCAAAACATCAAGCTCATTCTTGCTTCAGGACCTCCGCATTAAGATTCTTCATGCCTGTCTGCCTGGCATGTTTGGACTTCCTCTGACTCTTCATGTGTCTGGTTTCTCATTATTCAGATCTCACTGCAAATGTCATTTCCCTCCTAGAGGCCTTCTCTGACTACTCTGTCTAAAGCATTGCCTCAGCACCCCACTCTGGGAGTTATCTATCTCACCTCCATGGTTTATTTTCTTCACAGCATATATCGCTGTTATTTTATTTGTTTAGTCTCTCTCTCCTTCATGAATTTATTTTCTCTCTCTCTCTTATGAGGACAATAACTTTGAAGGTCTTGATCACTGATTATAGTCCCAGACCTAGAATGATACTTGACAAATATTTATGGAATGAATGGACAAACATGGTAGGAAACTTTTTAGAGAATGCTTTCTCCAAATGTTATATAATTTAGAATCTTACTTTCCAACAAATTTGGATATAATCAGGAGTAGAAAAAAATTCACGTGACTTTTAAGATATGAGACTTCAATCTTTTGAAGACCACAACTTAGTGATGACCTTTGGGGATCCATGTTTCCATTCACTAGGAAAATGTTGATTGAAAAGATGAGGGAATGCTAACTAGGACATCCATCTCAGGTGTGGCTAACCCCTCTATTACAGTCTAGACTTTCATGGAAAAGGAGAAAGCACCCTGTGTAGTATGTTCTCAGGTGTATATTTAAGGACTATAGGACTCCTCCATCCCAAATTTTCTCCATATTTGGCCTACTGCAATGCCTAAAATCCTTTGCAATTGATTCCTTTGGATACTGAAGTTCTCTTAATCTTCTAGAATCCTCTATTGGATTCTAATGTAATACCATGACCCATCTTTAGTTCTGAGTAGAGGTATCATTATAAAATTCTTAAGCTGCCGAAGACATTAGTTAATAGGCTTTGCTTCCCAGGTGCTTCAAAATATACAGGTAGATGAGGGGTGCCTTGGTGGCTCAGTTGGTTGAGCATCTGACTCTTGATTTCAAGAGGCTCAGGTCATGATCTCATGAGTTTAAGCTCCACTGTCAGTGTGGAGCCTGCTTTGGATTCTCTCCCCCACCCTCTGTCCACGCCCCCTTCAAAATAAATAAATAAACTTTAAAAAATGTACAGGTATCTGGGGGCAAGTCCTTATAGAAATGCTACCCAAGAGAAGGGATTGGAGGGACCCAGAGAGGCAAAAGTCCCTTGAAGCCCTAATGAGAAACCCACTTCATTTCTAATTTTGCCCAAAGCTGCCCTCTTTTGACCCTGAGATTCTTTCTGGGCTATAACCACAAACAGACAGGACTTCTATGTGTTTTCAAGCTTTAGAAGGGGTAGGCAGGACCTCTAAAATCTCTGAGAAGGAAGGCAGTGAACAGGCAGGTTCTCCAGAGGATTCAGCTCCACCCTAATTGGGGGGCTGACTGGGGGAATATAGTGACCCTGACAGGCTCTCAGGGGGTCACTTGACAGTGGGGAGGATTCCTCCTTGAATTTCACAGTCACAGCGTGGTGACTGGGTCCTGATGGTTCAGCGTTCTCTGCACACACTGCACCACCAGTGCTGATCAGAAATGTTCATTATTAGATTTCCTAACCTCAAGTGAGGTACAGCAGCCTCATCTCCAGAGACACTCATGCCTGACCTCTCTTGTGACACATAGTTAATTTTAGCAGCCTGACTTTTTTTTTATATTGGAGAATTCTGTTTAATATTAATGTCCCCTCATTTTCAACGTCTCTTTTCCTTGGTGCAATTTCCACACATTTCCTGGCTTGGAACAGGCCTGTATTTGTTGCAATTGAGCTGATTTGCCACAGCTGAGAGATTGCTGGTGTTGTTTCCCTACACCAAACAAGGTCTTTATTGCATTTTAGAAAACATACACTTTTCTTCTTCAGGGAATTTCTCACTAAAGTTGCATGGATGGCTTGCTGCTGGGTCACCTGCCCAGCTAGATCTGAGAAGGCACCCCCATAACTTTTCCCCTCTGCCTCATATTAATATCAGTTGAGAATTTTTTTCATACCATTCACTTCTTATAGAAAAGAGGTGATTCTACCTCAGCATGAGACAATTTTAAGCAACTTAATTGGAAATAAAATTGCTCTTTTATTGCATGAGACTTCCTCACATATCCAAATGCAGATAGAGCTTTGCAGCATCTGTTTGCTTTTAATAATGCCACCTGCCAATGCTTTCCCACCAGTGCTATTACACTTTCCTTATCACATGTGAATCCTGTAAGCGTAGCGTGGGAACCCCGGGAATAGGGAGAGGATCTGATATTTGACTCTGGGTTTTGTTCTGTTTTGTTTTCTGATGCTAACATGTTACTAGTTATAATAAAGGTGTGAAGTTGGTAGTAATCATCAATGTGGCACTTCAAAAGAGACATCAAATGAGTCTTAAATCCATAAGTAATTTTACCTATAAATTCATTGAGACATAGGTCACTACTCAGAAAAAAACTCAGCAAATGTGTGACTGAAGCCAGAACAACAAAACTGGTTTCCTGAGTAAAATTGTCATATTTCAAACAATTGTTCTGGTGCCATGGAGACAGAGCCATAGAAAAATTTCTATTGTTTACTAAACCAGGACCTTGAGAATAACAAAGAAATTCCTGGAAATGACGTGTCAACCAAAGACTGACCCTAACATTGGTTTACTAAACCAGGGACCTTGAGAATAACAAAGAAATTCCTGGAAATGACCTGTCAACCAAAGACTGACCCTAACATTGGTACAGTTTGAAATACCACCTTCTTGATATCTTGCTTATACACCGGAGAACTCAGCTGAAGCAAATCGATGACTAATAGTGGACAGAGACCAGGTACGTGCTTATTTTTATCTAGGTTCTATACCTTGAATGGCAGCTCGATTCCATAGGAGAAGTGCCATTGGATACATCTTCTCTTTTTCAAGAATTTTAACCTTTTCTAAAAAAAGGAGAAATTTCATTAGGAAGGCTTAAAATACCCGTGTAGTAAAGTCATTTATGCATATGTATGATTGGGGAATTGCAGAGAATTTTAACTTATCTTACTAGATTCCAAAATGAATGCTGAATTGCTTTGAGCTACTTCATACCCCATTTCTGCAAGCAGTGCATACTGAACAAGAGAAGAATCTATATCACCATCCTTATAGGCAAAGTATGCTGTCAGGAATTTCTCAGCCCAGTGGCCTAGTTCACAGACACCTTTATAAAGCTGTATATGGAAAAAGAAATCAAGCAGACTAGTTAGCCAATATACTTCATCCCAGGTAAATGATGAATGAAGTCAATCTTCAGCTCCTGCTGGCTGGTCAGGCAAGGATTTCAGGTTTAAAGCATGGCATTTTGAAAATTATGTAGGGTGAAGACATAATACCTTTCATAGGCACAGAGATTACAAGTGTGTATTTTTTGGTCTTGAGCTGAAACTTCCGGAGGCTTATTCTAAATTTGCGTAATAAACTTTCCTGACTTAGAGGCTATTTGGCAGGACAAGAATACATCGGCTTCTTTTTTTAAAAAAAGGACTTTTCTGGGCACTGCTACACTGCAAGGGTGAGTGATAAGGCCACAGCTGATGTGGAAAGGAGAGAATGAAGGGAAGACAGTGCCTGAGGGTGTAGGTGACATAACCACGAGGGAGGTGTGCAGAGCTCTGTGGGGACAAACGTCAACTTAGCTGAATAGCCCTTATGTAACCAAAAGAGGCTAGCCATACATAATTCATTAGGAAGTTGGCAAAGGAGCAAATCTAAAGATAGATTATTAGCTGGCAGCTTTTGAAATGAGTTTCAGAGGGGCCAGATTGCAACATGGAGGTATTTATATTGGTGCAGTGGAAGTGTTTAATAAATCAATGAAGGACATTAAAGTCCTAAAAGCTTTCTTTTGAAAAGTACATCACTGGCTCAGGCTGAAAGAATTCACCTTCTCAGCTGTCATCCAAATCCTCAAAAACCTAAGGGCCCTGCTTTCCGGGAAGCAGTGGGCTGCATTTTCTGGGCTAAATCAAGACTTTCATTACCCACAACTCTCAATCCCACTGAAGTGTCCAGTTGCCCCGGCCATTTGAGTGAAGGCTGAGACAGAGCTCCTTAACTGAATTCTGAGGTGAGCTCTGAACCTGATGAAAAGCCAAATGCAAGAGAGGAGGGATCATTTCTCTTCTTCCCTTTCCCAGCCTGAGTTTCATCACTGCTTTTCCTCCCTAGCAAAAGTCAGTGTTCACGCTGTCAACTGGGAGAGGTAATATCTATAAAATCATAGACACCAACAACTTAAGGACAGTTTCACCTCCTCTGTGTGATAAATGAAAAATCCTTTAAAAACATCCCATTATTTACCTCCACAGCAGTTCTGCACGATCTTAACACTCCTGTTCCTGTTGCGTACATCTCGGCCAGATAATAAATGGCGAGGGGCTGCCCACTCTGAGATGCCAAGTAAAAATATTTGAAGGCAAGTTTATAATCCTTCCGTACTCCAGAGCCAGCTGAAAATTAAAATGATTTTGAGCCACCCCTCATTTGTGTTATTTTTTATATTATAATCTATGAATATAATGGTCATAGTGATGCCTTCTGTTTTAAATAAGAACCAACCAATCCATAGCCAACCAAAAGTCAAGCTGTTACAGATCCACTGTTTGTAGGGGGGAAAAGCTGAGTTTGATTATAAGTAAGAATAAGGAAATTTATGTTCTTGACCCATTCAGAAATCTGAAGAAGGACTCCTTAGTCTCATGAAGATATCTCTTCAATACAACATACCTAAGATTAATAAAAGTAAACTAAGTGTGGTCTCTGAGTACCAGGGACAACAACCAGGATGTGGCTCACCATCCTTGTCCTTCCACACCAGAAGACCAGTGTGGTGCCTCCCTGTCATAACTATGGATTTTGGAGCAGGCAAATCCCAGCTCCAGGAGGCTCAACTCAGATTCAACTCATGCTTGGAGCAAGGAGAGGCATTTGGGACTAGGATAGAAAAATCAGCATACTCTCAGCAGCTGGGATTCATATCCTGGCTCTTTCATTATTCCTTTGTGAATTGGGCACTTCTAGGCCCTTTATTTTCAAAAGGAGAGGCTTTCACTAGATGGTCCCTAGATTGTCTTCCAGCTGTTAACATTTCATAACCTTTAGTAGCGGTGCCACTAAGAGCAAAGGCTCTGGAGGCAGATCACTTGGGCCTGAATTACCAGTTCCACTAACTGCGTGATCTTGGGCAAGCTCTTGGACCTTAATATGGCTCAGTTTGCTCATCTATAAACTGTAGGATACCCCCTACATGTGCTGATAGGACTAAATGAGTAAATGCACATAAAGACTTAATAAACATTAGCCATTACTATTTCTCTTATTTTAGAAGCTTGAGTTATCTGATGGGTCCTGGGCCTGCAACTTGTAATGAGCCAGAAGAACAAGGCCATCTTAGGCAACTACCCAAGACAAGTACAAAACAGGCCATCTCCTTGGGCTACTAAAGAAAATGCCAGTGGATGTTGCAGTCTGCTGCTACCCTAGCTCTACCTCTGAAAGGAAGGACTTAAGGGGATACTCAGGTATGTTCAGATCTCTTGGTACTTGTCTTGGGCACTCCCTCTCTCAGTCCCCACAGAGTATTACAAAGTTTCATGGCTTCCTAAGACCTCCTACCCCAATCACTCTACCTTCCCTCTCAGAAGACAACTTGGTACCTCCTACCTCATTGAGGAAATTCTTGCATTGTCTTTTCTCACTTGCTTCTCTCTCCTTCCTTCCAGATTTACATCTGCAATATCCTTTCCTCCATCTCTCCAGTCTTTGAGGGTGAGAAGTTCCTCCTCTTTATTAAGGCTAATGAGGCCTCCATCTACCTGGGTGCAGTCAGATCCTAATGCCACCCTATTTTTTCCATAACCTCTTCATCAATTATCTCATAACTTCCATGACACATTAATTATCTCCAATAATTGGCTGGCCCTTTTTTTTGTCAGAAATTATACCCAGGTCTCCCATCATCTTAAAAAGAATTCCCTCTTGGTTCTTGGTCTCTCTCATGCTACCATTCCATCCTTCTTCCTCCATTTAAAGGCACACAACTTCCAAGAATATTTTTACTTATCTACTTTCTCACTTTCCATTCATACCCCAACACATTGTGTCTGGTTTCTATACCAACCAGTCCAATGACCACATAAACATTCTCTATATTGACAAGGCCCATAGATTCTCAGACCTTTCTTATTTTTTGTTTGTTTTGTTTTGTTTTGAAGAAGCAGGCTTCTCATTACATTTCACAGAGGGGCTCATTCATTTATTCTTTCTTGACAGTTCTATCCTGTGGCTTCCTTAAGATCACTTTTTCCCCCCATTCCTCTGATCATGCTTTTTCAGTCTTTTTGTGTCTTCACAGTCCCCACAGAGTCTTCACTCTTTCTTTGCAAACCTTTTCAATACAACAGTGAGGACCACCAGATTTCTGACCATGGCCCACTGTTCCTCTCATGTTCTCATTTCCTTTTGCAGTCTCAGCTACTTTTAATTAACTCCTATATGTTGATGCCTCTCAAATCTTTCTCTTCAAGTTTGACCTTTCTTGTGAGTTTCATACCTGTTTTGGGGTATCCACTGGACATCACAAGGCACCTCAAACTCAACCTTTTCAAAAGTGAGCTTCCTGACTATACCTTTTGCCTCCTTCCTCAACTGGTATCTTTTCCTTCGGTCTTCAAATTCCTCCTCAGATTGCTGCCTCAACATTCTATCTAAATCAATCACTCCAGCAATTTGATTTTTGTTAAAAAAGGAGTAGACTTAACAATGCATTTGTCATATGGATCCAGGAAAGACCCCAAAGAGCCAAAGTAATGTTGAAAAAGAAAACCAAAGCTAAAGAAAACCAAAGCTAAAGGCCTCACAATTCTGGACTTCAAGCTGTATTAGCAAGCTATAATCATCAAGATAGTGTGGTACTGGCACAAAAACAATTACATAGATCAGTGGAACAGAACAGAGAACCCAGAAATGGACCCACAAATATATGGCCAACTAGTCTTCAACAAAGCAGGAAAGAATATCCAATGGAAAAAAGACAGTTTCTTCAGCAAATGGTGTTGGGAAAACTGGATAGCAACATGCAGAAGAATGAATCTGGACCACTTTCTTACACCGTACACAAAAATAAACTCAAAAATGGATGAAAGACCTAAATGGAAGACAGGAAACCACCAAAATCCTAGAGGAGAGAACAGAAAACAACCTCTTTGATCTCGGCTACAGCAACTTCTTATTAGACATGTCTCCAGAGGCAAGGGAAACAAGAGCAAAAATGAACTATTGGGACCTCATCAAGATAAAAACCTTCTACACGGTGAAGGAAACAATCAGCAAAACTAGAAGGCAACCGACATAATGGGAGAAGATATTTGCAATGACATATTGGATAAGGGTTAGTATCCAACCTCTATAAAGAACTTACCAAACTCAGCACCCAAAACACAATCCAGGGAAGAAATGGGCAGAAGACATGAATAGACACTTTTCCAAAGAAGACATCCAGATGGCTAACAGACACATGAAAAGATGTTCAACACTGCTTATTATCAGGGAAATACAAATCAAAACCACAATGAGATACCACCTCACACTTATCAGAATGGCTAAAATTGACAACTCGGGAAATGACAGATGTTGGCGAGGATGTGGAGAAAGGGGAACACTTTTGCACTGCTGGTGGGAATGTGAACGGTGCAGCTATTCTGGGAAAATAGTATGGACGTTCTTCAAAAAATTAAAAATAGAGCTTCCCTAGGACCTAGCAATCGCACTACTAGGTATTTATCCAAAGGATACAAATAGCTGATTCGAAGGGGCACATGTACCCCAATGTTTAGAGCAGTGCTATCAACAATAGCCAAATTATGGAAAGAGCTCAAAAGTCCATTGATTGGTGAATGTATAAAAAAGATGTGGTATATACACACACCCACAATGGAATATTACTCAGCAATCGAAAAGAATGAAATCTTGCCATTTGTAACAGCGTGGATGGAACTAGAATGTATTATGCTAAGTGAAATAAGTCAGTCAGAGAAAGATAAATATCATACAATTTCACTAATGTGGAGTTTAAGAAACACAATAGATGAACAGAGGGGAAGGGAATGAAAAATAAGATAAAAAGAGAGAAAGAGGCAAACCATAAGAAACTCTTAAATACAGAGAACAAACTGAGGGTTTCCTGGAGGAGAGGTGTGGGGAGGGGGATGGGCTTACTGGGTGGTGGGCATTAAGGAGGGCACTTGTGGTGAGCACCAGGTGTTATATGTAAGTGATGTATCACTAAATTCTACTCCTGAAACCGTTATTACACTATATGTTAACTAACTTGGATTTAAATAAAATTAAAAAAAAATAATGCACTTGTCAGTCTTGGCACAGTAGCTATATTTGTAGCACTTACAGTAGTACATGAAGCCTAACTGAAACTGTGCGTTGGGCCATCCTTTCTCTGCAGCTTTCTGAAAGTATTTAAGTGCTTCAGCATAATTCTGCAAGATAATTACACTCTATTACTCAAAGGTGTATTGTATAACTCCATGGTAACAATTGCCTTCTTTTTTTTTTAAAAGAGTATAGATAGTGCCTTATGTGATTTAGGCTAATTAAAATAGTATCAGAAGCATTATAGACTTTATTTAATAATTATATTATACTCTATTAGGAAATAATTATCTCATTTGCACTGTAAATTATGTCTTTTCCTACACTGACAGTATTTTTTTTTTTTTTAGATATTGGGGAAAGGTCACCCAAAAGTGCAGAGGATAACAAAAAAGATAAATTTCTCTGTCAGAAAAAGTCTTCAGGAATTATATAATTTCTAAGGTTACTTAGAATCTCTAATTCTAAGATATAAATATGGTCATTATTCTTGTCACAAATTTGTTCTATGTCTCTTTGGCAAATATTCCACTGGATTATTTTATTTCTATCATCAAATACGATAGTTTGACAAACTAGGTATTAGACATTAATTCTTTTAAATTAATCAACAATCATGAATTTTACCCCATAAATTGCTAGAAATATGTTGAAAAGGTAATGAAATTATTTAACTTACCACAGGAACTCCTTTCCCATAAAAGTAAAGAAGACCGAGCCCATGAAGACCAATTGCATTGCCCTGGAACAGTTTTAAAAAATCCAAGTAAAGTCCCAGAAGAATTCATGATAAGGTAAATTATGGAAAAATCATTCTAAATATTTAAAATGCACCCAGTAGAGGTTTAATCAAGGCAGGTTAATGAGACAGTTGGTAAATTATTCTGTCCCTCTCTAGTTTCTCCTTTCATGCCTTCATAACCCCCTCTGACGAGAAAAGAGGGAAACAAAAGCCAAATCTTTTCTCCATTCTTTCATTCAGCATTTATTTAGCACTAGCTTTGTGAGTGACTCCATAATAGGCATTGGACAGACGTAGGAGGTGAAAGTTGAGAGATGACAAAACAATGATCCCTGTCTTAGAGAGTTCACAGGCTAGTGGGCTCTGATCCACTAAGTAGCGCCTCTTAAAATAGTCACGTCAAAAGTGGTAAGTCCTGTACTAGAAACAGATCAGGAGTGTTGTGGACACCTAGAAGGGGGACTCAACTGCCTAGATGAGGGTAGAGACTGAGGGGATTGAGTTGTCAGAGGTGGTTGACATTTGAGTTTGGTCTTGAAGGATGTGTAGGAATTTTCCAGAAGAGAGAAGTCTATCCAGACACTTGTTACCTGCTTTGGTCAAAGGAGGTTGACATAAATGGCCAAGTAACATTTTAAAGATTCTTTGAATTTTGATCTAGCAATTCTGGATGGTAAGGTGTTGTTAATATATGTTTCTTTATTTAAATCTGATTGCTTATAACATCATCAGTGTTTTCTTTTCCATTTGATGCTAAATTAACTACCATTTCTTTTTCTGATTAGTATTCTAAAGAGCCTATGGAATGGAGTATTTATTTAGCATGTTTAGAATTTAGCACATGTTCAAATACATCAGTACTTTGCATATCAATCCTGGATGAAGTGTGAACCTTGAAAGTGACTTCCCCAACCAGGAAGCCCACTTTTCTTTTTGTCTCCCATCATGTATTTCACCTGCTAGTGACTGAGTAAAGAGGCACATTTGGCCACTCGACTGTCATTCAGTAGACATATAGGTTTGTTTTACAGGTTTATAGTATTTCCTCAGGACTCAAGTTTTGATAGAAAACTCTCCAGATTCTTCTTACTACCTAAATGTAGTTATTGTGGATGCAGCCAGAGTCCCTCTCACTGTTACAGGAATAGCATGTAACTAGAGAAGGCATAGTTCAAAAATTATTTCGAAACTCCAAAGTTTGAGCCTATGCATATCAAAGGGCCAGCTATTGCAAGAATTCTTAAGGATGGTCCAGCTGTATTTAAAACCGGTGGTATACAACTGCTCTCTTCTTCTTGCCTGTCCCCTTACTATGTATCTACTTGTTGTCCTAGAACTCTTGGGAAAGTCTGGTCTGGGGGTGGTAAGGCCTTGTGTGATGGATGTGGTAAAGTCTGGTGAGTCTGTCTTCTAACAGTGAGTCTGTCTTCATTCAGGTGTTGAGAAAAATAGAAGAGAAGGGAAATGAGAATAGAGAAGGAGGAAGGGAGAGAAGAGGGTAAGGTTTCTAACCTTTGGCTCACCAACTATTTATGGACCAGAGTACTTGTTTATGATTTTCAGGTCAGGAGTGGCCCACTTAGATCCCTCCAGGAGCCATTCAGGTAATGTAAGTAGTACATCAATCTGGTGATAGACTGACAGAGACTGAGGCAAATCAGAGAGTTCCCGTCCTGTTTAAAGGCAGTAGCACCACTCAAGAAACTGCCCCAGGCAACTGTTGTCACATGGAGTGGCAGCCTCATATGGTCAGCTCTTCCCATTTTCCAAGAAAAGCTGGATGTCCAAATTTGTATATGTAATTTCCTGATTTGTTTTTTTACTTCAATAGAGTTGACACACGATGTTACATTAGTTTCAGGTGTACAGGATAGTGAAAGAGAAAACCAGAAGAATATGGTCCAATATGGACCCAACAGGATAACTGCTCATGTTTCTGAGAAAATAAGATAAAAGAAGTCATAAAGACTGTAGCTTTGTATCCTGATCTGATGACTTAAAAGCAAATTAAAAAACATATATATATATATAATCTTAATGTTATATCTTATCTTAATATTATATATAGTAAGAGTATGGGTATGCAGAAAGTGGAAGATAGAAAGACAGAAAACCTTTTACTTTGGTAGTGACCCCAAGTGAGAAATCTAATAAACCATCAACCAGGTGATGATAAAGGAATATATGGTCATGTCCACCTGATGCCATTCAGAATAATTACCTAAATATAATTTTAGATTTATCTGTAAAGAAAGACAGCTCAGATTTAGAACACAAGTAGCTCAGATTCCTGCCCTGAATAGCTTGGAAGCCGGGTTAATTTACACACCCAACTTCCTGGCGTTACTCCTTTGGGCTGACAAATCAGTGTTATTTGCCAGATTACAAGATATCTTCCTCTGTTACTTAACCCCACCTCTTTTTCAGCCAGTTTTCCCTTGTCATCCTAATCTAATGGTACTCCATCCAGATCACTTTCTTGCTGAGCAAAAATTTCATATAAATTACAAGGGAGAGGAGAGGAGAGGAGTACCAGCCTTCTCAGTAATTTACAACACAATAGCAGCAGCTCCAAGGTGTTAGTCACTTATAAATAGGCTCCTAAAGCAGCATGTGGGCTTTTAAAAACTGAGTACAGTTGAAAGTATTCCCCAGTTTGAGCACATCTTTACCCCCAGTGTTGCAGTAAGGCATTGTGAGACAATGAAATCCTTCCTGCTGTGCAGGGTTAGAAAGTTTATCAAGGCCATTTCCCAGCATTAGGCACATGGGTGTTACAATGAGGATGTTCTTAATGCACTAAAGGAAGTCAGAGTAGTCTACTAAGTTTTATCAGACAGATGCTAGCGTCACTGAGCCCCGGAATCAAGACAAAAAGTTTAGTGGCAGGAGCCATATTATTCCATTTCTATATTCCTTCATAGATCCAATTAATTCTGCTTTGGATATGCTTTGAAGTTCACTCTACCTAACTGGCCCCAGACTGCAGAAGATAAGCTGACCCACTGCATCTACTGTAAGCCAGGCACTGCTTTAAGTACTTTGCAATAAAAGGCATATAAACATAAACTCATTAGATCCTGGCAACAACAATATGAGGCAAATCTTCTTATATTCCCATTTTACATTTGGGAAAATTGAGGCACAGAGAAGTTAAGTAACTTTCCCATGGTCACACAGGCAGTATGCTGCAGGGCTGGCATTTAAACCATGGATTCTGCCTCCAGAGTTGTGTCTCAACCATCTTGTCCTGGTCACCTATCTGATGGTCTGCCTGGGCCAGGGAAATTTCTGGCCTTTGGGTAAGACTAAACGGGAAAAAACTAGGCATTTCTTATTTGTCCTTGTCCTGAACTTACTGCAGATATTGTTTGAGTTTTCCCTTCCTCTGTCCTCTTTTATTTCCTGTTTCCTGAGCTAGGTGGCCTCACCTTCTGGGGGACAGAAAGCTGAGCTTTTGTTTGCCCTCATGCTGGAGAAGCATGTCATTGCCATTTTTCGTTTACTGAGAAAACAAGATGTGTCTCCCCCTATCCCAACTCCACATTTTATTGTCAATGATATTCTTCTCCAAGACATGAAACTCCCAGGCTCATTACTTGGGCATGGGGCTTTGAAATCAACTCTTATGCATGAGTCTGCATGTAATAAAAGCCAAGTGTTTTTAAGTGCTTACAGAAACGGGCTGAGTACATACCTTACTGGCTGCCATGGAAAAGTATTTGAAGGCAGTTGCATTATTTTGTGGGGCTGCAGCGTTCCCCTCTAAATACATCTACAGAAACAAACAAGAGGATGTAAAAAAAAAAAACTGAGGAATTTGTGGGTGATTAAAATGTTTTAGAACTACATAGAAGTGATAGTTGGCCAACATTGTGAAATGCAGTGAATGCCACTGAATATACAGTTTAAAATGGTTGATTTTACGTTGATTTCACCTCAATTTTAATCAAAGAAAAAACTGAGGAAGCAACCTACAACACACATTCTGGAGTGCCCTGGCCTAAGGGCAGAGAAACGGACCCTATTTTGTGTCTTTTTCACTGTTTCCTTCCATCTAAATTAGTATGTAGCACTTCTGGAAAAGGAGCATTTGTCCCCATGGTTACTAATGCAAATTGGCCGCAGGGAGCCAAGGGCAGCACTTGGGGGGATGAATGGTCTTTGAAGGAGAGAAAAAAATGTTCTTCTTTAGAGGAACTGTCCACAAAAGTTGCTCAGCAGCCGAGGGCCCTCCCTTGATAGGTGGCCCCAGGATGGACTTTGGTCAGCTTAGAGCTGGTTCTCATTTCCAGGGTGTAGGAAGGAGGCATCTCACGGGAGGCAGGGGGTGGGGGTGTGGGGGGTGGCCATACCAGTTAGATGTTCAGTTCGCCCAGATCTCTTGTTACGTGCCAGAGTAGGGGATCATGGTGGTGGTAGGGGTCTCTGCCCAGGAACCCTGAGCCAAGTGCACTTTCAAGGCTGTTTTTGGTGCCTCAGACAAAGGCTGCTGTTGTATGGGGCTTTTTCTCAAACTGTCACCTCAAGAATACTATCCTCAGTCTGTAGTGGAATGCCCTGGCCAGCTGCTTCCATGAAAGACATCTGTCATGCTATACTGGGTTCAATTAGCTGGTACCATTAGTTTCTTAGGTTTTTAAGAAATAAAAAGTACTGATCAAGATGAAGCATGTACCTTTCCTATAAATGCCATGGCATTTGCACTCCCAGCCTTTGCTGCCTTTAAGAAGTAGTATAATGCTTTCTGGAGAGAAAAGGAACAAACAGTATTATTGACAGTCACAAACATATCCTGCAAAATGTTTTTCAAACCAGACTTTATTTCATTTAACATACATTCAAAAAATATCTATGAAATGCCCACACTGTTTAAGGCACTATTTCAAATGTTATTTCAAGCATAAACCTGAAGAGTGGGTGCCATATAGAGTTCACAAATACAATTTTAAAATGTGAGGACTGTTCCTTGCATGTGGAAAGGCATCATGGGCATGTGGCTTTGTGGAGGACAGATGAATCCCACCTATAGAACTACATAGTTCATTATTTTGAAAAAGTATGCTTCGATGTTAACAGTATGTATTTTATAAGACATTTTGTACAATTTGGTAGAATTGGACATGCAGTCTCCTAATGTTTATAAGGCCGAGTGAGTAAAACAAGACACCTCTAGCTCCTGCTGAGACTAAGTCTTTTTTTTAAAATATATAATTTATTGTCAAATTGGTTCCCATACAACACCCAGTGCTCATCCCAACCAGTGCCCTCCTCATGCCCATCACCCATTTTCCCCTCTCCCCCGCCCCCTGCCATTAACCCTCAGTTCGTTCTCTGTATTTAAGAGTCTCTTATGGTTTGCCTCCCTCCCTCTCTGTTTGTAACCTTTTTCCCTCCTCTCTTCCCCCATGGTCTCTGTTAAGTTTCTCAGGATCCACATATGAGTGAAAACATGGTAACTGTCTTTCTCTGCCTGATTTATTTCACTTAGCGTAATACTCTCCAGTTCTATCCACGTTGCTACAAATGGCCATATTTCATTCTTTCTCATTGCCAAGTAGTATTCCATTGTATATATAAACCACATCTTCTTCATCCATTCGTCAGTTGATGGACATTTAGGCTCTTTCCATAATTTAGCTATTGTTGAAAGTGCTGCTATAAATATTGGGGTACAAGTGCTCCTGTGCATCAGCACTACTGTATCCTTTGGGTAAATTCCTAGCAGTGCTATGGCTGGGTCATAGGGTAGTTCTATTTTTAATTTTTTGAGGAACCTCCACACTGTTTTCCAGAGAGGTGCACCAGTTTGCATTCCCACCAACAGTGCAAGTCTTTTTATAGAAGTGAACTTCAGGCTAATTCTTTCTAAAGCAAAATGAAGGAGGCCAGCCTAGGCTCTGCTTCTCTCTAGGTTGTAACATTAATTGAAACGCTCAGTCTAGAACATCTAAGGGCTGACCTGTCCCTTGTTGCCCCATTCCTTAGGCTTCATCTTAACCTCCCAGAAGTTCTCCTCAGAAACCACATGGAGCATTAAAAGAAATTAGGCCCACAAATGAGAAATGAAGACACTTTCCAAAGTGTCTTTTTTAGGACACAACTCTTCTGTCTTTAAAAAGCCTCAACTAAGAGTGCCTGGGTAGCTCCGTTGGTTAAGCGTCTGACTCTTGATCTCAGCTGAGGTCATGATCTCACAGTTTGTGAGATCAAATCCCATGTCAGGCTCTGTGCTGACAGTGTGGAGCCTGCTTGGGATTCTCTCTTGCTCTCTGCTTCTCTCTCTCTCTCTCTCTTTCGCAAAATAAATAGACTTAAAAAAAAAAAAGCCTAGGGGCATCTGGATGGCTCAGCTGGTTAAGCATCTGACTTTGGCTCAAGTCATGATCTCACAGTTTGTGAGTTCAAGCCCTGAGTCAGGCTCTGTGCTGATAGCTCAGAGCCTGGAGCCTACTTCAGATACTGTGTCTCCCTCTCTCTCTCTCTGCCCCTCCCCTGCTCACACTTTGTCTCTGTCTCTCTCAAAAATAAACATTAAAAAAAAAAACAAAAAAAACACAAACCTTGACTAGGTTGACATACAAGAATCTGCTCCTTCCCAAAGAGGAGAGAACATTTAAGGAAGAAATGTGAGTAGTTCCTTTATATGTGCATTTGCTCCAGAAATATTGCCAACTTATTTGGGAATCACACCCTTGTTGTAAGTTAGTCTGCCTTGTGGACATAACTAAATACGAATGCCACCAGTGCTGAACCTCACTAAATCATATACCCATTCATCCATTTATCTCTTCTATTCTTCATTTATTCTTTGTTTCAAAAACTTAATTGAAAAGTGCTATATATAGTAGTAGTGTGTTAAGTATTATAGGTGATTCATAGATGAACAAAAAACACCATCCCTACATATGCTTTCCACCAATACTGCTGTGAAGAAAGGTACATATGTAAATAGCAATGACAGTAGGTGAAAGGTGGGATAAAAGCAACACCAAAAAGAATTAGAGAGGCATGGAATAACAGAAATTGTACATAAGTGTTTTACAAGCTTTGTCTTACCTAATCTTCACAACAGCAGTATAAGGAATGACACTCAAAGTGAAGCAGATTTGAGTGAATGACACTCAAAGTGAAGCAGTTCTCCCGATTCAATTCCCATGCACTTAGTACTCTGCCTTCATGGTGTCAAGAAAGAGGACTTAAATGACAAAGGTCTCACAAAAGATGGAGAGGATTCACCAGCACAGAGGGCATCATAGGCTGGAGGAATAACATGAGCAAGGAACGGAGATAGAAATGTTCAAGATGTGTTTAGGAAACAGTAATTACTTCAGTATGGCTGAAGTAGAATATCCAAAAGTTAAGATGTGCAGGAATATGATGGGGCCATATTATACCAGTCCTGGATACTAGGCCAAAGTTCCTCT
This sequence comes from Panthera tigris, assembly GCF_018350195.1. NCBI lineage: Eukaryota > Metazoa > Chordata > Mammalia > Carnivora > Felidae > Panthera > Panthera tigris. The sequence goes on from NC_056662.1 coordinate 39,045,544, forward strand.
TTTATTTGGCAGAAAATAGAAGGCATTGGAAATTTATGATCATAAAGGAATCTTGAGACAACAAATGATGTCCAAAATGTCTAGAATAACCTAAGTGTCAATTGGATAGGAGCAAATTGTAGCAATGTATGATTTATCAATCATCTATCAGTAAATAAATCAAAGGTATGATTTACCAATCACATTTATCTGCTCCTATTAATACAGAAAATGAAGGTATTTCTTATAAATGAGCCAAGACCCAAAATACCTGTGGGTAACTATCATGGCATACATCCATACATTTAATTGTTTGCTTAATTTTCTGTCTCCCCCAGTGTTGAATCCTCTGTACTTAGTACAGTATCTACTGTATATCAGTCACGTAGGAAATATTTCTGGACTGAATGTATGAGTGAATGAATGAAAGAGTAAGTTTATACATCTCTAAAACAGGGGAACTAGATTTTAAGCATTATAGTCCCTTATAGTTCTCATACTATGATTCTGTGACATAATTCTCAAAGTCTAGTTTCAGAATCTGGCTTTCAAATACATATTTGGCAATAGAGAGTTCTGGGGGAAAAACTGTCATTCTGGTGAACTATACTTGAACTGTTAAAGGAGATAAACAAATAAGAATCAGAAGATAAGAATCCTGGAGTTTTCCCCATCTTTCAATATAATGATCCCATAAGAACTAAAGGAATTGAAGCTTTCTCTAATTTCCCCTTCTATACCCCTCCACTCTCATGACTTACTCAGCATTTCAGTTCTCTTTTATTTATCTTTAAATTAACCTACCTTTAATGCTGTTGCATTTACTAAACATTTACTAAGCTCTGTGTGAAAGTATCACACAAGTTACTTTGATGGGTCCTTGCTCTCAAAGAGTTAAATATCCATCCATCCATCCACCCATCCATCCATCCACCCATCCATCCATCCATCCATCCATCCATCATCTGCTGCAGTCTGCATATTTGTGTCCCTTCAAAATTCATATGTTGAAACCTAATATCCAAGATGATGGTATTAGGAGGTGGGGCCTTTGGAAGGTGACTGGCAGAGCTTTCATGAATGGGATTAGTGTCTTTATAAAAGAGGCCCCAGAGAGCAAGCTCACTTTCTGTTACATGAGGATACAACAAGAAGTCCATAAACGGGATAGAGGGCCCTATCTAACCATGCTGACACCTTGATGCCAGATTTCAAGCTTCGAGAAGTGTGAGAAATATATTTCCATTGTTTATAAGCCACCCAGACTATGGTATTTTTGTTACAGTGGCTAAAACAGACTGACACCATCTATCCTTTATTCAAATATTTACTGAGCACCTACAGTCATATTTTACTGATTCTCAGATGTGCCCCCCACTTTAATAAGACACTTCTTACTATCAATGGCATCATATAATTTATATTGGCAGTGTATTTTCTTTCTCAGTAGAACACAAAATAAAGTATCTTATAATTGATGGTGTCTTAGATAGGTTGAAATATAGTATGTCCCAGGCATTATGCTAAGAGAAATTTTATTATTTAAACACATATCTATTTTTTTTTACTAAAAATTTTTTTTAATGTTTTTATTTATTTTTGAGAGAGAGAGAGACAGAGTGTGACTGGGGAAGGGGCAGAGAGAGGGAGACACAGAATCTGAAGCAGGCTCTGGGCTCTGAGCTGTCAGCACAGAGCCCCACACAGGGCTCAAACTCACAAACCATGAGATCATAACCTGAGCCAAAGTTGGATGCTTAACCGACTGAGACACCTAGGTGCCCCCACGTCTCTTTAAAAAAAAAAAAAAAAAAAAAAACAACGAACATGATTTTTCATTGGTTCAAGAAAATCCCTAGTTTAATCAGTTTATAACATTTCCCCTAGAATGAAATGCCAAGAAATATTTATAAACACTGAAAATAAATATAAACTGAAAATATTTATAAATACTCCTTTTATCTCAAAATTTGTAAATCATCCTGAAAAGGGATGATATTAGCTCTTGATTTTTTAATGGGTGGCAGGATAGACAAAGCAGTTGCTCTTACATATCTGATTATTATGCCTCTGCTAGATTTAATTTAATTATGCCATATCCACTTTAATAATATGCACCCAAATACCCAGCATTCCTAAGCCAATTCATGCTGAGCCTGTACATATTTAGGAATGCAAATTACATTAAAATGTATGTGTAGAAATTCAAGATAGTGTAATCAAGGCTTGCATATACAATATTTTTCAATAATTAAGAGTTTGGTAGTGGGGGAGGGAGAGGTGAAAATGTTGCCTTATAGTGACAACCCATGAAAGAGATTAATTTAATCAAACAATGAGGAGAAAAAAAAGGCAAATGAGTTATTTCCAGGTTTTTGATACTTAATTTTCTGGGAAGTAAACTGGGCATTACTTACATTTATAAAGAAGCTTACTACATTAATCATTTTCTTTGGTGGACAAAAGCATTAGCATACTGGCTCAAGTGGTGGCTCTCAGGCTGAGGACCAACATATAATGCTTAGGATGCTATCACTCACTAACTCACTCATTCATTCATTCATTCATATATTCATTTGTTCAATAAATACTAAGTACTTAATATATACAAGGTACTATCAGAGTATAGGATACATAGAACGAGCAAGATAGACAAGAACTTACATTCCATTCCATGATTATCCAGATAATAAACAAGATCAAAATAATTCAGGGAGTGATATGGACTAGAGGAAAATAAACACTGTAATAGGATGAGTAGTGGAACAGTAGAGTTGATCAAGAAAATCCTTTCTAAAGAGGTAAGACTTGAAAGATGAGAGGCTAGCCATGGGAGGAGTTATAGTAACAGCCTTTCAGAAACTGGGTCTATCCTTTTACCTTCTCTCTCCACTTTGCATCACCCTCCAAGTTGATTCTGGTGCAGTTAAGTCGTGGTAAGCTGCAAAACTGACCACAGTACTTTGCCGTTGTGCCTTCATTAGGAGTCCTTTTAACTACCCCTTCAATGCTGGCTGACCTTGTAATTTGCTTTGGCCAAAAGAATGTGGTGGAAGTGATTTGTAAGTTCCAACCCAAGGCCTTCTACCCTTGTGTTCTTAGAACCTTTGGCTACTAGGTGAAAAGCTTGGGCATAGTTGGCTGGGAGAAGAAAGCATGTGGAGAAACCTAGTCATCTTAGGTGTCACAGATGAGGCCATCATAAACCAGCCTGCCCTGGCCAATACTCTACAGATGCATGAGCAAGCCTAGTCAAGGTTGGTTGAGCCTGGCTGAGATCAGAAGAATTACTCAGCTGAGCCCAGCCAAAACTGCTAACCTGCCAAAATCATGAGTTAAATAAATGGTTGTTGTTTTAAGCCATCTAAATTGGGGAGTGGTTTATGATGCAGCCTAAACTGATTGATACATAAGCCAATCAGTCTGGAGATTTGAAGCCTTGACTGGAGCACTCTATGCAGGTTTGGGTTTATTAGGCTGAGGTAAGCTGGAAGGACAAGCCTGTGCTCGCACCTAGAATGTGCCTGAACCACTCAGATGTTCCGGAAATAAGCCAGCATTTTGGTGATGTCTGGATGGGAAGTATGGGGCCCAACACTACCATTTGAAAATTTTCAAATAGTGGTCAGAAACCTGATAAATTATATCATTCCTTCTTTTTGCTTTATGTATTTATTTATTTTTTTTTAACGTTTATTTCTTTTTTAGACAGAGAGAGACAGAGCATGAATGGGGGAGGGTCAGAGAGAGGGAGACACAGAATCTGAAACAGGCTCCAGGCTCCGAGCTGTCAGCACAGAGCCCGATGCAGGGCTTGAACTCACGGACCGTGAGATCATGACCTGAGCCGAAGTCGGCCGTTTAACCGACTGAGCCACCCAGGCGCCCCTCTTTTTGTTTTATAAATGAGGAAACTAGATTTTAGAGGTTGTATGTCTCCCACCCCCACCCAGCTCAAAAGGAAGTACAGTTTAATGGAAAGAGCACAGGCTTTGAATGTTGAAGCCCAGAGTTCAGATTCTGATTCTCAACATTACTACCCAGCTGTGATACTTGAAACAATTTACTTCATTCCTCCAGCCTCAGCTCCTCCTCTGTAAAATAGAGATAATAAAACCTCTGTGGATGAGTGCATAGGAGAGCCTGGCTGAGTTCCTTGGTGTTGCCCAAGTGCCTGGCTGTTGCTACTACAGCACCAGAATCTTTGACTCAGCGTTGGGATTACATTTCATCCTCATCTGGAGGCAGCTCCCATCTGGTATTCAGAGTGGCTGGTGCTCCCCAGTTCTTAGCTTTATAGGGTTTTTCACGTATTCTGCAAAAACTGGAGGGTATTCCCTACAGCTGAGGTTTGGTTGCCTTCACACTCAATGGAATTTCATGTTTATGGAAAATGGGCAATTCTTACCAGTTTATGTATCTGTTAGTTAACATGAGAACCTCACTGCAGACTGAAATCTGACACTGGAGTAATATTATGAATCTAGAACTTCTCATCTATGAAGGTAGAACCCTGGTTATGATGAAGATTAATCAAATCTGAAGACCTTCAATTGAGCTGTCTTAAGATGCATATGCTTATTTCAATTGCTACCTATTTTTTCATGTTTTATGAATTTACCCAATGTGTACTCAAATTACACTCATAAAAATAACATAAAGTGAAGTGAAAAGTAATAACAAATCACTCTTTTATGTAACCACCTAATAAAGTAGTTATTTCTATTGCTTAGCCATTGGGACTATGTTGAAATAGGGTATGTGTTCCTTTGAGACAATGAGCACATAGGTTCTATAAAATGACAAGGGCTGCAAAATCATCTTTTAAAAAGAATCTCAGTTACTTCCTCAGATCTGAGGGGATCCATGGCCTTGAAACCACAATTAGAATCTAGATGAGACCTTATCCCCCCAGCTCTGGTATCTTACTGAAGATCTTGTGTAGGTCAAGTTTATTTGCGTTTTTCTCCACTATAAATTTGAGTTGTTAATTAGTCTTCTAACCTCGCTGGGATAAGGTAAGGTTAAGCAAAATGATTGAAAGGAGCTTTGCAAATTTATAAAGATGTTTAATAATATTTCTAATTATATTGAAAGCAGTCTGAGGCTGGTTCTCAGACCCCTCACAAGAAACTCCCATGTGGACTCTCCACCGCTGGTTTTTGGGCAATGGGTGTGTCCAAGGCTGGCAATTGAGGGTATCTTCCTCACCCAACACCAGTTAGGGTGGGAAGAGACTAGGTTCAAGGGGAGCATGGAAACTCCCCAGCCCCAGTGTTTTGTTGGAAGCCTCTACTCCTTTGTATTTAGAGGCAGTTAGGGAAAGTGCTTTCTCTGGTGAACTTTGTTCTTCCTCAAAAGCTACAACACTGATCTGACCAAGGAAGTAGTAATGGGCTCTCCCCAGCAACTTTTCCATGCTCCACTCCTCCCTTTTTGCCCTACTATCCTCCCTCACCACTCTCCTCCCCACAAGATGTGACTGAATCTTGAAATGACTTACATAATAATCCTGATCCAGACCTTTCCTCCCAATTAGATGTAATTGTCCAAGAGAAACCTAGGAACAACAATTTTTGAAAATTATTTTTAGTGATAGCATTAATTTAAATGAAGAAAATAAGCCAATTATAGCACAACTTGAAAAAATAAGTGAAAAAAAGGAGTGAAAAAAATAAGGCATTTACTTGGTGATTTTATTATAGTATGCTGTTTTAGTTTGATGCAGCTGGTATGCCTAAAAAAGAAACAGAAAAACATTCCAGGTGATACCTTTTATTCGATAATTGATTGATACTGGCCATCTGGCTTCCTCAGTGACAGGAAGCTGGCCTGCTGGTATACAGCAACACCTGGGTATATAAACCTAGTAGCCTTTACTCTTAACTCTCAAAGCTCACACAAATGCTGTCCCATTCCCATTCTCAAAGACAGAACTTCTGAATGCTGGTAAGAGTTCATTCATATTAAAGTCAACACTGGATGGTGCTTTGTTCTATACTTAAAATCTAGGTCTTTTAAAAGTAAAATTTTTAGGAGTAGATGCAAAAGAAAAAAAAAATTGCCATTACTGTAACACCTGGCTCTTCCATAGGCTTTAGAAACTGCAAGTAGCAGGGAACAAGGAAAGAGGAGGGTGTGTCTCTTCCCTGTCATATTCAGGATGGAGCATTGTTAACACTTTTAGGACTCAACACAACCAAACCTCTTGTAATTTGCATTTCTAAAAATCCAAATTTGTCAGTATACATTACCTGTATCTGAACATCTCCTCTTTCTGCCAAAAATTTATAGTATTGGTATATGTCCCAATCTAAAATCTCACTGTTAGAACTCAGATTTTCAGGTCTCTCAGTCAGTCTCACTTTTTCCACTGGAATACTTTCACTTTTTTCCAATTTGTCAGCAACTGTGAACAGAAACAAAACAGAGACTAGCCAGAATACACAAGGTTGCAAGAGATAACTTAGAGAAAACAGCTTAGAGAAAACACTGTTCAGCCTATTCTTAAATTGTTCAGAGGTCTGGCCTACTAACAGAAAAAAAATATATACCCTTAGGAGATAGAAATTTACTGATTTTTGTTTATTTGGTTCTGAGAAAAGCGCAAGAAACCTCATTATTTTGTGCAGTCCCTACAAATAGTGTATTAACACATATCAGAGCCTACTGAAGAGTTTGTTCAAGCAGGCTCAAGGAGAGAAGACAGATGTTAGAAGCAGGCAACGGACCCTCCCTACCACTGACCTTTTCCAAGATTGAAACTACAATATAAGAGTAATAGCTTCTTAATTATTTCCTATAAAGAGTAGGAAACTAAATATAAATATAAATATATTTGAATAAACCTAACAAAGTATGAAGTTTGAAACATATATAGTAATTGTAGTTTCATTAAGCATATGAAATGATCTTGTTATATATAGTATCTTAAATTAAAAAGCAGTTGTTTCACTCTTTCCTTTCTCAGATCCTAATAATGCCAGAGCTGTGTATTTAGATATTATTTTGATTATAGAAATTAACCATATGGACCTTACCTTATTCACTTCTTGGAAGACTTTTATTTAAAAACCTATTATGTCATCTGGTTCAATGATGTGCAAGATGAAACGTTACATTCAACTTTGAAAATGATTCCAGGAACATATATTAATCTCATGCTCTATTTTTTGTGATCATTTTAATTATTTAAATAGAATAATGCTTACTTAAGTTGTTCTCACATGTGGTGACAGAGACTGGTAGTGTATGTATCTTACATCCATTTATTGAAGAGTTTTTAACAAGCCATCCCACATTCTAAATGTTAGAATTGGAAAAACTGCTAAATATTTATTGATGCTTCATTCAAATTCTCAGTTGAATGAAAGCATAGCACAAGAACATGGGGACTTATTCTAACAAAAATAAAAGATAAGCACATTCATTTAAAGCTTTTGAAAAGTAATAAAATCAGAAAACTCTACATTGTATTAAAAGAATTGTACTATAACAAATGCTGAAAGCATAGTCATTTAATACTTTCATAAATATACAAACTGGCATTGATTTATTCTTCTAATTGCTCAGCAAGTCTATTTATCTTAAAATAAATTATGTGAAATACTCACTGTAATCTGCTACCTTCTTGTAATGATTTAGGGCAACTTCACAATTCTGTAGAACATTGATTCCTGACAAATATCTGTACCCCTAAAACACAAGGATATATATTCTTAATATTCTGACAGTCTTGTATTTATAACATGCCCATTTGGGCCCAAGAATACTTGATTTACTTACCAAAATCATTTGGGACATCATGCTTCCTCCAGCACTTCCAAAGGTGTAATATATCAGTGCCTAAAGTAAACGAAAAAAAATCTATATCTAGATCCGCCATTTAAATTTGAAGCTCAAACCAATCATTGCTTTTTTATTCCTTGCCCAGCAATGAACTTTGAACTACTCCAAAATAAATTTCAACTTTTGTCTTCTTCCCTGGTAAAGATGGCTGACATTTTTGGAGGACTTAGGGCATTGTACATGATACTTCATTTACATTACAAAATACCTATGAAGTAGATATTATCTATCTATAATGGAGATATTATCTATCTATCTAAAGTATGGGACATTAAGAAATTTTATTTTATTTATTTATTTAAAAATTTTTTAAAACATTTATTATTGAGAGACAGAGAGTGAACAGGGGAGGGGCAGAGAGAGAGGGAGACACAGAATCTGAAGCAGGCTCCAGGCTCTGAGCTGTCAGTAGAGAGCTTGACACAGGGCTTGAACTCACAAACTGTGAGATCATGACCTGAGCTGAAGTCGGATGCTTAACCGACTGAGCCACTCAGGCACTCCAAGAAACTTATGGTATTTTAATCTTAAACTTCTGACTATTGAGCTGGCGCTTTTAACCACCACTCTCAAGTAAGCCCCTTTACCTAAAGAGGAGACTATTCAATATCCTTTTTAAAAAATTCAGTTTTGTTCCAGGAAAAACAGAATAACTTTACCTTGGCTTGATTGTATTCCATTCCTATTCCATAAGAAGACAAAAATCCTAATGCCTAAAGCCCAAAAGAAAAGGAAAACTAAATAAATCCATTTATTTCACAATTATTCTTATTTACAGTGGTAAAAGATATTTTAAATGTCTGTTGCATAATAATTGTATTGTTGGCTTATATCTTATATCCTATAATAAACTATCCTTTTACACTTTTGCTAAGGCTGTAAGAAATTGGAAAAGGTAATAGTGGGAGTTTTCTATAATATATATGAAAATAGGCTAATACTGACATTTAGTATAAATCATAATAATGAAACGTTATAAACCAATGATATTTATATTCTTGCCTTTTGTGGCAATGAAAAAACTTCCTTCAACATTTTAGAATTTAGATTTGAATATTTGTCTTCATATTTTTAAAAGACAATGCGATGTATATAAAAAATTCAAATGCAAAGAACTGTATTGAATAAAAGGAAAGTCTAATCGTGTAGCAAGATGCTGAAATAGGCAGCCCCAGATCTTGCTCCTCCATAGAGACACTGATTTAGCAACAATATACAGTCCAAAAAATCTTTATGAGAACTCCAGCAACAACTTAAGAAATCATAGTAACCCAGACAAACTCAAAGCAAGGAACGAACAATCCATTGATACAGGTAAAGAAAGCCGTTTATTTAACCTGCAATTGCTCCTCCCCAAGCCAGCATAGCACAGTGTGATTAAGAGGAAAAGCCCAACTCAGGACTTCTCTCTTGGGAGGGAAAGAGAAGAGTGGAACCTAGGTCCAATGTTTCAGCTTTTGCAGGGACTACCCATGGGTCTGATTTCTGTCTTGCCTGACTTGGCATGATTGAAGAACCAGCATACTATGGATTCCTGGGCAGCTGCTGAGAACAAAAGAGAGCTCAGCCACTAATTGCAGGACTGGAGAATTTCCCATATACCACAGATAGAAGCCAGCACAACTTGGCACAATCAGCAGAAAGTGACCAACTTGTGACTTTTCCTTTGGGAGGAAAAGAGAAGACTGGAATGGGGGCCCAATGTTATGGCTTTTGGGAAGCTACTCAAGGACTGATTTCTATCTCATCTGACCTGAAGCACTGATCGAACTCTCATGCTTTAGATGCCTGGGGCCACTAAGAAGAAAAAGGAGTTTTGCAGCTTGTTGCAACCCCAGAGAACCTGCAATATCACATACAGACACTAAAAGGAGCAAAAGACTACAAGCTCCCGAAAAATACCAGCAAATCTCTGTAACTGGAAATTACAAACACAAGCCCCAAGAAGACACACCCCCAGAAATGATTTGAGAGATACCCAGAATCTCTAGCTATGTTGATAGGTGAAGTTATTTCCCTGCACATATCCAATCTGTAAAGATAAAGGGGTGGCTATATTTCCAAATACATATATCACAGAAAAAATTAACAAGGCATATGAAGAAACAGGCAAACATGGCCCAATCAAAGGAACAAAATAAATCTTAAAAAAATAAAACCCTCAACCCTAAAGAAATGGAGATCTATAAGTTACCATACAAAAAATCCAAAATAATCATCTTAAGCTCAAAATGCTACAAGAGAGCACATATAAACAACTAACCAAAATCAGGAAAAGGATGCATGAATAGAATGAGAATATCAAAAAAGAGATTGAAAAAGAAAGAAAGAAAGAGAGGAAGGAGGGAAGAAAGGGAGGAAGGAAGAAAGAAAGATTTCTTTCAAAAACTCTGGAGCTAAAGAATATAATAACTGAATTGAAAAATTCATTAGTGGGCTTTAATAGTAGACTGATCAAGCAGAAGAAGGAATCAATGAACCTGAAATCAGTGGAACAAAAAAAATGAAGACAAGTAAGAAATCCTAAGAGACTTATGGGAAACCATCAAGTGGACCAATATACACATTATGGGAGTCGCAGAAGAATAGTGAGAGAAAAAGGGGCAGAGAGCTTATTTTAAGAAACAATGGCTGATAATTTCCCATATCTGAGGAAGGAAATGGATATCTAAATTCAAGAAATTCAATAAACTTCAACTAGGATGAACCCAAAGAGGCCCACAGCAAGACACATTATAATCAAACTGTTACAAGTCAAAGACAGGATCTTGAAAGTAGCAAGAGAAAAGAGACTTATCATGTACAAGAAAGTTCCCTTAAGTTTATGAGCAGATATCTCAGTAGAAACATTACAAGCCAGAGGGAATAGGCTAATATGAGCAAAATACTGAAAGAAAAAAGTTGTCAACCAGAATACTGTATGTGGCAAAACTGACCTTCAAAAATGGAGAAGTAAAGGCCTTCCCAGATAAACAAAAGCTAAAGGAGTTCATCAACACTAGACCTACCCTATAAAAACTGTTAACAGGAGTCCTGCAAGTTGAAAGAAAAAGATGCTAGACAGCAAAACAAAAATATACAAAAATATAGAGCTCTCTGGTAAAGATAAATACATAGACAAATACAGAATCCTGTAGTACTGTAATAGTGGTATAAAAGTCAGGTTTAATTCTGGTATAGAATTTAATAAAACAACAAAAGCATAAAAGAAAACTATAACTATAAATGTGAATGAATACAAAATGTGAATTGGGTTATTGATAACATAAAGTGGGGGGAGAGAGGAGTGTTGTGATTGCAGTTAAGTTGATATTAATTTAACTAGAAGATGTTTTATGTAATCCCCTTGGTAACGACAAGGAAATAGTTATAGAAGATACACCAAGAAAATAAGAAGGGAATGAAAGCATGCCATTACTAAATAAATAAATAAATAACAAAAGGAGGGACGAAGAAGGGAAAAGGACAAAATAACTACAAGGCAAACAAAAACAATCAACAAAATGACAACAGGAAGTCTTTCCTTATCAGTAATTACTCTAAATACAAATGGATTACACTCCAAACAAAAGATACAGAGTGGCTGAATGGATAAAAATAAGCAATATCCAACTATCTGATGTCTACAAGAGGCTTTATTTTTTTAGAGCTGGGGGGAGAGGCAAAGAAAGAGGGAGAGCGAGAATCCCAAGCAGGCTCTGTGCTGTGAGCATACAGCCCGACGCAGGGCTCTATCTCACAACTGTGACATCATGACCTGAGCTGACATCAAGAGTTGGACCTTTAACTGACTGAGCCAGCTAGACACCCCCAAGAGACTTTAGATGTAAGGACACATAGGCTTAAAGTGAAAGAATGGAAACACATATTGCATGCAAATTGTAACAAAAAGAGTAAGAGATGACCATAATTATATGAGACAAAAGTAGATTTTAAGTCAGAAAGTGTCAAAAGAGACAAAAAAGGATATTATATAATGATAATAGGGTCAATTCACCAGGAAGATATAACCATTATAAATATATATGCACTAACGGTAGAGCACCCAAACATATGAAGCAAACATTGACAGAACTGAAAGAAGAAATAGACAGTAACACAATAATGGTAGGAGATTTTAATGCCCCATTTTCAATAATGGATAGAACAACCAGACCAAAGCTCAGCGAAGAAACAGAGGAGTTGAACAACACCATAGACTAATCGGACCTAACAGACGTATAGAATGCTCCACCCAACAATAGCAGAATGTACATTCTTCTTAAGAACACATAGAAAAATTGGGAATGCAAGCTGGTGCAACCACTCTGGAAAACAGTATGGAGGTTCCTCAAAAAACTAAAAATAGAACTACCCTACGACCCAGCAATTGCACTACTAGGCATTTACCCAAGGGATACAGGTGTGCTGTTTTGAAGGGACACATGCACCCCCATGCTTATAGCAGCACTATCAACAATAGTCAAAGTATGGAAAGAGCCCAAATGTCCATCGATGGATGAATGGATAAAGAAGATGTGGTATATATATATACAATGGACTATTACTTGGCAATCAAAAAGAATGAAATCTGTAGCTACGTGGATGGAACTGGAGGGTATTATGCTAAGTGAAATTAGAGAAAGACAAAAATCATATGACTTCACTCATATGAGAACTTTAAGAGACAAAACAGATGAACATAAGGGAAGGGAAACAAAAATAATATAAAAACAGAGAGGGGGACAAAGCACAAGAGACTCATAAATCTGGAGAACAAAGTGAGGGTTACTGGAGGGGGTGTCAGAGGGGGGATGAGCTAAATGAGTAAGGGGCACTAAGGAATCTACTTGTGAAATCATTGTTGTACTATATGCTAACTAATTTGGATGTAAATTAAAAAAATAATAAAATTAAAAAACACACACATAGAACATTTTCCAGGGCAGGCCATATGTTAAGTCACAAAACAAATATGAATAAATTAAAGAAGATCAAAATCACACCAAGTATCTTTTCTGAACACAATGGAATGAGACTAGAAATCAATAGAAAAAAGAACACTGAAAATTCAGAAATATGTGGAAATTAAGCATCACACTCTTGAACTACCAATGGGTCAAGGAAGAAATCAGAAGGAAATTTAGAAAATATCTTTTTAAAAAAATTTTTTTTTTCAACGTTTTTTATTTATTTTTGGGACAGAGAGAGACAGAGCATGAACGGGGGAGGGGCAGAGAGAGAGGGAGACACAGAATCGGAAACAGGCTCCAGGCTCCGAGCCATCAGCCAGAGCCTGACGCGGGGCTCGAACTCACAGACCGCGAGATTGTGACCTGGCTGAAGTCGGACGCTTAACCGACTGCGCCACCCAGGCGCCCCTAGAAAATATCTTGAGACAAATGAAAATTAAAATACAACATACCAAAACTTATGAGATGCAGCAAAAGCAGTACTAAGAGGAAGTTTATAGAGGTAAGTGTCTACATTTAAAAAGAAAGATCTCAAATCAAATCAACAACCTAACTTTCCATCTTAAAACACACACACACACACACACACACACACACACACAGGAAAAGAAGAACAATCTAAACCCAAAATTAATGGAAGGAAGGATATAAAGATTAAAGAAAAAAAAACAGACAATAGAAAAGGTATATAAACACATGCTGCAAAATGGTTGAACCTTTAGGACAGTATACTAGGTGAAATAAGCCAGTCACAAAAAAGACAAAAACTGCATGAAACCACTTATGTGAGGTCTCTAAAGTAGTCAAGCTCTTAGAAACAAAAAACAAAATGAAATTTGCTAAGATCTAGGGAGAGGGAGGAGAGGGGAGTTGTTTAATGGATTTCAGATTTGTAAGATTAAGCAGTTCTAGACATCCGCACAATGATGCACATACTGCTGTACTGTACAGTAAAAATGCTCAAGATGGTGAATTTTATATTATTTACCTCATTTTTTTTAAAAGTGGAAGTCTTCCGTCATCACCAATGCTTGATAATCCCCATCATCCCCAAGCATCCCCATGCTTGATAATAGTTTCATATATGTCTTTCCAAACCACTTTCTAAGCATTCACATACTTCGAAATGGTGTAGTTTTTCTTAAAGCCCGTCCCTTACTGATTTGGCATTCCTTTGTTACAATATACTAAATTTTCTTATATTCATGGATCTAAGTCTAGAACTTCTAGTTCCTTCGTATTCAATGGACTATTTTCATAATAATGAAAATATGTTATTTGTGTTTTTTGTCATCTTGACATTTGCATGAATGATGCAAGTCAATGGTAAATAAAACTGCTGTCATGTTGGCATGAATCAAGCAAGTACACCAAACTGCCATTTATATTGTTATTGTATTCTTCACACCACACACTCACAGCAAAACTAAAAATGCTAGTGTCAGGAATGTCCTTGATGAAGCAGTAAAAACATTTTTGTAAGTCTCAACTCCTGAATAAATGTCCCTTTATATTCTAAGATGGAAAGTAGGCATAAAGCACTTCCAATAGTGAAATATGTTGGTTGTTTCAAGGAAATGCTTGAAATGCTTGTTTGAGTTGCAAGCTAAATAGTCACTTTTTTTCATGGAACACCATCTTTAGTTGAAGGAACAATGGGATAAGCTACATTCATTTAGACTGGCAGACATCTTCTTGAAAATGAACAAAGTAAACCTGCCACTTCAATGAAAATGATTGAAAGTACTGTTGCCAATGACAAATTCAAGCTTTTAAGCAAAAATTAGAATTTTGGAAAGCTTGTATTTGCTACCATGTGCTTGCCACTCCAATACTTAGACTTTTCATGATGGTGGTATTAACAAATATGATTTTGATATTGTACAAAGCAATGTGTCAAATTTGGAAGAACTGCATAACTTAGTGAACCAATATTTTCTAAATAACCAATGTATGATACTATAAAATCATGTATAGGTAAAAAAATGCATTCAAAATGCAAGGTAGACCCGTTACTTTTAATGTAACAGAATAGGAAAAAGTTCATTATATGATTTTGGATTCCACACTGCAATTAACCTTTAAGAAATTATCACTGTTGGGCTTTGGTGTAGCACCAAAGAATATCTACAATTATCTGAAAAAGCTATTAAAATAGTCTTACCTTTTCTAGTTTCATTTTACTTTGCTACTTTCTTTTTTCTTTCATCTTTTTGAGATATGTTTTTAAGTTTCTTGTTTATTAAAAAACATTTAAAGGTATATATTTTCCTGTGCATGTGGCTTTAGCCATATTCCTTAACTTTTACATATAGTTGTGTCATTATCATGTTCCTAATATGTCATTTCAGTTTCTACTTTATCTTTGCTACTTGCTAAAAATTAGGACTCTTCAAACTTTATAAAGAGTTAAGCTTTTTTTCCAGTAATTTTTAGTTTCCCTGCTTCTAGTCAAAGAATGCAGTATCATTCCTATTTTTATTTTTATTTTTTTTACATACAAATCTGATATTTAACTTTTATTAGATACATAGGGTTGGGTTATTAACTTATCCTCTCTGAGCCTGTTATTTTGTGTAAAATGTGGATATAAAAGTAGCTACACCACAAATTATTATTAGGATTTTAGATACGGTTATTAACTACCTAAGTTAAAGCTATATAAAGCCATATTTCCTTTTGTTTTGCCTCCAGAAGCACAGGTTTGGATTAATCATAGTCTTTAGCCACGAAGTACTCTCATCACTGGCTCACAAATGGTTGCCCTTGTTTTGTTGTTTGCTTGTTTGTTTATACTTATTTGTTTTTAAAAAAATACAACCACTTAAACATTCACCACTCAATATAAGAACTAGAATTTTGCTTGAAAGTCCCCTTTGGCTACTCCATTATGGGATAGGTCACAGTTATCTAGCATGGCCAGATGTCAGACGATAGAAGATTGTTCTTGGGTTGTAGGGCTTTTAATCTGTACAGTTAAGTCTACTCCAGCTCCTCTCCCAATGTGATTAGAGTCCAAAGTAAAATAGCAAAGTGATATAACAGAAGCTTTAGCCCAGTCCTGTCTTGCTGGTTGAGTCTTCTTAGTAGATGGTACCATCAACCTCTCTCTCACAGTGATCAGGTCAAATTCCCTTTCTACTACTTGCAAGCGTATAATGATGTGAGTGAGTGGCAGAATTTGCTGCATGACATGAGTGTTCATGTTTGCAGAATCACTGTCCATCATGGGGCATAATCAGTGTGCTGGAGTCAAACCCTTGAGGTTAACCAGAAATGGTATCACCTTAGGTATTTGACCAATGCTGGTTTCCATGGTGCTTTGTAGGAGGTCAGTTCCATTTCTGGGAGATCAGCTTGTAGTGGATTGGTCTTTAAAAGTTAATCTTTACCTTTCAATCCTATTCATCTAAATTTCTCCCAATATTTGGTAATTGTCAAACATTAATATTTTTATTTTTATTACGTTGTCAGTCAACAGGTCTAAAGTGGCATTTTATGTTGCAATTTGTATTTTCCAAATATCTGGTGAAACTAAATCTTTCTTTGTACATATATTGATTGGTAATATGTTTCCTTTACCTCCAAGTGCTTGCTCATGAATTTGGTCGTTTGTTATTGTGTTATTTGTGCTTTCCTTATGATTTCCAAATGTTCTTTATATATTGTTATTAATCTTTTATAGGTTATACATGTTAAAAATATCTTCTTCCAGTTTATTATACAAATTTTCATTTTCTTTAATGTGTCTTCTCATTAGTAAGTGATCTTGATATTAATGTAAATTCATCCATTTGTTTTCCCCTACATTGGTACATTTTGTGTTTTAAGAAATTCTTCTCTACTTTTTTTTAAATTTTATTTTTTTATTTTTTAAAATTTACATCCAAATTAGTTACCTTATAGTGCAACAATGATTTCAGGAGTAGATTCCTTAGTGCCCATTACCCATTTAGCCCATCCCCCCTCCCACATCCCCTCCAGTAACCCTCACTTTGTTCTCCAGATTTATGAGTCTCCTGTGTTTTGTCCACCTCCCTGTTTTTATATTATTTTTGTTTCCCTTCCCTTATGTTCATCTGTTTTGTCTCTTAAAGTCCTCATATGAGTGAAGTCATATGATTTTTGTCTTTCTCTGACTAATTTCACTTAGCATAATACCCTCCAGTTCCATCCACGTAGTTGCAAATGGCAAGATTTCATTCTTTTTGATTGCCAAGTAATAGTCCATTGTATATATATACCACATCTTCTTTATCCATTCATCCATCGATGGACACTTGGGCTCTTTCCATACTTTGGCTATTGTTGATAGTGCTGCTATAAGCGTGGGGGTGCCTGTGTCCCTTCGAAACAGCACACCTATATCCCTCGGATAAATGCCTAGTAGTGCAATTGCTGGGTCGTAGGGTAGTTCTATTTTTAGTTTTTTGAGGAACCTCCATACTGTTTTCCAGAGTGAATGCACCAGCTTGAATTCTCATCATTTCTATTTTTAAAAGTAAATTAACTTTTTTCTCTGTGTGATAATTTTTAAAAATAACTTTTTAATTTTTTTGCTTTTTAATTTTCTTTGGGATGATTTTGCATATAAAATCTTGTATGTAGATGTGGTCAGGGTATGCTGTTTTTTGTCTGCTTGGATTCTCTTTGTGAAACCACTTTTATTCCATTCTGAGTTCATTTGATTCAACAGGGCTCCTCACCCTGCTCCTCCTGTGTCACTAGACACAGGTTCAACCAATCAGATTATTCTCCTTCTGGATGCAATAAGTGATTTGGGGTGGTTTTGTGAACTAATCTGGCACTTTTGCTGAAATCATTGGGAAAAAAACTGGCATCTTTCATGGAGACTTCCAGATAGAAGGGCTAATGATATCTAGGTTTGTTGGAAACTGTTTTTGCCTTCATGGGGGTCAAGCCACTCAAAATAAAACCATCATAGAAAAAAGCAAAACCCAGAGACCAAGAATGTATGTCCTGATGTCATCATTCTGGCCTCTGAATCCAGATGATCTAAAAGCAGCTATAACTTGTACTTCACAGTTAAATGAGTCGATAAATCACACTTTTGCCAGATAGGTTGAATTTTCTGTACTTGAAATTCAGAGAATCCTAACCAATACAAGCGGACATCTCTGTTGATGGGAAGTTTATTAAATTAATAGACACACAGTAAACCAAAATTAATCTCTGTATTGTAGTTGTTCCTTAGGACTTAGTTGTTTAAACTGTATGGTAATTTGGTGCCTAACAAATCAATTCCTTCTTGTACCACTTTCTGCCCTGTTAGACACTTGAGGGCAGCTATTTGATACCTGGTGTTTTCTACTACAAAGATTCCCTATTTTGCCTTCCTCCTGTGATATATTTTAGATTATATTCACCATCTTGTGTGTTCTCTGAATCTGGTCTATATTGTGGATGCCATATTTCTGTCATGGCCCTGTGGAAACAAAGTAGTTACAAGTTTTTAAAGAAAAGGAGGTACCCCAAAGTAGATAAAACTACATAACTTTTTGTTACTAAATTATGTGCAGAAGGAATGGCTCTTACAAGCCAAGTTATCCCACTAAACACAGGAGAAATTGCCAAATCCCTAGGAATAGATGAAAAACTAATGAATGAAAAGCTGTTGTGACCAGTTTATTTATCACAAAGGGTTACAATTAAGGTGTTCAGCATCAAGCATTGTCAGAAACTCCTTGCTAACCTTGAACTGAACTTCTAGCAACATGTGATTCAATCGAAGAAAAGATAAAAGTATAAATTTAGTCAAATTGGAAAGTGTCAGCACTAATAGTTGTAGAATGAGTCAGTAGTTTGGAAGAAATCCTGGAGGTAATCGAGGAACACTCCCTGAGGAAATGTCACACTACTGACATTCTTAAGGGTATGGAGAATGATATGCTAGAAAAGATAGTCATCAAGGAAGTTTTCTAAGTTGAAAACTGATTCAGTTAGATTCTGAATGAGAAGAATTTTGGAGCACCTTGATTTACTTAACTTATATTTACCTTTTTATGTAATCAAAGACTGACATCTGATGGAAATCTATGTCTAGAATGTCTAAAAAATGTCTAGAATGTCTAAAAAATGTACAAAAAAATCTAGTAAGAAAAACTTTAAACTTTAATTGACATCATTTATATAATTAAATAACTTAAATTTTAAAATATATATAACTTACAGTCGATGATGTCTTATAATGGATAAAATATGTGATTATCATCTCTACCACATTTTTCAGATTTCTTAGTCTAGCAACCCTGTAAAATAGAGTTTGCTTAATACAGATTGTTCTTAGTGAACTCATGCTGCTTGGCAAATAATACTGCTTCATTTTCTGGGATTTTCAAAAACAAACATTTTGAAAATATGGGGAATTTTACCATTAAACTCACCAGCACTATGCATAATTTGCAGAATTTTACATCCTCCAAGCCTTGTGGCTTCTTTTCTGCCCTCTTTAGTCACTCAAAATCACTGACAAGTTGGCAATAACATCATTCGTAAGTTCTCTCAGTACCCAGGGATGCAACAGGATTGGGCCAAAAAATTTGAACTCACTCCAAACAGATGTTTGCTGCACTCTGCTTCAGGTGCTTCTGAGAAGTGCATTCTACCCTTTTAATTCTGAATATAAATATCCTTGTTCCAGTTACTATGGCTGTGTAACAAATTACTCCGAAACCTAGTGGCATAAAGCAACCATTTATTATGCTAAGGGTTCTGTGGGTCAATAATTTGGTCAAGAGTGAGCATTTTTGTCTCTGATCCACCATATGGGGACCTTAGTTGGAAGACTCAAAGGCTGGAGGTTAGAATCATCTGAAGACTTGTTCATATGTATGTTTGGCAGTTGATACTGGATATTGGTTGAGACCTTAGCTGAGGCTGATGGCCAGGACACCTACATGTGGCCTCTCCTATAGTATAGGTTTTCTCAGAGCATGGTGGCTGAGTTCCAAGGGTGAGCTTCTTGAGAGGAAGAGCTAAGCAGCACTGTATACTTTTTATGACTTCCCTCGGAAATGTAGCATTACTTCTACCAAACTCTACTGTTTGAAATTGTCAAGAATCTCCCCTAGGTAGTAGAAAATAGGAGGGAGGGAAGATAGACTCCATTTTTTGATTATGTTGGTTGGGTGTTGAAATAGTATATGGGACTGGAAATAATTGATGTGGCCATTTTTGAGAAAAAAAAATCATAACAATGCTTTACAAAAGCCAGAAGAATGTGGGGATATCTCACTTCATTCTAGTTATTAATTATTATGAATTAATGACTTTTAGTATACTTGAGGTATGTCAGTCCATTGTGGTAATTATTCATGTTAGTGCTCAATTTTTCCATCTTGAGTCAATAGTAGTAGCCTATTTTGAGTTTGCTCAGTCCTTTGGTCATGACCATGGTATTTTCTGACAGCTTCTTTGTTATCGTAATGTATTATATGGCACCTTGTATTATATTGATATGACCCCTTGTATAATAAGATGTTTCAAGAGCATCTTGTACATTTCTTGTCCCACACCCAGAATTTGACATCTTCCAAAGAAGCTGGTTTCTTTTTAGTTGGAGAGGATTTGATTTTTATTTTAAACACAATTCCTCCTTGGGGAGAAAGTTAGTATCTAAATTTAAATTTTAATATATTTAAAAATACAGGGGTGCCTGGGTGCCTCAGTCAGTTGGGTGTCCAACTGATTTTGGTTCAGGTCATGATCCAGGGTGGTAGGATTGAGCCCTCTGTCAGCTCCATGCTCAGTGTGGAGCCTGCTTGGGATTCTCTCTGTCCCTCTGCCCCTCTCCCCCATTCACATGTTCTCTCTCTCTAAAATAAAATAAAAAATAAAAATACATGTGTTTGTATTAACAATGACAATTTTAATACTTCTGATGGCTTAAAATATAGACATCAATGTCCTGCTCCTTTCTTGGCTACTCTTTATTCCCTTCATAAACAACCACTTTTAATTATTTTTGCTGTTTTATTCACATAACTTGTCATCATTATAATTCTTGATAAATTGCTACCAGTTGTGGTTAATTTTTATATTTCATACATTATATGTACATTTGCTATTTTATAGATGACTTAGGTCATTTACATTTAGGTCATTTACTTTCTCACTTTTTCTCCTTGCACCTCTTCTTGACAGAATCATAACACTATTTTTTGTCATAATATAATTGTAAAAGTCTGTCTTGGTGTTCCTAATATTTTCAAGATTCTACTCATTTGGAAATTTATAATTCCTGTCACCATTTTTAGGAGTTCATCCCACACTCTTATGTATATCACTGATAATATAATTTTCCATGCTTTATATTAAAAATAATCTTGTCTTATCCATTCAACTTAATAGTTGATGAAATATTGAAGAATACAAAGTCATAGGCAGAATCCTTTGGTGGATTGCCATAGACTTGCTTTCACCTTGGCATCGACCCATGAGTCTACTCTTTACTTACTATCATCAAAGCCCACATTTCCATTGTTTCACTGAGTTTATGAAAATATCATGCAAGGTTTTGTTAAATGTCTCACTAAAATGAAGATACCACGAAGTCTGATAATTCATTCCAAACAGAAAATGAATATTTTCTTAAACTTTTTATTACAATTTCAAAGGCAAAGAACTATGTTACTGTTTAAAGAACTGACTACAGAGTTCAGCAAAGCATAATAGCTGTAATATGTGGTTTATAAGTATAATTTGTGTAATTTACTTAATCCACACACTGAAAAAAAATCTATGGTTCGACCAATTCCTCTTTAGTCTCAAACATGATCTTTTTATTGGAAAGTTGACCATAAGGCTGTTATAACAAATGGAAGGCGTCTGGAATCCTGGTACTTCTCTAACCCTTATAGTTTATATTTAAAATGGCCTTACTGGCTCCTATTAAGGATGTCTTTAGTCAATATTAGATTTTTATTTTTCTTGCAACTCTTAGCAATTTTTGATTCTGCTGAATTTAGAAACTGGTTTATTTATTTAGAAATTTTAACAGTAAACAAATATACTGACCTTTATATAAGTAAATAAAGATACTGTTCTATTCAGTTGAGCTTGTATTTTAAAATACTTTCACCAAAAGTGTATAATTTTGTGCACAGCTTATCACACTTTTTGGCCTGATTCTGAAGAAATTTGTGAGTTGTGGATTGTGTGGGAGTTAAATTTCCATTCTGTGCCTGGGGAGGGAAGCCTTTCTCTGTATAAAGCTCATTCTAAAAAGTAAGACTGGAAAACAATGATTTTAGCAGTTTTAAAACCAGCCCCAAAGGCACATTCCCTCTCTCTTTCACTGAGAAATAACAATGGGTGATTTTGAATTAACTCTCTGGAGGACTCAACTAAATTCCTTCAGTTCCTTCCTTTTTTTTTTTTTTTTTTGCTTTCTACATAAATATTGTTTTTATTACAAGAAGCGACCACCTCTGTAGTAAGGCACACACTGTTTCGCCATCACTGTGGCAGAAATCCCTGCTGCTGTCCCTTGGATCTCAGCCAAGACTCTGTGCCCACAGGCCTAAGACACTTGAGATTGCCCCTCAACTGGAAGCACAGTGGAGGGCCCAAGAGCCAAACCTCTAGGGATCGTTCATGACCTCTGGACCCGTGTCCAAGTTCCTTCCTTCCTTCCTTCCTTCCTTCCTTCCTTCCTTCCTTCCTTCCTTCCTTCCAGAAGTAAAAGAAGACAAAAGATGTTCTGGGTTTTCATGTAGTGAATATGCTAATTATAGCCAGTGCTGTCTTATTCCTTTACACTTGGGCATTGTCACCTAACAACTTTACAATAAACAGTTTTAGGATTTTGTCTGTCTTCTGAGATATATTTGAGATGAAATGAGATGAATTATAGGATGGTTCAAGCTTAATCCAGAAACAAAAATGCTGTAAGTCAAAAAGGAAGCTATATAATAGTGATGACATCAATGACCCTTCCAGTGGCTTTTAAAGGTCAAACTCTGCAAAAGAGTTTTGTTAAGACTTGATTCTGAACTCAACAATTGTGCTTTGGTTTGTAAGAAACTGTTATAATAGCTGGGATTTGAGTGGAATGAGTTAAGAATAGAGAATATTTTATTATATTCAAAGCAAATTACTCAGGTTCCATAATAACAATTTGATTTTACATAATCCTTTTACTTTTTATATAGGAGATTATTATTAAAAGAGAAAAGATTAAGCATTTTTTCTTTAATTACTGCACAAGTCTTGAAAGCATCCAAGATCATTACTTTTAGCTCAAATTGCATACCAAACGAAAGTTTGAATCAACGCTAATGAACAACTCAGATCCTATCTGTACCCTTAATACAAAAAGAGCATTAATGTCAAGATGAAATGTTCTACACAGGTAATCCTAAAATTATCAAAGTGATTATTAGGTTGATACTAAAAATGATTTTTTTCAGTAGAAGAACAGTGCTAATAAGTACAGTCCCTCTACAAAACACCTCTATAATTCACATCCAAAAATAAATGAAAATATGTGAAATCTTTGCCATTGAGATAGAATTATTCTAGAATTACAAAGCATGGAAAAGCACACAGTCACTTATATCCTCCTTAATATATCAATTAAAGTTATTTTTACATAATAGAATGGATTTTCTCATTCATAGTAAGATTTTTTGAACTACATAACTAAGGAAGTACATGCATCTGTGTTAAGTAATTCTTCTGATATCAAAATAATACATACCCATGAATTTAAAAACTTAGATAAATAAAACCCAGTAAAATATTTTTAAAAAGAAAATGATTACAAATAATACCACCATTTAGAGATTATCACAATTAAATTAAGTTTTAAGGTGATACAACGTGGATGATCTATTTTGTTATTCTTTTTTATTTTATTTTAAGTTTTTATTTACTTTGAGAGAGAGAGCACAAATGGAGGAGGGGCAGAAAGAGAGGGAGAGGGAGAGAATCTCAAGCAGGCTCCACGTTGCTGGCACAGAGCCTGAAACGGAGCTCAAACCCATTACCTGAGCTGAAACCAAGAGTCAGTTGCTTAACTGACTGAGCCACCCAGGTGCCCCTATTTTGTGATTTTTAAAGGAATGAGGTTTAACCCTACCTTCTTGTTGGCAAATTGACAAATTTCCTATTGAAGCTATTCATTGATATTAAGAGTGAATCTTTCTAATTCTGAATTTTTGCTTCCTGAATGAGAATCAGAAATAAAAGTGATACAATTTACCTACTCTCAGCTGGTATAGTACAGTATCTTAAAGGATACAACTAGATACAAATCTAGTGTTTGACTTAGTTTTGTTTGCTATTTCCTCAATTTCCACCATTTTCATGAAGACTACTCTGTTAATTAACAGTTCTTATTATTTGGAAGGTATAGTTTCTTTGAAAATTAATATAAAAGACTCTGTTCATACTGATAAATGCTTTTGTTGTTCTTATCAGAATTTCCTTCAATTTGGAATTTTGTGGGATAAGCCCTTCAGAGTACGTGAAAGAAATCATTATGCCTTTTTTCCTTTATCCAGCTTCCCTTTATACATAGCCTGAAATTATATTTTCTCCTGACCCCTTACTACCACTTTATAATATGGATTCATCTCTTTTTCATTTTTTCTTTGTTAATCCAGGTCTTTGCTAGATTTCTGGCACCCTAGGCTCTTCATTTATTACACTTCATTATTTCTGTTTGTTCTTCGTTTGTTCCCCAGAGATAGGTGTCTTCATACTCTTCATTATCTATCTCTATCCCTCTCATTCTCTTTCATTGCCATTCTTAGTATATGTTTCCAGCTTCTTTACCCACATTGCTGTTGCTAAATTGTCCTCACAGTTCCCAGAAATATTTGCTAAGAGTGCAGGCAGGATTCCTGTACCTGGGTGGCACAAACAGCCTGAGAAGAAAGGTGGACACCCAGCCTGTTAGCCTATTAACTCTCTATTAGAAAGCTGTAGTCAATGTGGCCTGTGGCCATCCTAGTTGCAGTCATTGAACTAGTTGTAGCACAGAATCTCTTTAGTTGTTCTTTGTAAAAGGACATAAATCAACTTTAAGCAGACTTGCTGCTGGAAACAGGTTTTCTTATAGCGATGACAGGGATGACAACAAAATTACAGAATAGAATCCAGCAATCCAGCTGTAGTACTAGACCAGGGTCTTGTAAGCTCCCTGTTCATCCAGTTGTTAACAATTTGGCCACTAGATCATGGGGAGGTCAGGAGGGGAGGGGAGTCTGAGTAAGGAATAAGAGTGTCCAGGATGTCAGGGAGAGCATGGGAAGTGCTTGGGACAGAGACTTTTTGCCATCTAGTATTGTAGCATTTCAATGAAACAGTTTGGTTGAAATTTGCGTATCAGGTCAATCTCAGCCTTTCAGGTGATGTTTGTCTGCACTCATATTCTATCTTCTTATCCTCCTGAGACCAAACACACACATGTATCAGACAGATATTATCCCCATTTTACAGAGGAGGAAATTGAGACTCAGAGAGTGCTGGTCACAAGAGCCAGTATTGGAGCTGAGATGTAAAGCCAGGACTGACTGACTCCAAAGACAAAGCTGTTAGGACTAAAAGTGTTACACGACATTATTCATTGGTGTTCTTTAACATCTGCTAAGGGATCGTGTACATGTTGTTTGGTTCTTGCAGTAACCTTATAAAGTAGTGTGGCCTTCTTATCAGTTCCCTTTTCAGGTTTGGGACATCTAAGGTTTAGAGAAGTGACACTGAAAGAATGAACAGGATGGAAGCTCATTAGGTTGTAGAAGCTGCATTCACAAACTGTCAAACTTTCTGACTCCAGAACCCCTGTTACCATACCATACCACGCTGAAGTCTGCAACTGCACATTTTTGAGAACACTGTCCCAACAATGCTTGCTTTTCTCTACAAAGATGGCATGGCCAACAGACATGCATTTAGACCTGTTCTTCCTGGCATCGGATTAGCACTCAGCCAATGACATTCTCCTACCTGATTCTCCTTCAAACCAATGGCAAGCATTTCAGGGTCAATTAACAGGGATTAGAGGATGATCTGTGGCTGGAACCACATTACTTAGAGTATGGGGAGTGATATTCTGAATACAGCTCTGATATCCATGTGTTTTATGTATGATTTATGTTAATTTGGAATTTATTTTCTGTGAGTAGCAGTTTGACTTTGTATCAAAAACTTTATTTAAATAGAGACAACTAAGTCTTTTATGTTGCCTATATCCAATATTCTAGACTGGGTAGAAATGTCACTTCTTCCTACAAGCCTTCCTTACCTGTTCTGGCAGAACCAGTTAGACTCTTTTCTGTGCCTAAAGCATTTTATACTGTAGTCTATCTAAGTTGTGCTGCAAGTAACCTCTTTGACCTCGGCTACAGCAACTTCTTACTAGACATGTCTCCAGAGGCAAGGGAAATAAAAGCAAAAATGAACTATTAGGACCTCATCAAGATAAAAACTTTCTGCACTGCAAAGGAAACAATCGACAAAACTAAAAGTCAACCAACATAATGGGAGAAGATATTTGCATATCAGATAAAGGCTTAGCATCGAAAATCTATAAAGAACTTACCAAACTCAACACCCAAAAAACAAATAATCCAGTGAAGAAATGGGCAGAAGACATGAACAGACACCTTTCCAAAGAAGACATCCAGATGGCTAACTGACATGAAAAGATGCTCAACATCACTCATCATCAGGGAAATACAAATCAAAACCATAATGAGATACCTCACACCTGTCAGAATAGCTAAAATTAACAACTCGGGAAATAAACAATGTTGGCAAGGATTGGAGAAAGGGGAACACTTTTGCACTGCTGGTGGGAATGCAAACTGCTGCAGCTACTCTGGAAAACATTATGGAGGTTCCTCAAAAAAATTAAAAACAGAACTACTCTATAACCCAGCAATTGCACTACTAGGTATTTATCCAAAGGATACAAAAATGCTGATTCAAAGGGGCACATGCACCCCAATGTTTATAGAAGTGCTATTGACAATAGCCCAAGTATGGAAAGAGCCCAAATATCCATAGATTGATGAATGGATTAAAGAACATGTGGTATATATACACAATGGAATACTACTTGGTGATGAAAAAGAATGAAATCTTGCCATTTGCAACAACGTGGATGGAACTAGAGTGAATTATGCTAAGAGAAATAATCAGAGAAGTCAGAGAAAGTCAGGTATCATATAATTTCACTCATATGTGCAATTTAAGAAACAAAACAGGTGAACATGGGGGGAAAAGAAGGAAAAATAACATAAAACACAAAGGGAGGTAAACCATAAAAGACTCTTAAATACAGAGAACAAACTGAAGGTTGCTGGAGGGGTGGTGGGTGGGGGGATGGGTTAAATTGGTGATGGGTATTACGGAGGGCACTTTAAAAAAATAATTAATTAGTTAATTAATTTTTCAACTTTGTTAACATACAGTGTAGTCTACTTAACGAGTAGATTCCCGTGATTCATCACATACGACACCCAGCGCTCATCCCAGCAAGTGCCCTCCTCAATGCCCATCACCCATTTTCTCTACCCTACAAACTCCCCACCCCTATCAACCTTCAGTTTGTTCTCTGTATTTGAGTCTTTTACGGTATTCCTCACTCTCTGTTTGTATCTTATTTTTCCTTCCCTTCCCCTATGGTCATCTGTTAAGTTTCTCAAATTCCACAGATGAGTAAAATCATATGATATATGTCTTTCTCTGACTGACTTATTCTGCTTAGCATAATACATGGAGGGCACTTTCAGGGATGAGCACTGGGTGTCATATGTAAGAGATGAATCACTGAGTTCTACTTCTGAAACCAAGATTGTACTATATGTTAACTAACTTGAATTTAAATAAAAAAATTAAAAAATAAATTGTGCTTCAATTATATGTTTACATTTCAAATTGACCCATAAGGACTGTGAACTATTAGTCTTTTTCTACCCATCAACTAGGATTATGTTTGCTACAGAGTAGGTGTCCACAAAACAACTAGTGGCTTAATTAACTAATTAATACTCCCACTGAAAAATAAAGTACCTGTTCACTAGTTTGAAAAGGAATTTGGAAATATCAGTTTTAAATATTTATTTATTTTGAGAGAGAGAGGGAGAGCATGTATGTATGTGTGTATGGGGGAGGGTGAGAGAGAACCCCAAGCAGGCTTCACCCTATCAGTGCAAAGCCCGTTGTGGGGCTCTATCTCACAATCCTGAGATCATGACCTGAGCTGAAATCAAGAGTTGGGCACTTAACCTACTGAGCCAACCAGGTGCCCCTAGGAGATATCATTTTTAGTGCTGGACATGATGGTAACATTTAGTCTGTCTTGGAACTTTATATTTTTGATTAACCAAATATGGGTAATTAAAATTTAAAACTCTCATATTTTATTATAACATGTATAAATCTGTTTAATATTTTGTAAATATAATATTTTATATTTAATTGGGGTAAAGATAGTATTCAACAACTTAAATTAATTAAAATTATACAGATATTTAAAATGGTGATGTTGATCTATATATATTTATATGGCAAGATGTTTATGGCATATTATTTAGTGAGTAAAGAGGAGATTAAGAAATAGCAATTAAAGTATCTCATTTTTATAAGAAAATTCTATATCATTATGGGAAAATTCTAGAATAATAATAATAGTAGGAGTAATGATAATATTTATATCCTTTCTTTATTATGAATGATTACAAAGTTCCAGGTATGGAATTAAGCGCCTTCATACACTACTTTAATCCTCAATTAATTAATTAATCCTCAGTTAATAATTCCATTAACTCATTCATCATTAATTGGTTCAACATTGAACATATATGTCTTGTCCCAGGCACTGTGCAGACTTATTAGAGATAGAGCTGTGAACCAGATGGACATAGTATCTAGCATTCTATCATATCCTAACTCCAGAGGTGAAAATTAGGGATGTTGTCCCACCCATCAGGGGTCTTCTGACCCAGGTTCTGGTTCAACAAAACAAACATAGAGACTCATAGGCTACATTTGCCATCAGTCTATTCAGGTGGATACAGCACAGGAATGATGGTCGCCCAGCAGGGCAGCATCAGGCCTTCCCTTCTGTGGGAGTTCTTGCTGCAGTTCACACAGTCTTCCAGCAGCCATTGTCTTTGGTCCTTCAGATGATGACTCAGACTCCAGGAGGTGAGATCCATACTGAGTGGGTTCAGGATCTTCATTCCTCAAGCAACGATTTCATAGGTACAGTGTCCAGGGTTCTCATGAGAATCACTACCACCATCAGGTATTTACAATTAATTTACAGTTTGTTTGCCCCAGTACAAAGGGAGTTTGCCAATCAGAAGTCATTGCAATCATAAGCAATGCTACTTAAAAACAACTTAACATTTTACTCCTATTAGATTACCAGGGAAACACAACTAGAGAGTGTAGAAGGGGAAAGGATTTTGTTAAGGAGGGATCTAATAAGCAAGTGGCAGAGTGAATTCAAATTTACGTCTTTCTGACTCCAAAGTCTAGCTTCTGTAATTTACTGGATGATACCAAAAATGATCTCTGGGAGGAAAGCTTTTTAGATAGCTTTTGCTTTCTTCTTTATACTGTCTGAATTCTCAGACTTTTTTTTTTGTAATGAGAATGAATTTCTTTTGTAATCAGAAATAAATATTTTTATTAGAAAGACTAACAAGATGAAAACAAGCTTTTGGTGTAGCATTAAGTGAAAGTAGCCAGAAACAAAATTATATATGCATTTGTGTTGTGATTAAGATGATGTAAAAAGAGAGGTGCATGAGGAAGAAGCCAAGCAAAAATATAAAGCAGTCCTATCAGTAGTTGAGTCAGAATGGTTGGCTTGCGAAGGGCTTGCTTTATCTATCTATCTATCTATCTATCTATCTATCTATCTATCTATTTTCCAGATACTTTATGAAATTATGTTATTCTTTGAATGAAGTGAAATGCATTAGTAAAATAGAAAAGGAAATTTAAATGTAACTATATTAGGGGTTCAGAGTTCTCAAATTATTTCAAAACACACCCATGGACCTAAGATGGGAGGCTGAATTAGAGAGCAGTTCTGTTCCATTCCTGACATTTACCTATGTAACTGGAAGAATTTGCCCAGGGCTCTTGCTATGTCCCTACGCCAATACTATTCTTTCAGTGCATTACAGTAACTTCCCTAGGTCTGTGTTCATGTGGTAGAGTGGGAATACTATTGCCCAACTCCTTTCACATGTCATTTATCTACTATGTAAGGTTTACTTTTTGTTCAAAACTCACGTTTTGGGCTTTATATGATCCTTCTTTAGCCAAGGACTCATATAATTGGATAGCTGCTGTTATGTTTTGCATACCAAAATTTCCAAATAGCAAAGCATCGGCCATTTTCTCCATAGCTTTCAAGTTTCCCATGTTAGCTGCTTTGGCAAAGAATACATAGGCTCTGTTTAAAAAATATGAAGGTAGAGGTTTGATTATCAAAAATGAAATTTTCTGCTCCCTCCTTCAGACTACTTCTAACAAGTAGGACCAAGTTGTCATTGCTGCTAACAATAAAATTTAGCTGAAGTCCATCACATCTATAGACCAGTAGGTTTTTTTCCAGCCATTATCTAAGATGACAATTTCAAATATATCTGACAAACAGTGAAGCTGCTAAAAAGGAGAAATTTGCTTCAAGCTTATTCACCAAGTGAAGTGAAATATTGAGGCCCTTGTCCTAAAAGTGAACTTTCCCATGGCCACCCACATTATAGGAGTATTTATTTTACAAACTGAACTCTGAAATATGTAAGAATATAATCAAAACCAATCAAAAAATAATCAAAACTGGAATGTCACATGTAGAGAGCTACTATCATGAAAACAAAAGTCCCTTTATATTCTGAAATAATTTTCTAAAACAGAACATATTCTTCAGCACCATGTGGAAAAACAATAACCAAATAAAACGCAATGGTTATTAGGACTCTAAAGTCTGACTGCCTGGTTCAAAGTCTGTGTCTACCACTTGTTAGTGTGGGAGCTTCAGGCAAGTTATTTAATTTCTCTGTGCTTCTCTCATCTATGGAGTAGGGATAATAATAGTACTAGCTTCATAGGGTTGCTGAGAAGATTCAGTGAGATACTCCAAATGAAGTGCTTGGCATTAGTGCCTGGTACATAGTAAGCACTAAAAAAACTTTAACTATGATGATGATGACAACAGTGACAATGACAATTGCATAAATTCTAAAGTTTCATAGCATGGCAATTGTTCTCCTGTAATTTGTGGGTAAATGGTGTGAAAGCTTAGTGATAGATGCCATAGGATTGCCTTATACTGTATTTTCTGAGTCCCAGTCAGAAATCACTTGGACCTGATGTGTATAACAAGTAGTGATGGAGAGCCTTTCAAGGTCAAAACTTGTGTCAGAGACAGAGAGTACTTTTGGGTTTTATTTTTACTTTTATAATTTCCTTTTTGGTACCGGTAAGACAAGAAAGCAACTTCTACTGGTGACCTTGATTCCAATATAGGAACAAATACACGAATCTACCATTACTACAAACTCAGAAGGATCAGGAGACTCAGCTTTATGTACCGCCTGTCCATGCCGATGCTAAACGAATCTGTTCTTGGTGGCTGGAGCAGGGTAGAATGGGCTTGGACTGAATGATAGCTACATAGGCATTAGGGTTCTGGATGCCAACACAGTGAATAGACTCCAGTGAAACAAAAGAAGCCAGAGATTAACCATAGTCAGAGCAAGCTGAGATTCTGGGGACCAGAAGGCAAATAAGACAGAAGGTCTCAAAGGCCAGTGAGTACAGATGTCTGGCATCCAGGGGCAGGCATGACATCAGGACACAGATTCCCTGAAGCCCTTCTGTCACATGGTTTGCTGCTGCAACCACATAGCCTGCTGGGATTAGAAGGGCACCAACATGGAACAGGGCAGAGAAACTTGAGATGGGCTGCAGGAGCCTTTGCTGATCCCAGGGGGCAGTAAAAGGTTGCAAAATCAATTCCTCTAGGTGTCTCTGGTCCCCTCTCAGGAAAGTCCAAGGTGACATAAGGAATACTAGAAGCAGGACCCAGGGCTGAGGAAAGTTGTTGGTACATTAGGTAGGATTAAGATCTGGACTGTAATCCCCAAGACGGAAAATGTAGGAGAAACTGGGCAGCATTAGCAGATCCCCAAAAGAAAGTTTAGTTAGGTATCTGGAAAATTTCTAAAGAATCTGGTATTGGATGCTAAGGTAGGTGCTGGGGAAGAAGGAGACTAAATGCATCTCTAGGATACATTAGAAACCTGGCGTAGGGCAGCAGCTTACTTACAAATCTTCTTTGCTAATGGAGAGTAATTCTTAATGACAGCTAACTCCGGCTGTCTCCAAGGCTTCTTGACTCCTGCAGACAGGTTTGTGTCTCCCTGACATATGCTCGCTTAACATCTTTACTTCTAGCACTACTGACCATTTGTAGCTGAATGAATTAGTGAATGAATGGGGTCAAGATGTGGGTGTCGATGAGCCAAAAGGACTGGTAGCACCTTTATCTTATACAAGAAGAGGTGAACAAGGAGGGCATAGGATAGAGGAATGAATGGGAGAGAAATGATTCCTCTGTGGTCAGTAGGGTGTTTTTTCTGTCCTCTGACCAGAATCTTAGAGATGGCTATATTAGATGTAATTGGCTTGACCGTCCTGATAACTGAAGGAATTTCACTCAGTTTGCCCACAAATTCCTGAAGTCTCTTGCTGTGAACAGATTTGGTTTCAGTTTTCTATCTACCAACTGGGAAGGGTCAGGGGACTCAGCTTTATGCACCTTCTCATGTATCTATGCGACTGCAAAGATAAGCTGCTCTTGGGGTGCTTGGCTGGCTCAGTTGGTGAAGCATGTGACTCTTGATCTTGGGGTTGTGAGTTCGAACCCCATGCTGGGTGTAGAGATTACTTAAAAAGAAAATCTTAAAAAGAAATAGAGAGAAAGAAAGAAAGAAAGAAAGAAAGAAAGAAAGAAAGAAAAAAGCTGCTCTTCCGGAACTCTTTAGCAAGGATAGGCTAGGCAAGAATAGACTGAGATTGAATGACACCTAGGTAGGCATGTAAGTTCCTGCACTGCTGGATGGTCTGCTTTCAGAGCTGGGGTTTCCTCCCATTCTTTAAGCCAAAGAGGAAGGCACCCATCAATGTTAAGTGGATAGTTACTTGGGAGCTTCTAAGAGTGATTTTGTCCCTTTAGACTGAATCTAGGGTTTCCTTGAACTTAACAGGGTATACCCAGTGGGCCTTCATCTTGGGTTCATCTGCTATTAACCTGAAATCTGAGGGACCAGCCCCTTTCCAGAATTCCATTGTTCTCTCATCTGGGTGGGCTGGGTTGAGAATTCTTTATTCTTACTCCTTCATTCAGTGAGCACATGAATGAGCAGACTTCCATAGCAGGCCAGATTGTATTTTGGGGGGTCTGATTTAACCCCATACTCATCATGATAGCGCCCAGACATGCTCAGCATGACACCCAGGTTTTGTAGGGGATGGTTTCCTTTGCTCTTATAAGGAGCTTCTAACTTTCCCTAGAGAGAGGTCCAACTCCTTTACCTCCTTTCTTGCTGCTTTGGAAGAATTACAGAATATTTTTGACCTTCCATTTACTCCTGTATAATTTGGGGATAATAATTTATGACTCTTAATATCATTGTGAGCAATGAATGATATTCTATACATAAATACCCAGAACAATAACTAGCACAAAGAAGGAGTTTAATAAATGGAAGTTGTTTATAGTCAAGTGCCCCTTTACCCTCTATACTCTTATGCTCTTTTGGGAAGCTTTGAATTTTAAGAAAGAACTCAGGGGCTCTGTTGCTGCCCTGTCTAGGGTCAGCTACCACAGCACTGGGCTGCTTTCCCCGGAGCTGGTATGCCCAATTTGTGTGAAAATAGAAGATGTCTCCTAGTTGGAGGTACAGAGCCCATTCTTTTTATTATTATTGCTTCGGGACACACTTGTTTTCTTCTCTCCCACACCTTCTTCCTCTTACCATTTAGAGGACTAGAGATAAAAATAACAAATCTTTATCTTCTGCTTACTATGTGTTGGGCATCCTCCTAAGAGCCTGACTGCACTATCCAGAGCACAGGGAGGTTAAGTAACTTGTCCAGGATAACACAGCCAGTAAATGGCACAGCTAGGATTCGATCCCAAGGTTTTAATTAGAGACTTGAGGGGTGACCTCATGTTGCGTCCCTCTACTCTGGGGACAAGATATTTCTTCCTCCCCATCAGACAAAGTAGACAAGGAAAAAGAGAAATGATGAACATGGAGTGAGACCATGTGGCCACAGCTTGGTTATGTCCCAGCTGTGTACTTGTGATCATCTCACTCACATCTTTGAATCTCTATTCTCAGCTGTTTACAGGGGGAACATGAAGCTCTTCTTAACTCATAAGGCTGTTCTGGGATATAATGGAATCACATACATGAAAGTGCCTTGAAAACCACAAAGTGCTCTACAAATGCTGAGTTAGGCAGAATAAAGCATTCTAAAACAACCACTCTAATTCAAATAACAGATTTTATTTTATTTGAAATACCTAATAAATAAAAGTCAAAACAGAATATTCTTGCCTGAATACTCAGATCAGTGCCTTAACTCTGCATTTCACTTAAAATGTAGGGACCACAATTTCATATACAATTCTGTTTGTTTAGGCTGGTAATTTGTAGGATTCTTTAAACATCAATTGATCCTTTTCAAAACAAAAGCTTATGGGCAAATAAACTTATTTGTTATCCCAATAAGCTTTTAACAACAAATGAGATTTTGAATTGTTCTTTTTTCTCAGCCAGGAATTTAAGTTGGCTTAAATAACTGGATAAAGACTTACTCTGCTTTTTGTTTTTGGCTTTTAGACTGCTGGAGAATCTTGATGCCCATCTTAAACAGCTGGTCTCCTTCATCTGTGAAATTTTTCTTTGCTTGCTTTCTTACTATATATGGGCAAACAAGGAAAAATAACATCATTTTTATGTTTTATATTTTATTTTTTCAAATTTATTGAGAGAGAGAGAGGGAGAGAGAGAGAGAATCTCAAGCAGGCTACATGCTGTCAGCACAGAGCCTGACATGGGGCTCAGTCTCACAAACCATGAGAACATGACCTGAGCTGAAATCAAGAGTTAGACACTTAACCAGCTGAGCCACCCAGGTGCCCCATGTTTTATATTTTTAAAATAATGTGCTGCCATATTAGTTTGGGTTTTTCTTATGAGGGGGTTCAGATGAACCTCCCTAATATGTGCCATTTCGGCATGTGGATTATTTTGAGCTGAAGACATTCAAGGCTGGAAAGACTCAAGAAGAGCTTTTTACCTCCCCCTTAACTGCCCATAAGAATTTAGATAGAGGGCCTGGTCCAGGAAGATAGCTATCACCAGAGATAACTATGCAGAGTATGGGCTAGGTGTGGTAAGATAGGGGAAGTTGGTAGGTCATGTTTGTTCAAATTCCTCTCTGTCCTATTGTCTCTACATGGCATGAAAATCATTTGTTTATCAAACATTTGCTCTTCCCATCTTCCTGTGAATTGTCTTCCTTCCCTTTGAAGCCCTAGTCCCTTACTTCCTCAGGATGGTTTATAAGCCTTACTCACCCATATAAAATTAGATTTGTTTTTCTATTAATTTGACTTATGTCAATTTAATTAAAAAACCAACCGAAAAAACCTCCTTTCCTCCTTTACACTCTCCTTATTTTTTAACCTCTGCATTTCAAGATCACCTTGGTTTTGTTCAGAAGATAAAAGCTGTCTACAAAAGTATCCTCTTCCTGTCTTTTGTTAAAGCGTCTGGAGGGTGGAGGAGATAGAAAGATGCTTCTGATGGTAGGAAGGAGAAAGACGCTCCCCAGTCTGGGAAAGCGATGCAAGGTTCCACAAGTACAAAGCAGGACAGAAGGTCTTCAGGGAAGGGGCTGCTTGGTGTACTCTAAAGAAATGATCTGAGCACCAAGGTCTCATCTTGCAGACTCCCTTGTCTGAACATGGCCCATAAACCTTAGAGCTATAAGATTCCAAGAGAATATGAGGACCGACAAATGGACATCGCCTAGATATCCAATGTGCATCTAGGATTGGAGGAGAAAATCTCCCTGAAAATTTTGCTCTGCCCAAGGCTCCCTCCTCCTCCCCAACAACCTTTCTGAGACTTTGGGGAAAGCACACAGAGAGAGTACCAATAACAACTTGCTGTGTTGGGAAGAGGGCTCAGAATTAATTTTATAGGATTTAAATAAAGAAATGGAATTTTACCTGCTACAATAATATTTCTCAAACACTTATATAACACTTCACAATTTTCAAACCATTGTCATCAGTTTACAGATGCAGAAAGCTATTTGGAGGGAGAGTCAGCTTTACAGCTCCAACTACACCCACACAGTGCATGTGCACATGTGAAACACACACACAAACACACACACACACACACACACACACTCACACTCACACTCCCTTCCACATCACAGTGCCTCTTGAAGTCCATTATGACACTCAGTGAAACCTCTGATTAGGTGAACCATGCCTGAAACCATTTAAAAAGAGAGGCATTTTGAGGTTTGATGCCTCATTAACAAGACTACAAAAATCTTTAAGTGGTTCCTGTTTTTCTTCTCCCTGACAAACCATCAGAGTTGTTCAATTTCTTTTTTAAATTACAAAAATTGTTTTAACTTAAAAGTTAATTTGCAATTATTTCGAATGCTTCAAGGTATCCAATCAATTCAGTAACACCAGACACTTTTAGTATCTAATTTCTGCTTTGAGTTGTATGTTATCTATAGTCATGACTAAAGAGGAAAAATAATGGGGAAAAAAACCTACCAATCTTTGATTTGAATAGCAATTTCTCCTATTATCATGCTTTCAAAGAGCAAAAATCCATTTTGAAAGGCTGACTCTGCATGCACATACATATGAGAAATGATACACCACTACAGATTTCCACCCATGGCTTTTACTTCTATTTGTAATTCTATTTTTGACTTCCCAAATGTACTGAAATAACAGTTTTCTTTACAATAAGAGGGCTCAATTATCAAATAAAATTCTCTTGACAACACTTTAATTTCCTTTTTATGGTTTAACAATTTCCAAATCTGGGGAAAGCATAGTCAGGAAATGACTCGAGGATATTATTCTGAACTTGATGTAAAGAACCTTCCTGAATCCAGAATCTTCTTCTTCTTCTTTTAAGATAATTTTTGAAGTTTATTTATTTATTTTGAGACAGAAAGAGGGGAGGAGAGGTGGTGGGAGAGGGAGAGAGAATCCCAAGCAGGCTCCCTGCTGTCAGCACAGAGCCCACTGTGGGGCTTGATCTCATGAACTGTGAGATCATGACCTGAGCCAAAATCAAGAGCCAAAAATCTGCCCAATCGACTGAACCACCCAGGTGCTCCAAATCTGGAGTCTTCTCAACAGCCAAATAGTGGATGCCTGTTGTTCTTTCCTGATAAGGGCTCGAAGCTAACCTGAGTGGTGGTAGGAATGAGCATCAGGAGTAAAAGAGGGCAGAGTAGGTGTGCCAGAGAGCAGCAAGTATGGGAAGTACTTCAACTAGATGAATTTGTATTTCAGTGTTTGCCAGAGACATAATTTATAGAAAGTTCTTGACATGTTATTACATCTGCAGTTAATTATCATTTCATACCTAACTTGAATACTGTTATGGGCTGAATTGTGTCCCCCTAAATTCATATGTTGAGTGTATCTCAGAATGTAACTTTATTTGGAGATAAGGTGTTTAAAGAGGTGATTAAGTTAGAATGAGGCCATTAGGGTGGGATCTTAATCCAATATGACTGGTGTCACTATAGGAAGAGAAAGAGACATCAGGGAGATGCAGGCACTAAGACCATGTGAGGATACACTGAGAAGCCAAGGAGAGATGCCTTAGAATGAAACCAACTCTGTTGGCACTTTGATCACAAACTTCCAGCCTCCAGAACTGTGAAAAATAAATTTTTGTTGTTTAAGCCACCTTGCCTGTTGTATTTTAACATGACCTCCCTAGCAAACTAATACAGATGCCAACTCTGGATTACATGGAAAACAAGCTGCTCTTTCTTCCTACTGGAAGGGATGCACCCAACTCAGCTTCCTATCAGATCAGTGGCTACCTTCTAAAAATAGGAGGGCATATAATTTCTCATTGGCTCCCAAGGTCTCCAGGTGCTGGACATCTGACTTGCCCAGGCAGCTGGGTGCCCAAGTAGTCCACCTCTGACAAGGTCATTTTATCATGATTATATTCTAGGTAGGCAGTGTAGTAGGTCCAGCAATCCCAGCAATGTGTCCAGCATTCCATGTGTCCAGCAATCCCAGGACCCAGCTCACCTCTCTGTAAGATGATGGGAGAACTGGAATTCTATGCGTTCTCTTGCTGACCCTTCATCTATAAAATTCTCTAATCAAGTCTATTCTTTAATCCCTATAACCTGTTTTTGTGGCATTCAAGAAAAATCCTCTTGTTGATAATGAATTCCAAAGCAAAGCTTTGGAACAAAAAGAGCTCACTTGCTTGCTGCAGATATTAATGGAAAAGGAAAGAGCTGGAAACAACTTAATCTCTGTCATTCATACATTTACTTGTCCATTTAATTGGTATGAATGAATATTTATCATGTGTTAGACACAATGCTAGATATTGTGTTTCCAAAGATGATGGAGACACTGTTTGAGCCTGGCAGTGGAGATAGACATGTTTGCCAAAAACTACAATGCCATGTGGTAGGCACTCTGTAATAAGGCACTATGAGAGCATAGGAGCCTCCTTTGTAAGCAACAGAAACCTAATATTATTGACTTAAGCAAAAGCAACTTATTGGGAGGCCACTGAAACTCATAAACTCACTGGGGTAGGTCTCAGGAATCAGAGCTTTCTAGAAGCAGAGACAGATGTTGCTATAGGACTGGATTGAAATCCAGTCCTTTTAGGATCTTCCCCTCTTTGCTCCAGACTCCATGGCAAGTATAATGGGTCTATTCAGGGAAGACAAAGGTTCTCATTACATTCCTGTAAGAATATATCCACTGGGGAAGACTTAATTCCTTAAAAAGAAATTGAGAGGGTGAGAAAAGTAAAATGGATGATCAGAAGCGACCAAACAGCAAATGCCCGCTTGGGCACTGGACTCTTGCTAAGGGAAATAAAAAAAAATCTTCACAGATGAAAAGACACTTCAGATAGTTCTTGAAAGGAGGGTCGGAGTTTGTTGGGCCAAGAAGATGAAACTGGCATTCCATTTGGAGGAAACAGTCTATGCAAATGAACCAATGAAACAATGATGGGGGGGGCAGTGTATCTTAAATGAAGAATGATGGTTTGAGAGTCATGTTTGGTCACGTGGTCCAGACTGGTGATGGGAGTAAGTGATATTGAGGGGAGTGGACAGAGGGCTGAGAAGGGAGTGGGGAGAGGGAACAGAGGTCATTGTGAAGGTGAAGGCAGGTTTGATATGGGAAGAGAAAGAGCAGAAGTGGCAGGAAGTTGGCTCTGATCAGACAGAATTATTTTGGAGTTTGAAATTATATTGATGAAACAGGTCTATATGTGGCTGGTAAATGACTGAGGAGAAACAGAAACAAAGATTACTGGAATTGTGGAAGTCTAGCAAAAAGGATAAGGTCTTCAACATGGATAGTTAGCCCCTGCAGAGTGCTGGTGGCCTGTAGCCATTGACTGACTGATGTAGGGGTAACAGCGTAACCCCTTGCCTACAGGGAGGGGGAAATCCTCTAGTGTTATTCACTTGTAAAGCCCTAAACTTCTCCTGAAACCCCATCTTTGCCCAACTCCTTCTCTTGCCCTATCCTGTATTCCTCACTCTCTTCTATGTTTCACCACATCTAGAACTTTAACATTTAAATTTAATATTTAAATTCAAATAAATAAACAAATACCATTTAAGTCATCTTAAAAAGCAAAGAGAAAAATATTTGTATGCCAAATTATAGTTATATTAAAAATGACATGAAGGATCATTGAGAGTTAAAGGAATTAACAATTAAGCTAGGAGATGGATATCTTTTAGTCTGACTAAAAACCAGGTGCTTTCAGCATTAAAATGATACAAGGAGATAAAAATGGGAAGTTCTTTCCCTTGCAGAAAATCTTGCCTACACAGACACTGCATCCTTCTTATTTAATTTCAATTGTATTTAATATAAACCAACTTTAGTTTCTGATTTTCTGAATAATGCATCAGAAGAGCTCTTCACATTTGCCCTTAATGTCTGCCAGGAAGATACAATCCCAGATAAGGAGGGAGAATAATGATCCATTACTAAAAATAACATTCCATCTAAGAAACAATGACTCAGCAAAGAGTTTAGTCAGATAAAGATGTGATCAACTCAAATGCACTTGGATAAGAGCACAGATATTTATAATAATCAAGTTTATTCACACTGTCCCCAGATCATTGTTGCCAAACATAAATACCTTCAGTGGTATTGCTAGGAAATGGCATACAAATTGTGTTGTAAGTAGAAAAACATTTTCTCCTCAAATATCTACTAAGCAAAACTTGAAATAACAAGGATTCTGACTTTCAAAGATTAATTCACTACCCCAAACTTTTAATTTAGCAGAAAGAAATATGGTTTATAAAACAAGTGAAGAACCAAAAACAATAATTATTATATTATAATAAAAGCTAACATTTATAAAGCACTTAGTCCCCAAGCAGTTTTTTCACTGTGAGAGGAGGGAGCTATTATCATTCCTGTTTTACAAATGAGGTGATACAGGCCCAGAGAGGTTAAGTAACCTGTCCAAGGTCACACAGTTAGTCCCTGATAGGCAAGAATTCAAATGTAGGCAGAATGACTGCACAGTCTGCTCATACTATTTGTCAGAGCTACACAATATGCAGAATTATGTGAGGAACACAAATTTACTATCAATTACTGAAAAATTTGAAAAATGAGTTCAAAATACACTTAAAAATAAATGTATTGTAATTGAAGTATTTTAAATGATGAATTTATTTATAGTAATACTTCTTTTACCTGACATTATTATTTTTTTAATGTTTATTTATTTTTGAGAGAGAGAACATAAGCGAGGGAGGAGCACAGAGAGAGAAGGAGACACAGAATCTGAAGCAGGCTCCAGACTCCTAGCTGTCAGCGCAGTGCTGGACACAGGGCTCAAACTCATGAACCGTGAGATCATGACCTGAGCCAGAGTCGGACACTTAACCAACTGAGTCACCACGGTGCCCCTTTCAGACATTATTAAGAAATGTGTCCATATAAATAATTTTTTCCCATTAGATGAGTCATATCCCTTTTTATTTTGACTGTTTTCTGATGGAAATGTGTCTAAAAAGTATACAATATATTCCTCCGCCTTCCCCAACAAAAGATAATGAGCATGATTTAACCTGGTGATTATTTAGAGCGTCATTATGCACACCTGACCATATCCAAACTAGTTGATTTAGACATCATTACTTCAGACTGTGCTTGTAGGAGACCTTGGATAATGGAAAGCCCTTCAGCAATGAGTGGGAGCAAAAGGGACAAGAGAAAGATGGTGACAGGCTGTATTCAAGGCCCTGTGAAGGGTTAAGAGTGCCTGCTGGCTGGCTTAATAGTTAGCTGCACTTGCTAATTTGCAACACCTTACATTACTGTTTCCCAAAGCATACATGAGAAAATTGTAAGTGGTACACACACAAACTTTAACATTTTGATAGTTAATATACTTGGTATACATTCATCTATAGATTCTATTTGTAGCAAGTGGCACATCTATAGATTCTATTTGTGGCAACTAATTTTCATTTTTTTCTCAATTTTTTTCTCTGAAAAATTAACCATGAAATATTTAGGACATACAAAAAATCCAGAAAGGAAAACATACTTCAACATAACATTCCCATTTCACATAATTTAACAGATGGTAACATTTTGCCCTGTTTGTTTTAGGTATCTCTCTAAGGAAACAGAATGGAACAAATACACTCAAAGCCTCCTCCCAACATAATCCCAGTGTTCTCTCTTCAGAGGTAGCTGTTGTTCTGAAGTTACTATGTAGTCCTTTTACTACATATATGTACCCAATATTATTTCTATACTGTAAAACCATACATATGTATATGTATATATGTATATATAATATACATATACATGTATATACATGTATATGTATATTATATATACATGTGTATATATATATATATATATATATATATATACTTTTGCAATTTGCATTTTTACCTTTTGAGATTTATCTGTCAAGTAGGCTTCATTAATTCATTTTAACCAGTGCCAATGGTCAAAATTCTTTGTATGACTAAACCAGTTTATCTATTTATTCCTCCATTATTTACCCTACCCATTCCACAGATATTAACTTTTTCCACTTGAATGCTACAAAAACCAGTTCTGCAATGAAAATCCTTGCACACATATTCTCATACAGATATGTGAGAATTTCTGTAGGATATA
Organism: Panthera tigris; assembly: GCF_018350195.1. Classification (NCBI taxonomy): domain Eukaryota; kingdom Metazoa; phylum Chordata; class Mammalia; order Carnivora; family Felidae; genus Panthera; species Panthera tigris. The sequence goes on from NC_056662.1 coordinate 39,087,832, forward strand.
TTTCTAAAAGTACATATGCCAAGTATAGCATATAAGCATCTTAAACTTTACTAGATATTACCATTTTGCGCTTCAAAGAGGTTGCACCAAACATACATTCCCAACAGTGATGTATAAGAGTTCTCATTTCCGTAAATTCTGGGTTGCTTAGGGGTTATCTGATCTTTTAATCTTGCCTATCAATGTGAAATGATAAATCTTTATCAAATTTGAATTTCTGCAGTTACTAGTTAAGTATATTTATTGGTTTTTTTTCTAGGAATAGTATCCTTTGTTCAGTTTTTAAATTTTTTAAAAAATATTTATTTATTTGAGGGAGAGAGAGGGACAGAGTGTGAGCAGGGGAGGGGCAAAGAGAGAGGGAGACACAGAATCGAAAGCAGGCTCCAGGCTGCAAGCTGTCAGCACACAGCCCAACGTGGTGCTTGAACTCCTGAATTGCAAGATCATGACCTGAACTGAAGTTGGACGCCTAACCAGCTGAGCCACCCAGGTGCCCCTTTGTTGAGTTTTCTACTTGTTTTTCCTGTTGATTTGTAGGTGTTTTTTATACAACCAGTTCTTTCTTGGCTCTATTTGTTACAATATCTTCTTTTAACGTGTGGGTTCTTTTTCACTGTATAATTAAAAATACCTATTAAAACTTTTAACTTTAAGGTAGTCAAATTTATGAATTTTGGCATCATGGTTTTACTTTAGTCTTTTGTAAGAATTCCTTTCTTATACTAATATCTTAATGTTTTTTTAAAAATTATTATTAAAGTTCTGATGTTCATATTTAGGTCATTAATCCACCTAGAAGTTACTTTTGTGTATGAGGTGAGAATGGGATCTGATCTTAATCTTCTTCCAAATGAGAATCAGTTGCCTGCATACAATCTGTTTATTTTTTCACAGCTGATTTGTAATACCTCTGTCATATACCAAATTCCCCTATATATATGGGACCAATTCTAGACTCTTTTTATTTTTTTAAATCCATATGTCAATAGCATATGTTTTATACAATATAATTTTATAGTAAGAATCTAATGGGGCAAGTTCCACTTCTCATTCTACCTCAAAAGTATATTGGCTGTCTTTAGACTTGTTTTCATATATACTATTAAAATTAGCTTATTAAATTCTATGAAAACCCCTTTGGGCAATTTTGAAACTAATTTGGCAAGAAATGATATCTTAAACTTTGAATCTTCCCATTCAGAAACATAAAAACTCTTCAGTTATGCAGGTATTTTTTATATTATTGAATAAAGTTTTATGTTTTTCCACTTCTTAAACATCTTGTAGATCTTTTGTTAGATTTATTCTTAAGTACCTTTAGTTTTTATTGCTATTTTAAATAATATTTTAGCAGTTTAATTTTTAGTTGTTTTTTGTATCATATACAGAAATGCTATTGATTTTTATATATTAATTTTAAATCCAGCAACTTTGCCAAACTCCATTAATTTTCATGGTTTAATAGATTTTCCTGAATTTTTCAACATCAACATCATATCGTTCTGGTGAATTATTCCTTTGAACACTATGTGATAATGTTTTCTCCCTATTTATGGCTTTACCTTGAAGTCTATACTGCATAAAATATCAGATTTCTTTTGCTTAGTATTGGCTGTGATATCATTTCCATCCACTGACTTTCAGTCTTTTTGAGTCATGTTTTAAGCATATCTCTTTCAAATAGCATATATCTTTGACATTGTTTTAATCTAAAGGTCTCTGTCCTTCAACTCTTAGTTTCTTTCTGGGCTACATTCAGGGCAGTATCTTCTGATCTTTCTCTAGTTCATTAACCTTTTCTTCCACAGTGTCTAATCTTCTGTTTAAGCCCTTCACTTAATTTAAATGAACATACTTTTCATTTTTTTTTACTTCTATTTGGTTCTTTTGCACAGATGTCTACTCCTTTTTTCATGATACCTCTCTTTTTTCTTATGGTTTCTTAACAATTTAAAAATATATTTATTCCATAATTTTTTCCACATTGTTGTTCTACTATATCAAGACTTGGGTGTGCAATGTCTTATGTTGTGCCCACGTATGTATGTCGGTGCATGCACATGCAAACTGACTCTGAGTAGATTTTTTGTTATGAATAGATTTTTTTAACTTGGTGCAATTTATAAAATTTTCTTGTAAGTTCATCCTCAACAAGGCTTTTTTTTTTTTTTAACGTTTATTTATTTTTGAGACAGAGAGAGATAGAGCATGAACGGGGGAGGGTCAGAGAGAGGGAGACACAGAATGTGAAACAGGCTTCAGGCTCTGAGCTGTCAGCACAGAGCCCGATGCGGGGCTCGAACCCACGGACCGTGAGATCGTGACCTGAGCCGGAGTCGGACGCTTAACCGACTGAGCCACCCAGGCGCCCCTCAACAAGGCTTTTTATGTAGGAAATGTGCAAATGTTTTTCCAAACTGGTTTTGTGTTGCTTCTGTCAGTTTTGCGGACTTATCATCTTACCGATGGAAGGAAATTCTTATATGTGAACATATTGACTTGAAATTACCAAAAAAAAAATCAGGTAGCATAAATTCAGAGAGCCTAAATAGAGGAAGAACTTCCTTGATATCTGCCTAAAATGGTAGGTGGCTTATCTGTTTTTTCCTAATATCCCTTTCACTGCATGCACAACTCTGTAAAACTCTCAGTTTTATTCATAGCTCTTCATTCCAATTGTCTTGTCAAAAATCCCAATGTGTATTTGATTTTCCCAGCCTGGGATTTAAAAATCCAAGGCTCATGCATTACCAGCTCTGATCACAGTCTGCCAAAACATCAATTCGCATCCTTATTTTTCATCATTTCTAGCACTTGAGGATTTCAGTTTCCTGTGAACCAGCTTTGCATTAAACACACACACACACACACACACACACACACACACACAGAGCGGGGGGGCGGGGGGGGAGTTTGGTATATTTTAGGCATTAGTTTTAGGTATTTATAGTAGCAGGATTTTCCTACTGGATTAGCCTACCATTTTGCTAGAATGGGAGAGATTTAGTAATTTTCTTTTAAAATCAACTTATTAAAAACCATTCTGTTGATTTAAAGAAAAAAATTCAGCAATAGGAAAGGTATTAAATGGTATGCAGTTTGGGTTCTCTGATAAGCAGACTCTAAGAGTTCAGGGTGTTTATTAAGAAGCACCTCTGGAAAGCACTCCTGGGGAAAAAGTAGGATTAGGCAGAGGGAGAAGCTGTGATGCAAGGCTAATGAAACAGTTGACTGGCCCTCCATCTCAAGTTAGGCTGAGATGGTCAGGACTTTATATTCCTGAATAGATTAGTCATTGGAAATTGGCAGCCCTAGGGAGGAGGTATGACCTCGGGCTACGTGCCTCTTTGCACCTGAGACAGTCTCTTCACTGCTGAAGGCTGTCTTTGAACTACACTTCCAGTAATTGGGCTCTAAGAATCTCATTGAAGGGGGGATATGAATGGCACTTCGCAATGTCCTCCACATATATACCAAAGTCAATAAAGTAGAATACACATGATAAACTTAGCCAAGTGGTCACAGACCCCAGAAGTGATAAAAAAGAATGCCAAGACAAGCTTAAAGCAAGATTGCAAGACAAATTTCTCCAATCAAGAACATAGGAGTGATCTGGTCTGATCACCAAAATTAATGATGATTAACTAACTGCAAGAAATGCCAGTAAGGACTTGTCAGGAAGGACTTAGAAGTAGTGTTCCAGTTGCCAGCAGGAATATGCTCCATTGTTCCCAGTGCATGATTAATTATTGATTTGTCTTGCTAACAATTTAATAAAGGTAATTAATCTATGATACTCAATTCTGTCTCAGAAAAAAAGGATTGCTATTGAAGTTATAGTGAAAAGATACCTAAAGGGAAAATGAACATGCCATTAAAAAAAATGGAATGGATGTGAAAGCATTATGTTCAACTGTAAAACAATATTCAAATATACTCTAAAAATGGAAGGCTCTCTTATGTTTATGTAGCACTTACAGTGTAGTATATTGCAAAGAATGCTGAAATTGGAGTCAGAAGACCTGATTTTATATCCTAGCTTTACATAAAAAGAATTCAACTCAATTTAATTCAGCAAATATTGATTCATATTAAGTATGTGACAGATACAATGCCAGGCACAGATCTTGCCTTGAAGTAATGGTAGTGCAAATGCTATTGGTTATTATTTGACAAATTCTAGGTAGGGGGAAAATGGAAAATGGGTAAACAGTTTCTCTCTTTTCAAAATGTGGAGAAATATATTCATATTCTAGAAACAGCTTGATGTTAATCTCTTTGATTTCTCTAATAGGTTATTATACATGGTTTGTAAGCCTTGAGTTAAGGAGATGTGGTCACTAAGAATTAGAAAAGGTTTTTGACAATGTTAAGTTAAATCTCATTTCTCGTATGTGGAAGACTAGTAAGTCTTGGGAACAGCACTTTTATAGAACACCTATATTCCATCTCTTATGATATCCTATGTGTAAAATGCTGAAGTGGGAACTGAGTGAGAACAGAGTTGAACAAGGTTTTTAGCCAGCTTGATAACCATGTATAACCTATATTCCCAGTTTATTCTACAGCTTGTAAAGTTCAAACCCTCCCTCTAGAGAAGGTTACTTCTCCATGGCTTTCCCTACTTTCTTAATTCCTGATTTGAGAGGTACTGTTCCTGGACTGTCTCACAGTGACCCACAGTGAAACCAACAACTCTTCAAGTTGTCTCAAAAGAATATTCACTCTTGAAAAGCATTTGTCAGGAATATAGATTTTTACCAATGATTTCATAGAGCAGAATGAAAGATGATTAATTCTAAGAACAAAAACAACTTTTAATGGTCAGCTTAGGCATCACCAATTTTAAAATATCATTTGGGTTCCCCTAACTTTGGAATTGTGCTGGTTTCTCAAGTTAGCACAGTCAATAACCACCTTTCTGGATCCTTATGTCTGCTTTCTCCCATTGTTCTCCCATTCTCTCTTCTTCTTACTCTCACAAAAATAACAAAATTCTTCTCCCTGGCTCTACAGTGCAATTTCTTTCCATGTGTAAATATTTGGAATCAGATGACACCAGGCTTCTGTGTTGAGTTGGAGGTGGGGGATCAGGAGGGGATGTTTATCTCCCTTCTATCCACAAATGCCTATTAAGGTATCTTCCATAACAAGGGCAGTGCACACTGTACAAGGCATTCTGGTAAATACGGTTTTATTTTCTCAACCTCATCACTAGATTTTTATCTGGTTGATCAGTGGGTAAATATAATCCTAGAGATTTATGGTAAATTATTGTGGGCTCTAAGCTCTAAATTTGGCCATATCTTGTTAACTCCTCTAAAAAATCTTGGGGTAAAAGATTGGAAGGATGCTGATCAAAATTTTGAGTGAGAGAAAATTAGGAGAGAATAGCTTATTAATTAATTGATGTAATCAACAAACCCTTTATTAAACTTTTTCTCAAAGGACTCAATTTAAATGTGCCATTTATTTCCTATCAGAGCTCTACCTGATATTTCAAGTCCATGCATGTCAACATTTTTATGTCATATCTAGAACTCTTCAACTGAGCAGGGAAGCAGCCTTTTGGAGTAAATGTGGGAGAAAACACTCTTAAATATTAAGGTAAAACAATTAAAAATCATTATCAAATAAGACTCACATAAAAAATTATCAACTAGAATCAATAAGAGACCTCTGGAGTCCCTTAGTTCTCAATTTCTATCTGTTGGTCTTATTAGCAGTGACCACCCTTCTATATGTACTTCTGTCAGGAAGAAATATTTTTCTAATTTATGTAAATCTTCAGACTGTTATAAGACAGGGCTTCTCAAATGTCCTTGGAACATTCATGTAGTCAGTGATGAATGCATGTAACACTCTCTAGAGGTCTGGAGAACAGGAAGGCATTTCTTTGAAGTCTTCGTTTTGATATCAAAACATGAATTTTGAAGTCTTTTGCATACATTATAGCTGTGAGTTCTAAAATAAAGATGTTTGCAATTATTTACTATTATTTACTTCCTTCAAAACCTTCAAGTAAATTTGGTGGTCAGGAAATTGTAGTATCTTTATCATGTAATTCAATATTTGCCCAAAGCCATTTTCAGGAGCATGACATTAAAATTTCTCGATTATTGTCACCTTACTTTTATGAGAAGCATATGGCATAATGGCTAGAGGACTTTGGCACCAGACCATCTAAGTTCAAATCCTAGTTTTCCTGCTAGGTAACTTTCATAATGCTAAGCAAATTATTTCTCTGTGCTGCAAATTTCAAGTGTTATAAAGTAGAGATAATATAACCTATCTTAAATTGGGTAGAGCACTTAAAACAATATAGAAAATTCTCAATTAAAGATAACTTATTATTTGTTATTATTAGGTATAATATAACCACTTCTACATAAGGGAAAGAGATCTCTTTTGAAGGGTGGTATTATTTACTCTTTTATTTTATTTGTTTTAAAATTCCAGTATAATGAACATACAGTTTTATATTAGTTTCAGGTGTACAATGTAGTGATATACTTACTCTTTTTTTAATTTTTTTTAAAAGTTTACTTATTTATTTTGAGAGAGAGAGAGAGGGAGAGAGAGAGAGAGACTGTGAATAGGGGAGGTAGAGAGAGGGAATCCCAAGCAGGCTCCACACTGGCAGCACAGAGCCCAATGTGGGGCTCAATCTCATGAATTGTGAGATCATAACCTGAGCTGAAATTAAGATTTGGACACTTAAGACAATCTGACAATAAATCATATTAAAAGAAATGTAAGCGATGAACCACAGGAATCTACCCCCAAAACCAGGCACACACTGTACACACTATGTTAGCCAATTTGGCAATAAAGTATATACATAAAAAAGATTTGGACGCTTAACTGACTGAGCCACCCAGGCGCCCCTCTTATTTACTCTTTTAAACAGCAGAAGTTCCTTCAACAATCTGTACCTTCCTTACTTGCCAAATTAATCAACACTTTTCATTGCCTCTATCTAACTTTCTTACTGATGTCTACAGCACACTAAATACTTGCAGGTAGTGGGATTCTCCTTTAGTAAATATGTTCAATTCTGTTCCCCCACCTTGCACGCTTACCAATGATCAGGAGTGTTTGATCCCAAATGTTTTTGTGCCAGTTTCCCTGTTTACTATAATTATAGAATTGAATTAAAAATATGTACACTGGGGGCACCTGGGTGGCTCAGTCGGTTGAGCCTCCGACATTGGCTCAGGTCATGATCTCATGGTTGGTGAGTTTGAGCCCCACATTGGGCTTGCTGCTGTCAGCATGGAGCTTGCTTCAGATCTTCTGTCCTCCCCTCTCTCTGCCCCTACCTGACTTGTGCTCTCTCTCTAAAAAATAGATAAAACATTAAAAAATATGTAAACTGATTACAAAAAGAAAATGTGTTTCTATTAATGTTACTGGAAAACAATGAAAAAACTTGATAAAGGAGAGCCCTTAATAATTATCCAATTTAAGTAGGTGAAGCATCTATAAATTACTGAGGAAAAAGTCTACAAATATCTGGAAGGATTCTCTTCACAGATTGTTCCATAAATGTTTTTAGTCCCTTGTTTCATTGAAAATGTAAGATGGGAAATCATGGATGATGCAGTTTGAGTGTGGTTTGTACTAGAAATGCCAATCATTAGACCAATGCTAAATAGAAGGCAAGCCATGTTTCTACATCAAAAAATTGTCAAATTAATGTTTCAATGTATATGACTTAGATTTAAAATAAATTTAAGATGTTCATAGTTTTATAATGCCATTAAAAACAGATATCCTTAATTTTTGTCTGCCAAAGAAGTTTCCCTCTGTTAAATAAGATGCTAATAAAATAGAAATTCATACGTATCTGTTAGAAAAGAGATAGTTTTCATGAAACTGTTGGAAATAATTAAATGTTGGAAATGATTCCTAAATTTTATAACTGAGGGCTAGTTAACTGCTGAACACAGAAGCTATGGAGACATTGTTTATATTTTCTAGACCCTTCTTGCATCCAGAGAAATCTGTCAACTAACCAGGTATGTCTTTACTAGGAAGAGATTTAGATTGCTAGACTAGAAAAAAAAAGGGGCACTATATTAATTTTGGTTTTGTTTTCAGCATGAGTGTTTCTATTAGCAGAATAACTGACACGTGTTTTCTCCACATAATTTTGGAGATTAAAAAAAATGTTTATTTACTTTTGTGAGAAAGTGAGAGAAAGTTAGTGGGAAGGGCAGAGAGAGAGGGAGACAGAGAATCCCAAGCAGGCTCCACACTCTCGGTGAGGAGCTGGATGTGGGGCTCGAACTCAAACTGTGAGATCATGACCTGAGCTGAAATCAAGAGTCAGATGCTAAACCAACTGAGCTACCCAGGCACCCCTGGAGATTTTTTTTTTAATCCATGAGTCCTAATTATCAACCTTGCTTATTATCATCAGAACAAATTCTGAATCTAAAAGAAGCTCACAAAATTTAAAGCTTTTGTGTATATAAATATTTATGACTATAGTCTAAGAGTTTTCAGAAAGTAGATTTAAAATTTTATTTTAGATTACATCAAGTAATTTTAAATTTATGTTAGAAAGAATTCTACTTACAATGATTTTTATTTCTTTTTGAGAGATCTTTATTTTGAATTCCTCTTATTCTTAATTTACGTTGAATCTTCTTTTTTCCTAAGGCATTTTCTCTTTGATAGATTACTTTAATCAATTTTCTTCGTTCCAATATATGTGATAAAAATCGCTTGACTTCGTTAACTGATACCTACAAAGAAAAATATTTTTGCTCATTTTTTCATGGGTAACTTTCTATGATAAAATAAGACAGTGCAATTTTCATCTCTTCATGTTAAAAATATTAGAAATTACTCTAATTCCTGCTTTTTTCAAATCAAAATCATAGATGACTTAAAGAATTCATTTTAATAAATGTTTATTTATTTTTGAGAGAGAGAGAGAGAGTGAGCAGGAGCGAGTGGGGGGAGGGGCAGAGAGAGAGGGAAATACAGAATCCAAAGTAGGTTCCAGGCTCTGAGCTGTCAGCACATGTTTATTTATTTTTGAAAGAGAGAGAGCAAGTGGAGAGGAGCAGAGAGAGAGGGAGACACAGGATCTGAAGCAGGTTCCAGGCTCTGAGCTGTCAGCACAGAGCCCGATGTGGGACTTGAACCCACGAACTGTGAGATCATGACCTGAGCTGAAGTCGGATGCTCAATCGACTGAGACACCCAGGTGCTCCTAAATAAAAAACTTTTAAACCTATTGCATTTTCATCTGAACTGCAGAGCCATGCATTAAAATCTAAATGTTATAAATAAAATAAAATAGTAGGAGAATTTAACCAATTTTACCCTCCTAGTGGTAAGTTGTCATGGTAATATCAATTGTGTGAGCTAAAAAAAATGATGATGTTGGTATTCCTTACATATTACAAATTTAAAATTGGTGGGAAGTATAGTGATCTTGTGACTGTATGGAGAAAAATGTAAAAAAATGTTTTCTAAAGTACTTTCCAGCAGTTATGTAATTAATATATTTTAACTAAGGAGAGGTATTTGGAGGGATTGTTTTTGAGTAGTAGAAAATGAAGATTTTAAGAGAGAAAATTAAAAAGCTTTATGGAGATACATATTCATAATTTACATATCTACTTTTTCAGGCAAGATTATATTTGGAGACTGAAAAAATTCTTTATTTGTCAAACACCACTTCAAGAAGAATCAAGGTTTTTATTTATTTGCTTTTTATACAATATCACAATTTAAACTCCCTCTTTAAAATTTTTTTTTATATTTATTTATTTTTGAGAGACAGTGAGACAAAGTGAGACTGGGGGAGGGGCAGAGAGAGAGGGAGACACAGGATTGGAAACAGGCTCCAGGCTCTGAGCTGTCAGCACAGAGCCTGACACGGGGCCCGAACCCACAGACTGTGAGATCATGACCTGAGCCGAAGTCGGACGCTCAACCGACTGAGCTACCCAGGCGCCCCTAAACTCCCTCTTTTAAAGATCACTTTCTGGAATGCTTAATGCCTTCCTAAGTGGTAGCTAAGGCATCAGAGCAGTGACACAGATGCTAGAGCTTGCTGGGACATACAGTCATGTAAGGACTGTTTTTAAAAAAATCTTTATTGAGATATAACTCATATACTATAAGTGTATAGTTGTACATTTTAAAGTGTACAGCTTAATGATTTTTAGACTATTTACAGAAGTGTGCGACTGCCACCACAGTCAATTTTAGAACATTTTTATCACCTCAAGAAGGAACCATGAGTCCTTTAGCTGTTAGCCTCCCTATCCTCCCATTCCCCTTCCCCCCAGCCTGAGGCAACCACTGATCTATGGTTTCTCTCTATGGATTCCCCTCTTCTGGATTTTCATATGAATGAAATCATGAGTGTTTGTGACTGCCCTTTTCCACTTAGCGTAACATTTTCCAGGTTGATCCAAGTTGTGTAGCATGTATCAGCAGTTCATATCTTTTTATGGCCAAATATTCCTTACATGGATATACTACTTTTTGTTCATACATCCGTCTGCTGGTGTACATTTGAGCTGTTTCCACCTTTTGGCTATTATGAATAATGCTGTTATACACCTTCATGTACAAGTTTCTGGGTGGATATGTAAGGAATTTAAATGTGATTCCTTATTGTAGGGTGGCCAGATACAGCACATAAAAATACAAGGTGCCCAGTTAAATTTGAATTTCGCACAAGCAATGAATTTTTTTTTAAAGTAAGAAGGTGACAAATATTGCATGTTAACAAACAGACCCACAGTGTGTAATGGCTCAAAATCAACAGGCAGGTGTTCAAGTCAGTGGTAGCTCTGCTCTGTGCTGTCATTCAGAGACCCAGGCAGACAAAAGCTATGCCAAGCTTCAGCATGTGGATTCCAAGGTTTCCCGGAGCATTAACATCTAGCAGACAGAAAGGGAAAGAGCATAGAAGAACATGTGCAGAAGGGCTTTTGTTTTGTTTTTTGTTTCATTTGCTTTTTTTCTTTTCTTCTCTTTAATGGGCCAGACCTGGAAGTGGCACACAGAGGCAAACATTGTCCATTGGCTGGGACTGTCACAGGGTCTCACCCAAATGCCAGGGGAGAATGGAAACAATGTATCTGGACACCATGAAGAAGTACACATGGACTTTGATGAACCTGCAGCATTCTTTGGCACAATGGGGTTAACATATGTCATTGGCATTAAAGGAAAAATTTTCAATTCAAAGATAGCCAATAGCTTTGGTGAAGAGGCAGTACAAATTCGGCAAACACCTCTGATTGTATGGTGTTATTCTTCCTATCTCCTTCTATAGAAGCCATGTTTCTGGATTTTGATTCCTTTCCTACCCACTGAGAGTGGGAAGGGCAACATCCATCTGGAGTATTAGGGAACCCCAGAAGACAGCCCTTCTCTAACTCTATAAGGCACCCAAAGATTATGTAATTCAATAACAGGTATTTACTAAGTGTTTATCTCAGGCCTTTGTCTAAGAACTGGGGAGTCAGCCATAAAAAAAAATCTCTGCACTCAAAAACTGATGTTCTGGTGGGGAAGATAATAATCAACTGATAAAAGGAGGTTTTTTTCCCTGTTAGAATATCATTTGTTAAAACTAAGTCTCCAAACATCTGAAAATAATTAATATACCATATCAATAGAATTAAGGACAATAACCACACAATCATCTTAATAGATGAAAAGCACTTGACAAAATCCAGTACCTCCATGATAAAAATACTCAGTAAACTAATATAGAACATAACGTTCTCAACCTGATAAAGGCCATCCATGAAAAACCCCAGCCAGCATATATGGATTTGTTTTGTTTTGTTTATTTAAATTCGAGTTAGTTAACATACAGTGTAGTCTTGGCTTTAGGAATAGTACCCAGTGATTCATCTCGTATGTATGACACCCAGTGCTCATTCCAAAAAGTTCCCTACTTAATGCCCATCACCCATTTAACCCATCCTCCCACTCACTTGCCTTCCAGAAACCCTCAGTTTGTTCTCTGTATTTAAGTCTCTTATGGTTTGCCTCCCCTCTGTTTTTATCTTATTTTTCTTTCCCTTCCCCTATGTTCATCTCTTTTGTTTCTGAAATTCCACATGAGTGAAATAATATTATCCCCATCTTTATCTGAATGAGTTATTTCACTTAGCACTATACCCTCTAGTTCCATTCACATTGTTGCAAATGGCAAGATTTCATTCTTTTTCATTGCCGAGTAGTATTCCATTGTGTATGTATATCACATCTTCTTTATCCATTCATCAGTCAATGGACATTTGGGCTCTTTCCATAATTTGGCTATTGTTGATAGTGCTACTATAAATATTGGGGTGCATGTGCCCCTTCAAATCAGCATTTTTGTATCCTTTGTATAAATTCCTAGTAGTGCAATTGCTGGGTCCCAGGGAAGCTCTATTTTAATTTTTTGAGGAACCTCCATACTGTGTTCCAGAATGACTGCACCAGTTTGCATTCCCACCAGCAGTTCAAAAGTGTTCCTCTTTCTCCACATCCTCACCATCATCTGTTGTTGCCTGAGTTGCTAATTTTGGCCATTCTGACAGGTGTGAGTTGGTATCTCACTGTGGTGCTGATTTGTATTTCTCTGATTATGAGCAGTATTGAGCATATTTTCATGTGTCTGTTAGCCATCTGGATGTCTTCTTTGGAAAAGTGTCTATTTATGTCTTCTGCTCATTTCTTTACTGGATTGTTTTTTGGGTGTTGAGTTTGTTAAGTTCTTTATAGATTTTGGTTACTAACCCTTTATCCAATATGTCATTTGCAAATATAATCTCCCATTTTGTTGGTTACCTTTTAGTTTTGTTGATTGTTTCCTTTGCTGTGCTGGAGCTTTTTATCTTAATGAGGTCCCAATAATTCATTTTTGCTTTTATTTCCCTTGCCTCCAGAGACAAGTCAAGCAAGAAGTTGCTGCAACTGAGGTCAAAGAGGTTGTTGCCTATTTTCTCCTGCAGTATTTTGATGGCTTCCTATCTCATACTTAGGTCTTTCATCCATTTTGAATATATTTTTGTGTATGGTGTGAGAAAGTGGTCCAGTTTCATTCTTCTGCATGTTGCTGTCCTGTTCTCCCAGCACCATTTGCTAAAGAGATTGTCTTTTCTCCATTGGATACTCTTTCCTGCTTTGTAGAAGATTAGTTGGCCATATGTTTGTGGATCCATTTCTGGGTTCTCAATTCTATTTTTTGATCTATGTGCCTGTTTTTGTGCCAATACCATACTGTCTTGATGATTACAGCTTTGTAATACATCTTAAAGTCTGGAATTGTGATGACTTAAAAGGAATTTTTTGTTTTGTTTTTTATTTAAAGAGTAGGGATAGAATTGATAAAAGTTGCGTTATTTGACATCGGATAGTTAGGGACAAGTTCTCTGATAAAATTTGAATAGACCCCTATGTGGGTAAGAAGGGAACAGTTAATCCTACCAACACTGCAGGAAAGAGACTTCTGGCAGAGTGATAAGTAAAAGCAAAGGCCCTGAGGAGGAGCACACTGTTGTCAAGTAAGTAAGATGGAGTAGCTGTAGCAGAATGGGGGAGGTGGTAGTAAATAAGGCAGAGGCAGCTCCGAGGCCACCATCATGATTGTGAATTGTGTTCTGTGTGAAGGAGAGACTTTGGAGGTTCTGAGTGGAAGAGTGATACTGGCTGACTTAAATTGCAAAAGAGTCACCCTGGCTGCTATATAGAGAATATCATACATTGGGGAAAGGGTGGGAAGAGGGAAGTTCCTGAGCATTGATGGTGGCAGTAAAGAAGATGGTAGGGTGACAGTGGATGGTTTCTGAAGGTATTTCAGAAGTATTACTGACAGAATTTTCTGTTGAAGGATTTATAATGTACATTTTAGTTTTCAAACAGCAAATGCAATGGAAGTCTGTTTTTAAACTCCAAGTTTAAAGTATGTGCTTTGCAAGTATTTTTAAACTCCTAATGGCCATTAAGGACCAGCCATAGCTCTCAATCAGAGTGACACGGTGTTCCAAAATGCCTTACCTCGCCCTCCTGTCTCTTCACTTCCCTGTCTCCTGAAGATTCATGGCTGCATGAGGTTTTCTTAAGCATCTGTTTGATTATATCACTGCCCAACTCAGAAACCCTCAGTTCCCAGCAACAACAGTATAAAATCAAACGTATTTGGACAGAATCTAAGATTCTTCACAGTCTAGCCTAAAAATGTCATAGTAACCTTACTTCTTATTACTCCCACGCCTACATGGACATCCACAACAGCCAAACTCTTCTACCCTCTGTTCCCCAAATAGAAGGGCTTCTTTCCTACTCTCTCGCCCTTGCTCATTCAGTTTTCATTGCTCCCTCTTTCCTATTTTCCAAATATCACTCCTTGCTCTCAGGCCTACCTCAAATTCCTTCTCCTCAAAGCTCTCCCATTTCACTCTGGCCCACAGTGATTTCCCTTTCCTCTGACTTTCTGGTGTTTTCCCCTCTTGGTTAGCAGTAGCTCACTGCTCTATGGTCTCTACAGCTGAGATCATTCTATGGCATACATTTCATGTTTTATCTACTCAATTAATTATAGATGCTTTATAAACCTTTTTGTATATTTCTCATCTCAAGTAGAATGCCTTGAGGAAATGGGATCCTAATGAATGTATGGATTTATTTGGGGGAAATCATTTGTTTTCTTAATGCATAGGAAAGGTAGAAGCATCCTCTCTTAAGAGAAATTAAACCATCTGTGGGCTTGGAGGAGTGAAGGTTTGAATTTATCTTGCTATACATTTAACCCTAATTTATTTGTGGCTAGATCATGGTTTTTGTGGCTAGACACATTTCCAAAGTAGGATCTAGTCCTATGACACTTGCCTGAAAGCAAAAACAAACACACAAAAACAGTACTGGGATGCAGAACACATTTTTAATAGCTTCCTGTTTAAAAGAATAAGCTGTCTGCTAAGGCTAGAGGCTTGACTTAAAGGTTTTTACATCGTATTGTTTGGATGATAATTAACAAGTTTTACTTTTAAAACAACACACAAGTTTACTTTTTTAAACACAAGAAACGTTGATAACTTGTTAATATATGAACAGATAACTTATTCACAATTGTTCATAATTAATCATACTCCAAAATAAATATGTTACAGATTTAAAAAATTTCATTTACATTTCCTTCTAAGTATTTTCTGTTCACCACTAATTAGCTGTGTCCAACTGTGGGCAAGTTAATTAATGCCTTTGTGACTCAGTTTACAATAAATATAAATAGTAAATGTAAAATGGGAGTAATAATATTGCCTACCTCACTGGATTGATGTAAGGATCATACAAGTTAATATATGTGAAAAGCCTTATACATAGTAAATACTCAATATATATTATCTATTATTATATTGACTATATATGTCCTCTGTAAATAAATGTTATTTTCTGTTTCATATTCTAAACTACTAGGATCCAGGTACTTTGGCTATTTAATTTGCTTTGTTCATCAATGAACTATGAGGTCTTCAGCTTGGGAAATCAGTAAACATTATTTAGTTTTGTGAAATATAGTTTTTTATATCCTAAGCAGAATATCTAAAAACCTTTATACTAGCAGAAAATACTCTTATTCTATATATTTTCTGGCCTAATTTCACCTAAGGGCAGTGAACAGCAATTTTAGCATATACTAGGATCCCACTGCTGCCAGAGATGTATTTGATGCTGAATATAAGTTAGACCCCTAATTTTCAACAACAGCAATATGACTAGTGTTAATGGGGCTTTCATAGCCTCCTCAAATAGTTTCTGGGAGGCAGTAGGTATGAAATAATCAAGTAATGAATCAACCTTGTTCTTTTTTTTAAATTTTTTTTATATTTATTTATTTTTGAGACAGAGAGAGACAGAACATGAATGGGGGAAGGTCAGAGAGAGAGGGAGACACAGAATTTGAAACAGGCTCCGGGCTCTGAGCTGTCAGCACAGAGCCCGACGCGTGGCTCAAACTCACGGACTGCGAGATCATGACCTGAGCCGAAGTCAGACGCTCAACCAACTGAGCCACCCAGACGCCCCTCAACCTTGTTCTTTAAGAGCTATAATAATCAGTGATTCATTTGTTCAATGCATTTATGCTGGGCATTCATAAGGAATTGAAGATAGAGTGGCAGATAAGACAGGGGATTCTGATCTTATGGAGCTTCCATTTGTCTGTGAGAAGACAATAGCCAGTAAACAAGTGAACAAGTTAGTGTCAGGTGTGAATATATGTTATGAAAAGATTAAGATAAGGAGATGTAAAGAGTGAAATGCAGGATGAAGAGGGGTTGGTGAGCTAATTTAGATTGGATGCTCAAGAAAAGCCTCAATGAAGAGGTGACTTTGGAGCCAAGAATTTAGTTACAAGAAAGCAGCCCTGCATAGTTATAGGGGCAGAGCATTTCAGGCAGAGGGAACAGCAAGTATCAATGCTCTAACATGGGAACAAACTTGTATGGTCTAGGATTAAGGCTGAAGTAGCTGGATGAGTATTAGCTAGGGGAGAATTGTAAAAGACAAAAGGGGTCACATCATATAGGGATATGGTAAGGGGTTAGCATTTTATTCAAAAGATAAGAGGAAGATACCAGAGGGTTTTAAGTGACATGTTCTGATTTATATTTTAGAAAGAAAGGACATTCTGGATGACATGTAAGGAGCAGACTGCACAGGATTAAGAGTGGGAGCAAGAAGCACAGTTCAGAGACTACTGTAGTCAACTAGGTGAAGGGATGATGAGATTCGAAGTGTAGAAGCAACGGAAATAGACTGGGCAAACTTAGGATACATTTTGGAAGTAGTGCAGCTGGAGATTAGATATGGACTGGATGTAGGGATAAGAGAAAGGACAAAGTCAAAGATAACTTCTTTGGTAAGACTGGTTGAGTGGATGAAGAGTCTAGTTGCAAGGATGAAGAAGAATGGGGAGCAGAGGTGAATTTTGGAGGAGAGAATCAGTTTCACTCCACCCAGACACATAACTGTATATGTGGTAATGTTTCCAAATTGTGTGACTATATATAAAAACCAAATACGTTTGTTTGTTTGTTTGTTTGTCTCAGAGGAATAAGTGCGAGCCATGTTTGCTATGGAATGAAAAGAGAGTATCATTCCTTGCAAAAGGGCGATAGGTGTGACGTTAAAGGACTGGCGGGTAAGGATTCTTTGCCTACCAATCAATGACTTACTTTTCCCTAGGGCTCAACAAGGGCATTTCTTGCTTTACTTAACTATCTTTGTCCCTTTTTCTTTTCTGGCTCACATGCCCCAAAACAGTCACTGTTCCTTGTCACTGTGTAATACTCTAAATTCTGCTGAAAAACTTCTCTGTATAAAGAGCATGTGAAAGATAAGAGCTATTGAAAACATCAGTGAGAACAACAGTAATGGCAATCCCAGATGAGCTCAGCACCTCCTCCTTAGTGGCCCTTGTTGAGGTAAATGAATGAGGTGCTACAGGGTTGTGGCAGAGAGAGCAACACAGGCTGCTGTCTCTGGTTTGGCAAGAGGGAGGAACTAGATTTCCACTTTCTCCACTACATATAGATGTGGATTCCATATCCTATGTGTAGACCACTATATTTCCAAAGACTATGAACATTAGTGCTCCAGGCATTATCAGAGAAAACCCAAGTTATGGAGAAAGCCAGGAGAAAGAAAAAAAGAAGAGTTTTCCTATAAGAAAACTAGGTTTCTCTAGGTCATTGGTTCTGAGTATGGTCTCTGGGACAGCAGCATCAGCATCACGTGGGAATCTGTTAGAAATGCAAATTCTCAGACCCACTGAAGGTCTACAGAATCAGAAACTCTGAGGGTAAAGCCCAGCAACGTGGTTTAACAAGTCCTTCAGGTGATTCTGATACATGCTAAAGTTTGGGAACCCTTACCCTGGGTAAATGAAGAAGGTAGTCAGACAAATTAAAATGGAATTAAAATACAGAAATAAAATAGTACAAAAATTTGTATCACTCATCAGATAGTGAAGATATTTACACATATTGCAAATATTCACACTGATGTTGTTTGGATTATGGTTTTAATCAGCAATTTAAGGTGTATCAGATTAGTCAAGCTTTGTAGGCCATCTTAAATAAATGTATATAATATTTGAAAAAAAGGGACTGTCACTTTTGAACTTGAAAATCTCACTGTTTTAGTAGTTTTTTCCCCTTAAAGTAAGATGTTATTTATGAGATGCTTATATTTAAGTAAATATGTTTTTAGTGATGGTTTTAGTGTCTTTCATTTTTCCCAAAGTATTTTCAGTTAAGGATATAAAACAATCTTAGAATACTTTTTCCTAATATACCTAAAAATTAAAAAAAAGACAACAAAGCAAATATGACAATAGCCACCCTGAGTTAAGAGAATAGTTATCTCTTACAGAGAAGAAATAACTCATTCATCAGTGAAAACATTTCTTTTTCCTAGAAAAGACAATGCTAATTATTTTTTTTTGTATTTGTATATCTACTTTCCAAAGTCACCAAATAACAATAATAGACAGCTATACAAGGATGACTTTTGAAATGTAGGAAAATGGCAAAGTAGAAAGTAAAAGGGGAAAATAAAATAGCATTAGTGATACTAATGATATGGTGCTAGCATAACACCTCTGTTAATTGATAAATGCATTATAAGGGTAGCTTTCTGAAATTAAGAGATGATCAAGAACTAGTACACACTGGAATATTTATATTCTGCATTTTTACCTGCAAGGAGCAGAAAATTATATTTCAACCCATAGCCATATTAAGTATTCATGGTACACGTGATAAGTAAATTAAAATCAAAAGGAAACTCTAGAAAACTGTCTTTTTTGTTACTAGTTTCAGCATCTTTTTTTTTCTAATAAATTTCACTAAAGTTATTGACAAATAGTTTATATTTTGTCTCTGATACAAATATTGCTCAACAATGACATTCTTGGGGTGCCTGCGTGGGTCAGTCAGTTAAGTATCTGACTCCTGATCTCAGCTAAGGTTATGATCTCTGGGTCCTGAGTTCAAGTCTGGCATTGGGCTCTGCCATGGGTGGGTGGAAGCCTACTTAAACAAACAAAAGAAATCAACCAAACAATGACATTCTTTCATTTACAAACATTTATCAAGCACTTATTATATTTTAAAGATTAATTAAGGCTTTGAGATATAAGTGAAAAAGTGAAGTGTCTGTATTCATGGGGGTGCCCATGGGTGGCTCAGTTGGTTAAGTCTCTTGATTTTGGCTCAGGTCATGATCTCCAGGTTGGTGAGATTGAGCTCTGCATAGGGCTCTGCCCCGACAGCATGGAGCCTGCCTCAGATTCGCTCTTTCCCTTTCTCTCTTCCCCTCCCCCACTCATGTGTGCAGGCACTTATGTGCGCTCATTCTCTCTCTCAAAACAAATAAACTTAAAAAAAAAAGCCTGTATTCATGGAGCTCAGTTCCCAGAAGTAAGTCAAATATGAACAATTACATAAATACATAATGACATGTGGTGATAAAACATATGAAATTTCAAAAAAAATTTCAATTAAAAAGTGATGGAGTATGCTCTTTTAGAAAGGTGTTTAGGAAAAATTTTGTTTATGTAGAAGAATGAAACTACACCACTTTCTTATACCATACACGAAAATAAACTCAAAATGGATGAAAGGCCTAAATGTGAGACAGGAAACCATCAAAACCCTAGAATAGAAAGCAGGTAACAACCTCTTTGACTTCAGCTGCAGCAATTTCTTGCTTGACACATCTCCAAAGGCAAGGGAATTAAAAGCAAAAATGAGCTATTGGGATCTCATCAAGATAAAAACCTTCTGCACTGCAAAGGAAACAATTGACAAAACTAAAAGGCAAATGATGGAATGGGAAAAGATATTTGCAAATAACATATCAGATAAAGGGTTAGTATCCAAAATCTATAAAAGAACTTACCAAACTCAACACTTGAAAAACAAATAACCCAGTGAAGAAATGGGAAGACATGAATAGACACTTTTCCAAAGAAGACACCCAGATGGCCGACAGAAACATGGAAGGATGCTCAATGTCACTCATCATCAGGGAAATACAAATCAAAACTACAATGAGGTAGCACCTGACACTGGTCAGAGTGGCTAAAATTAACAACTCAGGAAACAACATATGCTGGCGAGGATGTGGAGAAATGGGAACCCTCCTGCACTGTTGGTGGGAATGCAAACTGGTGCAGCCACTCTGGGAAACAGTGTGGAGATTCCTCAAAAAATTAAAAATAGAATGACCCAGCAATAGCACTACTAGGAATTTATTCAAAGGATACAGGAGTGCTGATGCATAGGGCACATGTACCCCAATGTTTATAGCAGTGCTTTTAACAATAGCCAAATTATGGAAAGAGCCTAAATGTCCATCAACTGACAAATGGATAAAGAAGATGTGGTTTACATATAGAATGGCATACTACTTGGCAATGAGAAAGAATGAAATAATGCCATGAGACATGGATGGAACTGGAAGCTATTATGCTAAGTGAAATAAGTCAGTCAGAGAAAGACAGATATCATATGTGGATCTTGAGAAACCTAACAGAAGACCGTAGGGGAAGGGAAGGGGAAAAAAATAGTTACAAACAGAGAGGGAAGGAGGCAAACCATAAGAGACTCTTAAATACAGAGAACAATCTAAGGGTTGATGGGGGGGAGGGGAAAATGGGTGACGGGCATGAGGAGGGCACTTGTTGGGATGAGCATTGGGTGTTGTATGTAAGCAATGAACCACGGAAATCCACCCCAAAAACCAAGAGCACACTTTACACATTGTATGTTAGTCAATTTGATAATAAATCATATTTCAAAAAAGGATGTTTTTACACCTTTAACTATAAAAAAAATAAATCGGTTATGTCTTAAATTAAAAAAAAGTTTAAAAAAAATTTTTTTTGTTATTTTTTTGAGGGAGAAAGATGAGCAGATACCTGAACGAAGTATGAATTGAGGGCAACAAGCCATTGATTACCTGGCAGATCATCCCAGGTAGAGAGAAGAGTAGGCCCTGTGGTAGGGACAGGTAGGTAGGTAGTTACTTGAGTCTCTAACTAGTAACTAGAATCTCTAGTATACTAGAGTATACTAAACATACTATGGAGGCCAAGATGGCTGGAATGGAGTACATAATGGGTAGAGTGGTCAGAACTTAGATAAAGAGCAAAGAACAGGTCATATAGAGCCCTGAAGGGCATGGTAAAGACTTTGACTTTATTTGATGTATAATGGGACACATAATTTGAGATGAAAAGACTGCAGTAGGGTAAGAATGTAGGCAGAACCAGGGATTTGACCATGGAGTCTAAATAGGTGATGTTGGTGCCTGGTGGTAAAGTAGTTAAGTGATTAGAATAAGGATATATTTTAAAGACCAAAGTAACTGTGTTGTTGGGTCTGAAAGAAGTGGAGAGTGACTTTAATCATTTGGTGAATGAAGCAGCCATTTACTGGTATGAGAGGTGCCAGGGGAGGAACAGGTTTGGGGTTGAGAAAAATCAACATGTCAACTGTCAGATGCCTTTTAGACGTCTCAGTAGAGATTTCTAAGCCACATTCAGGCAATCTGCATCTGGAGTTGACGCAGTGTAGATGTATAGATGTTGGTGAAAGAGTGGGTGAAAGGATGTAAAATCACTCTTAATACTCTTATTTTTTCAAGGAGAAAAAGAAAAACAGCAAAGTCATTGGCTGAGAGTGAGGGATGGATATGTTGGATTTTGGGAAGACAGGAGAAAATATGAAACAGTAGCCTTAGAAATGGGGGATAATTAATTTGACAAGGGAGATGTTAAGGTTTACAGAGAAACACATGCCTACTTGAGGTTTGTGGTCAGGAAATTAACATGAGAATGGTTGTGTTGATTTCCAGCCACATTTCAGCTACCAGGTGCAAGGACTGAGTGGTGGATAACTGCATTCAGTCAGGGTTGAGGTTTTACCACTAAATTGGATGGAGTGCAAGAAGGGTAACTAAATGGAAGGTCTATACGAGGCAGTGATTTTACAAGACCTTCAAACCCTTATCTATAATTCCCAAATTAAAAAATATTTGAAAACCCAAAGCTTTTTAAATAGTCTGGTGATGACAATCAGTTGGTAGGAAAACCTGTCTGGATCTGACATGAAGTTATTTATGTTGTTTATTTACTTCTTTTAATGTGGATATTCATATGTTTTACTGCATGAATAGTAATATGTTTTAAACAATATATTTCCTCAGTCTCTGTTGGAAGTCTCCTATAATCTATGATATGTATGTCTGTGTATGTAGTAGTATATTTCCACAATTAAAAAAAACAACAACCCTGAATTCTGCCTCACTCTTGCAATAAATTGAAGAGGAGAGAACACTTCCCAACTCATTCTATGAGGCCAGTATTACACTGATACCAAAGCAAGACAAGGACACTACACCAATATTCTTGATGAATACCGATGTAAAAATCTTTGATAAAATACTAGCAAATACAACTCAATGGTACATTTAAGGATTATATAATATGACCAAGTAGGATTTATTCCTGGAATGTAAGGATGCTTCATCATACAAAAATCTATTATATAATATACCACATTAACAGACTGCAGGGGAAAAAAACCCCATGTGATCATGTCAATTAATGCAGAGAAAGTATTTGACAAAATTCAACACCCTTTCATGATCAAATAACTCACAAACTAGGAATGGATAGACACTACCTAAAAATAACAAAACCATATATAAAAAAATCCATAGCTATTAACATATTCAACAGTTAAAGACTGAAAGCTTTGCCTCTAATATTAGGAACAAGGCAAGGATGCCACTCCACCACTGCTATTCAGCATACTACCAGAAGTCCTAGCCAGAACAATTAGACAAGAAAAAGAAATAAAAAGCATCTAAATTAGAAAGGAGAAGTAACATTATCTCTGCTTACAGATGACATGATCTTATATGTAGAAAACTCTAAAGCTTCCACAAAATATTGCTACAATGCATAAAGTTAGCAAAGTTGGAAGATAAATCAACACACAAAAGTCAGTTGCATTTGTATATACTAACAATGAACAATCCTAAAAGAAAATCAAGGAAACAGTTCCATTTATAACAGCATCAGAAAAAAAAATAAAGTCGTTAGAAATAAACTTACCCAAGGAGGCAAAAGGCATACATTGAAAACTACATGATTTTGCTAAAAGAAATTAAAGAAGATAAAAATAACTAGAAAGACATCATGTGTTTACAAAGTGGAAGTCTCAATATTGTTAAACTGTTAATACTACCCCAAATGATA
The DNA here is from genome assembly GCF_018350195.1 of Panthera tigris. Classification (NCBI taxonomy): domain Eukaryota; kingdom Metazoa; phylum Chordata; class Mammalia; order Carnivora; family Felidae; genus Panthera; species Panthera tigris. The sequence continues at coordinate 39,111,143 of NC_056662.1, forward strand.
ACAGATTCAATGCAATCCCTATCAAAATATCAGTGGCTTTATTTATTTTTTTTCAGAAATAGAAAAATTCCTCCCAAATTCATTTGGAACCTGAGGAACTTTGAATAGCCAAAACAATCTTAAGAGATAACACCAATGTTGTATGTCTCACATTTCTTAGTATCAAAATGTTTTATAAGCTACAGTAATCAAGACAGTGTAGTAATGGCACAAAGACAGATGTGAAATAGAGCAAAAACCTAGGAAGTAACTCTCCCATATTATAGTCAAATAGTCTTCAACCAGGATGTCAAGACCACTCAGTGGGGGAAAGGACAGTCTTTTCAGCAAATTTGGCTGGGAAAATTTGATATCCACATACAAAAGAATGAAGTATACTACACACACAAGCTAACTCAAAATAAATTAAAGACCTAAATGTAAGACATGAAACCATAAAGTTTCCTAGAAGAAAACATAGGGAAAAGCTTTATGTTATTGGTTTGGTGATGATTTCTTGGATACGACACCAAAAGTGTAGGCAAAAAAAGTAAAAATAGATAAGGTAAATTGGACTACATCAAAATGTAAAGTTTTTCTATTTAAAGGGCACTATCAACAGAGTGAAAAGGCAACACATGGAAGGGAGAAAATATTGGCAAATTATATACCTGGTAAGTGGTCAATATCTAGAATATATAAAGAACACCTACCACTCAACAATACAAAATGAAATGATTCTATTTAAAAATGGGCAAAAGGCTTGAATAAACATTTCCTCAAAGATGATGACCAATAAGCATATGAAAATATGCTCAAAATCACTAACCATTAGGGAAATGCAAATCAAAACCACAATGAGATACTACCTCATACCCATTAGGATGGTTACTATAAAAAAAGAAAACCAACAACCCAGCAACATAGAAAATAACAAGTGTTGGTTACAACATGGAGAAATTAGAATGCTTATGTACTTATACCTTTCTACCCGAAAGAACTGAAAGCAGGATATCAGCATGGTTGTACACCCATGTTCATAGCAGCATTATTCACAATAGCCAAAAGTTGTAAGCAACCCAGTGTCCATCAATGGATAAATGGATAAATGAAGTGTGGCATATACATACGATGGAAAATTATTAAGCTTCAAAAAGGAAGAAAATTCTGACACATGCTACATGAGGACAAACCTTTAGGACATTATTCCAAGTGAAATAGCCCAGTCACGAAAGACAAATACTGTACGACTCTACTTATATGAGGTACCTAGAGTAATCAAATTCATAGACAAAAAAACTATAATGGTGGTTGCCAGGGGCTGAGAGAAGTGGAGAGTTTTTCTTTTATGGCTATAAAGTTTCAGTTTTGCAAGATGAAAGAGTTCTGGAGACTGGTTGTACAACAACGTGGATGCACTAACACTAACAAACTGTACACTTAAAAATGGTTACGAGGGTAAATTTTACATACATTTTACCACAATTAAAGAAACCAAAAAAAAAAAAAAAAAAAAAACTCTTGAGTTCTGAAACACATTTGTTCCCAAGGTGTTGAAAAAGGAACTGTGCTCCTGTAGCTTAGTCCTCAACTCTAAGCTAAGTAAGAAGGCAAATGAAGATGTGAATGGAATGATAAGCAGTGAAAGAGGCACATGGATTTGAGGTCCTGGTGGGATTACAGCATTCATGGAGTAACTCGGAAAGCACCAGAGGTCTTCAGAGACTTGGAAGCTTAACCATTTAATTTGGAAAAGACAGTCCAGGTTATGACCATGAGAGTAGAGAGAGGGTGCAGTTATTGGAGCAAAAACAACCCCTAAATAATGGGACTGAGAAGCTAGAATTCATGGATACAGAAATATTCAAAACTTGGAGAGAACTACAAGCTACTTCTCTGTCCTCATCTCCTATTTCTCCCAGTGAAATGTAGCAATAAGGAAAGGGAATGATATTTACCATCCCAACTAGGACCAATATAATTGTGTTGTGGGAGAAAAAGCTTGAGAGGCCTGCAGGGGAAGTTCTCAGGAGAAAACTAGACTTCAGTTACAATGAAGGTAAAAGTAACATTTGGAGGAGAATGACCCCAAGATAGGTGATCAGAAAGAAAGAAAGAGTCTAGGGAATGGAGAATCCACCCATTTTAAAACCAAAGTCTTCGGGAGATGGTAGTAGTATATTAATTATCTCTGTAAACCCTTACTGTACATGCCACATGCAAAGCATTGCACTAGAAAAGATTTAGTGAACTGAAATTACTTTACTCTGGCTGTATTGTAGCATGTGTGTAAGGAGCTTTGCATTAGAGAGATTTAAAGTCCTTGTTATTTTCACTTCTGCTGTCTGTGCTCTATGAGGCTGGTATTAAGGAAATTAAAATAAAACAAAACAAAACACAGATACTCCATTGGAAGTGGGTGAGATATACAAATAGTCTACTCTGGCATGTTTTCTCATCTTTGACATCAAGACATTGATTTTGTTTTTTCAATATTTTGAAATCTTTTAGTAGAGTTTATGTCTTTTTTGCTTGGCTATACAAGGGTAGAGCTGGGGTCCTTTCTATTTTTACTATGTATGCCTCAACTACTAATGCTGGCATTGGGGAGGATACTTATGGGCCTGATAAACATCCTTGGTCTCCAGAAACTCCTTAATTACAAAGGGCACTTTCATTTGTCATTGGGCAGGCACTGCATATCACAAGATATCAAGAGCCCACAAGGGAAAGTCAGATGACCTGAGGAATTGGTGTCTTTTTACTTTCCACCTGCCTAAGGACAAACTGTGAGCTTATGCCAAGGTCACTTCTATTTCTGCAGATAATAATCCCACTGCTGATTATGGGATGTTTTGGTTATGGTAATGGGGAGGAGCTAAATTTGGAGGAATTTAGAAAATGTTACGATGTAGAGAGGAATTTTTAATTTATATAAACATTTTTTCAAACTTTCCTCCTTTAATCAAGATTTAAGATTTATTCATTTATTCAATAAACATTTATTTAATGCCTGCTATGTGCCAGGCACTGTTCTAGTTGCTGGGATAATAGCAGTGAATATAGACAAAACACCCTGCTCCCATGGAATTTATATTCTAGTGGAGGGAGAATAAGAACAAACATAGCAAAATATAAGGTTACACAGTGATAATTCTGAGAGGGAAGATGTAGCAGGGAAGGGAGACAGAAGGTGTTGTGATGGGGCTTGCAATTTTAAATAGTGTGATTGCAAATGTGCAGAATAGTCAGGGAAGGACCCTCTGAAAAGATGACATCTGAGCAAAGACCCGAAGAAGGTGAGGGCAAGGAGCCACATGGTTATCTGAGTTCCAGGATGTTCTAGGCAGAAAGAGCAGAAAGGTGGGTCCATGGCTAGGAGTTTCTGAGGAATAGCACAGAGCCCAGTGTGTCCAGAATGATGTAAAGAAGACAGTAGTAGGAGATGATGTGAGAGAAAAAATAGTGGGGCCAGACCACAGAGCCTAATAGGCAAGACACTGGTTTTACAGTGTGAGATGGGATGCCAAGAAAGGGTTTCAAGTAAAGGAGCAACTTAAAAGGAGTTACATTTATAGGATTATGTTGGTTGCTGGACTGAGAATAGACTGAAAATGTTGAATCCCCTACTTCCAGATGTCAGAAGAAATCATGACGTTAATAAAGTTTAATAAGCATCTGTGACCATAAGCCAGACTGGTCTCTGTCTTTTTGTCTTAATATTTAGGACCTCAGACAAGTCCTAAGAGAAGGCTCAGGAAGTCTTATCTTCTCACTGTAGAATGAATAAATATTTGTTGAGTGAATAAACAAAAAACATTGACTGAGAATGAAAAAAAAAAGAACAGAAACAACAGCTAATAATTACTTGGTTAAGAAATTCTGAGCATGCTGAGTAAATACTACTTATAGTGCCTACAGCCTAAATTTTGTACTGGAGAAATATAATGGTTTAGCAAAATAACTACCTGTGTGGTGACATTTCTTTCCTTTTGCTTTTTATTATGCTTTTCTGCTTCGATATCTGCAATATACAAAACATTTTTATAAAATTAAAAATATTTTCTTTTAAAAAATATCAATAAATAATTCTTTTCTTAGAAAAGTTTATTTATTTTGAGAGAGAGGGAGAGAGTGTGTATGAGTGGGAAGGGCAGAGAGAGAAGGAGAGAGAGCCCCAACACAGGGCTCGATCTCATGAACTGTGAGATCATGACCTGAGCTGAAACCAAGAGTCAGATGCTTAACCAACTGAACCACCCAGGTGCCCCTAAAATTTCATTAAATAATTTCTTACTGAAAAGATTTCTAGATAACTTTTATAACTCTAAGAATAATAGTGGAAAATAATTTAACTTTAAAGTTACCAGCATTGTGGTACAAAATAATTCCTTCATTGATAATTTTTAAAGATATAACTTTCCACCAGAGACAATCAAAATACTTTAATCAACATCCTGAAATTGAGTTAATATAAAAGAGTTAGACAAATAATAGACTAATCACAAAGCAGAAAACTTTCTGAGTTAGAACTTAATTAAAATGTGTCCATGTAAGTAAATGTCATCTATTAATAAAGAATATTAAAACATAGAAGGAATACAATCTTTTATATACTTACATATGCATTCATATGTCAGAGATACTAAATATTAATATAGTTGAATGATATAAATATCTGAGAAATGTAGCCTAGTATGATTATATCAGGCTTTGAAATCTGAGAAAATAATTTTCACAAGCATTTTTAACAAATCTTTTTTATAAAGAATAGAATATATATACACCATATAGAATACATATATAGTCCTTGGTATATTTCATTTTTGCTTATACTTGAAGTTTCTGAACTTACCGCTTCAGAAAAATAAGTCTTTGAAAACCTGATATAACAGGGTATCACATAATGGCCTGTCTACTACATTAGTAAGACTGATAATTTTCAATTACTAAAAAAATTATTTGATGCATTGTAAAAATGACCCTACATATTTCTTGAAGTATGTGATACATTCACTTTATAGACTGAAGAATTTGACTCAAGACAAATATGGATAGTCGGAATTTTATTTTTCCAAAAGTTGTGAGCTTGTACTTTTTAGAGCAGATTATGAATGTTCTAATGTTATCTCTGACATTGTATTTATTTATTTTTTTTTTAACTTTTTTTTTTTCAACGTTTTTTATTTATTTTTGGGACAGAGAGAGACAGAGCATGAACAGGGGAGGGGCAGAGAGAGAGGGAGACACAGAATTGGAAACAGGCTCCAGGCTCTGAGCCATCAGCACAGAGCCTGACGCGGGGCTCGAACTCACGGATCGCGAGATCGTGACCTGGCTGAAGTCGGACGCTTAACCGACTGCGCCACCCAGGCGCCCCGTCTGACATTGTATTTATTAATTTGATATGTTTTATTCTTTCTCTCACTGATGAACTTTAGTATTTGATCTCAAAAATCTGTCTTTTCTGTTTGTAAGACAGACCTTGTAGAAACTGGTTGTTCAATATTTAGTCCTCTGTCAAACTGGAGAAACAATTGGAAAATTCTCAATAAATATTCAACAACTTCATGGTGAAACATGGAAAATTTTTAAAGAAATATATTTCATCAAATTATATACATTAGATACATTAGGATTGCTCTTCAGGTTCAGGGTGTAAAATAAATTATGCCAAAATAAGAATGTTATTATAAATTAAACTTCCTTTATCCCAATGTTGCCAAGTGATCATTTTGGGGCCATGGATACTCATTATCAGGCAACATAGCATCATGGTCCACCATATGGGCTTTGAGTTGAACAGGCCTGTATGCCAGTCCTGATTTCGAATCAATTTAAGTAATTTGTTATGGTAATCTAATAAAATAATCTATGTAAAGTATTTAGCATATACTTAATACATATTCAGTACATATATATATTCAGTCACATATATAATTATGACTATTATAAAAAGACCTACTTCCTTAAAGGATTGAAGATGCCTTCAAAATAATAATATACGTGAATTAGTACTTTAAAAGGACCACAGAAAATAAAACATTAATAGAGACTTAATATGTTATCAGATTTTATTAATGCTGTGCCTATAATGTGACTTTTCTCTCAATTAAGGTATTTTCTTCAAAACAAATTACTTATGGGGTGCCTGGGTGGCTCAGTCGGTTGAGTGTCCAACTTTGGCTCAGGTCATGATCTTACAGCTCGTGAGTTTGAGTCCCGCGTCAGGCCCTGTGCTAACAGCTCAGAGCCTGGAGCCTGCTTCGGATTCTGTGTCTCCCTCTCTCTCTGCCCCTAACCCACTCGCATTCTGTCTCTGTCTCTCTTAAAAATAAATAAACATTAAAAACATTTAATAAAAAACCCCAAGTTACTTAGCCTAACTATATTTGTGTATTAGAAATCAGACAACGTGACTGATTATAGCTACAGTAAATATGGAACAATTTTTTTTTTAAATTTTTTTTTTAATGTTTATTTATTTTTGAGACAGAGAGAGACAGAGCATGAACAGGGGAGGGTCAGAGAGAGAGGGCGACACAGAATCTGAAACAGGCTCCAGGCTCTGAGCTGTCAGCACAGAGCCCGACACGGGGCTCGAACTCACAGACCGCGAGATCATGACCTGAGCCGAAGCCGGTCGCCCAACCGACTGAGTCACCCAGGCGCCCCAATATGGAACAATTTTTAATCTCCATTATCATGACTAGAAAAAGTAAACTGGGAAAAGCAATGTGATTTGATCTATTCCCATTGTTATATTCCCCAAGGTACACAGAATAAAATTAGAGTTAGGATGCACAGAATATACAGACATAGAACAAGAAGTACAAAGTGTCATGTGTATTAGAGCAAGAGGAGAAAATTATGGATATTAAGTGGAATAACGTTTGTATTATACACTGGACCAGAAAATCAAGCTGTCAGTGGTCACATATTAACATGAAAATTACAGGGCTAAAAGCAATTATCAAAGGTAGGATAAGTATAGATAAAAATGTGGATAAAAGAATTAGTGAGATGGGAGGAGGTGTAAGAATCTAACTGAAGGAACAAACTATTTAATAGCTTAAAAGATAAAAAGAACATAAAGGTAGCTGGTCATTATTTCCAGCATAAGATGCACAACAACAAAAATATGTTTCTTTTCTAAATTTCAGGCTTTTAGGTTTTCACCTAAAGAAAACAAAGTTTTGATGGGCTACTGGGGAACAAATGCTGCTACAAACAATATCTTTCACAAAACTTTCTAGCAGGTTTTTACATATCAATTGGGGAACATTGGTGATTGCTGGAGACCTGTCCCACTGTTTCATCACTTCCCTCTATCTGAATACTGACATCGGAGGGCAGAACCAGGAGCCCACAGGGTGTTGCCAAGAGCCAAGGAAAATAATAGAGAGTAGTCCAGGGCCTTCATCAAGGAACACTGCCTACCCCTGGGGCAGAGAAACTTGCCAACATGCGCACCTGGCTGGATTTCCAAATTGCCATGGACCAGTGGCTGTTGTACATATCTCATTCCCCCATCCTTTTTTTTTTTTTTAAATGTTTATGTATTTTTGAGAGACAGAGACAGAGTATGAGCAAGGGAAGGGCAGAGAGAGAGAGAGAGAGAGAGAGAGAGAGAGAGAGAATCTAAAGCAGGCTCCAGGCTCTGAGCTGTCAACACTGAGCCCAAGGGGGGCTCAAATTTGTGAACTCTGAGATCATAACCTGAGCCGAAGTCGGACGCTTAACCAACAGCCACCCAGGTGCCCCTCATTCCCCCTTTAATTTCTATTTTTACTATTTTTTAAAGTTTTATTTATTTAAGTAATCTCTGCACCCAACATGGGGCTCAAACTCATAACCCTGAGATCAAGATTGCATGCTTCTCCAACTGTGCCAGCCAGGCACCCCTCATTCCCCTTTTTTAGACAGCAGTGTCTAGTGTAGCATAGTTTTGGCATAGTTGTAGCACAGAGAATTATGAGAAACAATAAATCATTGTTACTTGAAACCACTAAGTTTTGGGTTGTTATGCAGCAGTTGATGACTGAAAGCTGTCTGTTTCTTCAGCCTACTAGGACTCCTTGCATAGAATTCTCAATTCTCAAAAGCTACATTAGACCAAAAAATAATGCCCAAATAAATAATATATAATATACTCCTAGTATTGAGAAAAGGATTAGAAGAAAATAATATCCAGGGATATTTATTGTCTTGATCAAAATTCTTTTCAGATCCACTTTCTCACGAAAGGCTTGATATACATTAACTCCTGGTTTTATCATTTATTTGCCCAACATGGCCAGTGTCCTTTCTTTCCAAGACATGGTTTATCTTCCTTTTAATGGACACTGATTAACGTGACTAAGATTCTGAAAAAGAAAAAAAAAAAAAAAGAAAGAAAGAAAAGAAAAAGAAACCACCACCACAACAACCAAAAAACTCCCCAAAACACACAAAAAAACACCTCTGTACTCTATGAGGGAATCTGCCTGGGAAGTTATAGGCAAATAAAATGTTTGCTGGTTTGTGCAGACAACTTTGGACAACATTAGTTCCAACAAATGGAACTAAACAGAAGTATTTTATTGATTCTACTGTCCTAGTTCTCTAAAATGGTGCTTCATGCCTTAGCTTCTTTGACCATTACATGTAATAATAGTATAAAAAATACTAACTATTGGTTCTTTTCTGACCTTTCTTTCAGACTCTGTGTCGTACACTGGCTTCTGTGACTTTAAACTATCCTGGATATCCTTTTTCCTTTCAAACCCCTATTTTAGATATCCTCTTTGGTTTTATATCTGCTAATGACTGCGTATTTCTCAATGCCAGTCCTCACCTCTTCTCTTTGGCATGACCTAAGAGTTGAGCTGGGTTAGCAAGGACTCTGGAGTGGACAGATGCGGAGTGCAGAAGGTCAGAAACTACAAAAGGATAATACACTGATTCCAGAACAGGCAGCCACTTAAGAAGTAAAAGCCTGGGAATTAAACTGTAATGACTGGAAAGCAGAATAACACAAGTCATAGGAAAATCCACAGAAGGAATCCAGGACGGCAGAGGTGAGACAAGTGATAAGAGACAAACCTGGCAACAAGGATGGTTCCAAAACCTGGGACTAGTCACATGGGAGCAGGTGAAACCAGGGACAGCAGTGCGTAGATGTGTCTAAGTCACCAGAAATAGGTACACAACTGGGGAGACGTAGGAGTAAGAAGAGTGAGGGTTTGTACCTACAAACATCCAGAGAAAATTTCTGTCAAAGGGATTTCTGTAGGGGTGAGTTTTCAGTTTCCTGTGGAAAGCCTAGCATAAATCAGACCCTCATCATTTCATGACTACATTCTTACAACAGCCTCCTAACAGATTTAATCATGATTGCTCTAATTTTAATCCAATTTACATCTACCCTCAGAATAATTTTCCTTGAGTACTGTTTCCAGCAAGGCACACATCTGCTTAAAAACCCACAAGTCCCTGTAGCTTACTGTATAAACACTAACTCCCTATGTTGACTTCCAGTTTCCTCTAGTCAGATTTAACTCCACATTTACAAGTATTTTTTAAATACAAATAATCTGTTCCACTAGCTCCTGACTACTATTTGAAAGTTTTCTGCTTCACTTTCTGTAAATTTAACAATTCCTATTGAATGGACTAAAAGTTATCTATTAAAAATTCAAAAAATACCAGATATAATTTTAGGTCATTTATTATTTTTGGTTTGTGAGATACTTAGTTTTGGACATCATCAACACTGATGTTCAGAAATAACATTTCATTATCTCCTTACTTAGCCATGTGACCTTGGATAAGTTATTTAACTGCTCTGAGCTTCAGTACTATACCTATCTCTGGAGTAGATATGAAGACAGAGTAGAATTATTATTATTATTTTTTTAAGTGTCCCAATTTATTTACTTATTTAATATAATTTATTGTCAAATTGGTTTCCATACAACACCCAGTGCTCATCCCAATAAGCGCCCTCCTCAATGCCAATCACCCACTTTCCTCTCTCCCCCATCCCCCATCAACCCTCAGTTTGTTCAAGACAGAGAACTAAAGTGTAGTGTTTGGTGTTTATTAAATACATGGTAGCTGAATAATAAATGTCAGTTCCTCTCTCTTCTCCAAAGGCCTACCTTTTTTTAAATACATACATACATACATACATACATACATATATATATGTATATAATTTATTGTCAAATTAGTTAACATACAGTGTGTAAAGTGTGCTCTTGGTTTTGGGGGTAGGTTCCTATGGTTCATTGCTTACATATAACACCCAGTGCTCATCACGACAAGTGTCCTCCTCATGCCCATCCCATTTTCCCCTCCCCCCCACCTCCCCATCAATTCTCAGTTTGTTCTCTGTATTTAAGAGTCTCTTATGGTTTGCCTCCCTCCCTCTCTGTAACTATTTTTCCCCCTTCTCTTCCCCCATGGTCTTCTGTTAAGTTTCTCAAGATGCACATAAGAGTGAAACATATGATATCTGTCTTTCTCTGACTTATTTCACTTAGCATAATACCTTCCAGTTCCATCCACATTGCTGCAAATGGCATGATTTCATTCTTTCTCATTGCCAAGTAGTATTCCATTGTATATAAAAACCACATCTTCTTTATCCATTCGTCGGTTGATGGACATTCAGGCTCTTTCTATAATTTGGCTATTGTTGAAAGTGCTGCTATAAACATTGGGGTACAAGTGCCCCTATGAATCAGCACTCCTGTATCCTTTGGCTAAATTCCTAGTAGTGCTATTGGGTCATAGGGTAGTTCTATTTTTAATTTCTTGAGGAATCTCCACACTGTTTTCCAGAGTGGCTGCACCAGTTTGCATTCCCACCAATAGTGCAAGAGGGTTTCCATTTCTCCACATCCTCGCCAGCATCTGTTGTTTCTTGGGTTGTTAATTTTATCCAAAGGCCTACCTTTTAAAAGCAAATGTTATCAACATCTGTGAGAAAATCACTTCCCTTACTGAAATAAAATTAAGAAACTATATAGGGTAAACACTGGGAGAAGAATCTCCTACTGGATTTTACCTTCTCTTTGGCTTTTTCTCACGTAGCCACTGCAAACACCTTTCCCTTCAAACTCCTTTCCTGTGGTTACTCTTACCACATCTAAAACACATTGGAATTTTCAAAATAGAGTTAATAATCCCAAGGAAGAACAACAAAAATGTAAAAGGCATGGACAGAGTCCAGTATACATTGGCAGATCTCTGGTTCTATAATACCTCAACTGAATTCTCCCTGATTCTATCTCATTCCTTTTTCTGGAAGAATTTCTGGCATTCCCAGAAAAGCCACTCTAACTTATACTTCCACACATGGCATATCAGGATATGAATCTTTCCTCAACCTAACCAACACTTATTTTTGCAAATATATTGGGATAAACTGATATTTCATTGTTAATTTCCATTTGCAGATTACCAGCAAGATCACATTCAAGGGCATTTGTATTTTCCTCTCCAAGGAATAGACTGTTAGATATTTTCCCCATCTTTTTATTAAGCTTTTTAAGAAAATATCTTTAGGAGTCTTAAAATATATTCTGGATATTATTTGATTGGTGTTTATGTTATAGATATATTTTTAAGTCTGTTAGTAGCCTTTTAACTATTTATAGTATCCTTTGCAGCACAGTTGTTTTAAATTCAAATGCAGTCAAAACTATCAATCTTTTCTTCACCTATAACCTTTGTGTAACGTGTGTGTATGTGTGCATGCACACGTGTCTTGTTCAAGGCCTTACTAATCACTTGAATGTACATTTTCCTGCATTCCCTTCAGCCATTTTTATAGTTTTCCATATTCCTGTTTATGTTTCTGATCAATCTGGAATCAGTTTGTTTTGACTGGCATGAAGTGGAACCTGGCTTTTACTAATGAATAGACAATTTGACAATAACATTCATTACAGTCCATCTTTTATCCATTGTACTGAGAAACCTTCTTTTGGTAAGAATTTCTCATTTGTACATTGTTTCATTTTTAAACTCTCTGCTCTATTTTCTTGATGTATTTGCCTATTATTCTGGTAATACACTATTTACTGTAGTTTATAGTTGCATACTTCACTATTTGGTTGAGCAAGAACTTCTCTGTGGAGATACAAGTGCACATATGCACACATACCCTTGTTCCTCTTTTAAAAACTTGTCTTGGGAATTTTAGTATATATTTCCTCATTTCCTCTCTAAAATTTTTTTTTTAACGTTTATTTATTTTTGAGACAGAGAGAGACACAGCATGAACGGGGGAGGGGCAGAGAGAGAGGGAGACACAGAATCAGAAGCAAGCTCCAGGCTCTGAGCTGTCAGCACAGAGCCCGATGCGGGGCTCGAACTCGCGGACCGCGAGATCATGACCTGAGCCGAAGTCGGACGCTTAACCGACTGAGCCACCCAGGCGCCCCAAATTTCCTCTCTAGATGAATATTATAATAAGGTTGTCAGATTCATTTAAAAAATGTACTGATATTTTCACTGGGATTGCACTGGATTTACCTGTTAATTTACAAAGACCTGGCATATTTATAATACTGAGATTCATTTAGGTGTATAGACTTGATTTATTCAGTTTTCTGTTTAATGCTCTTCAGAAAATTTTCATTTTTATTACTCATATATGCCTTGTCTAATTTTTATTAAATTTATTCCCAGCTATTTTTAAACTTCTGTCACTCTTGTGAAAGGGACTTCCCCCCCCCCCAAGTTTTAATTTAAATTCCAGTTAGTTAGCATACAGTGTAATATTAGTCTGAGGTGTAGAATTTAGCTATTCATCGCTTACATACAACACCCAGTGCTCATCACAACAAGTGCCCTCTTTAATAGCCATCGCCCATTTATCCATCCCACCACCTACCTCCCCTCCAGTAACCCTCAGTTTGTTCTCTATAGTTGAGAGTTTGTTTACTGTTCTGCTTCTTTGCCCCCCTGCCCTGCCCCATGTTCATCTATTTTGTTTCTTAAATTCCACATGTGTGAAATCATATGGTATTTTCTTTCTCTGTCTGACTTATTTCTCTTAGCATAATACTCCCTAGATCCATCCACATTGTTGCAAATAGCAAGAGTTCATTATTTTTTATGGCTGAGGAATATTCCATTATACACACACACATGCACACACACACGTATATGTATATACAACTTCTTTATCCATTCATCAGTTGGCGGGCATTTGGGCTCTTTCCATAATTTGGCTATTATTGATAATGCTGCTATAAACATTGGGTGCATGTATACCTTTGAATCAGTATTTGAATCCCTTGGGTAAATACCTAGTAATGCAATTTCTGGCAATTTCTGGATGGTAGGGTAGTTCTATTTTTAACTTATTGAGGAACCTCCATACTGTTTTCCAGAGTGGCTACACCAGTTTGCATTCCAACCAATGGTGTAAGAGGGTTTGCCTTGTGAAAGAGATCTTTAAAAATGAATTTGATTGTTATATTTTTTAAAATTAAAACGAACATTTACTAAGCTGTATCATGTCTGAAAGGTTTCTTTGGTTACCATTGATTTTTAGCGTTCCTCTTAAATTCATGCTTTATTTTCCTGGAGCACATCTTCTAGTCAATATTTCAGCTAGGATTTGTGGGTGATAAATTTTCTGAATCCATTCATGTATGAACATGTCTTATTTTGCCATTACACTTTACAGTTTGTCAGGTTATGTAATTCTAGATGCAAAATCATTTTACCTCAGTACTTAGAAAATATTTCTCCAGTATCTTTTTGTACCCAATGCTACTAATGAATTTGAAGTCAACATGCTGCTTTTCACCTTGTAAATAATGTATTTTTTCTCTTTAGAATCTTTACAGGGGCGCCTGGGTGGCTCAGTCGGTTAAGTGTCTGACTTCAGCTCAGATCACGATCTCGCGGTCCGTGAGTTCGAGCCCCGCGTAGGGCTCTGGGCTGATGGCTCAGAGCCTGGAGCCTACTTCCGATTCTGTGTCTCCCTCTCTCTCTGCCTCTCCCCTGTTCATGCTCTGTCTCTCTCTGTCTCAAAAATAAAAACGTTAAAAAATTTTTTAAAAAAAGAAGCTTTACAATGTTCTGATTATCCATAAAGTACTAAACATTTACCATTATTTTCTAGGAGTGGGTCTTTTCTCAATCTTCCTCCTTGGCACTCAGTGGAACTTAATCTAAAAACTCTAAAAAAGGTCTTTTTAAGATCCGGGGAATTTTATTTAATTCCTTTATTTCTTCCTCTCAATTCTTCTATTTTCTCTTTTTGGAGATACCATTATGTGAATTTGTAACTTTTAGATGGATCCTCCATGTTCTTGAACCTTTATTTCATACACATCATCTCTTTTGTCCATTTTCATTGTGCTTATAAGAGAATTTCTCAGTTTCATTTTTGAGCTTCTGGGTTGCTATTCAGCTCTGTCAATTTTGGCATTCAGCCTTGAGGTTTTTATTTTTATTATCATATATTTCAATACCAAAATAGCTCATCTTTTTTCTTTCATTAAGGCATGTTCTTCTTTCATGGATACAATATCATCTCTAAATTTCATGATAATCATTTTAATGTTCTGAAGACTGCAACGATTTCCTCTACTTGTTCTGTTTCCTCAGGTATTATAGTGTGTGTGTGTAGGCTGATGCTTTTATGTGGTTACTTTTCCTCATGTTGGACTTGGATTTTCCCTCTTAACCTGTCTCTGAATGCTATAACAATCACCTCAGCCTGCCACCAGTTACCTTATGGGTGTTGGAGGAGATGCTATCAGGATGTGTCAGACAGGACCTAGTCATCTGGGAATAGGTGTTCCCTCAGTATCATTAGCCATTTGCAGCAGACATTACATCACTGCCAAAATGCCACCCCAAACCTCATGCTTTGTCTCCTTGTATACTGAATTATTTTTACTATATACTGAAAACTTTATCTCAGTGGATTGAGACCTAAAATGAAGTTGCTTTCCAATGGAGAGAACATGAATTTGATTTTGCCAGGTGCCTAGGGCAGTACAAGTACAGGACAATCTTAGATTGAGTTCTAGGCTCAGGGTGCCTGGGATTACCCAAGCTGTAAATCTCCAATGGAGCTGGGCTGTGACCATAACTTCTCAGGAATATATTTTTTTTCCTCTTACTTTACTCTGTGTTTTGCTAAGTGTCAAGTTTCTGCAGACCCCTGGACTTGGGAGGGGTGGGTTTACTTCTGGTCTGCCCTTATCACAAGAGTACAGTACTTTATGGTCCTTGGTGGATGTTGAAAAGGTCTCCTATTAGACTCCTCACCTTGGAAAGATCCTGAGAATCAGATTCTGTTCTCCTTGCTTTGTGAGGCCACAAAAACCAAAGGCCACATTTGCCTGGCTCAGGATAACAGCAGCTTTGATGTTCAGGTGCAGGACTGGGACCAAGGTGAGGCAAGTCCCGGCCCTGCTGAGGTGCTCTTGTGCTTACTTCTCTTGATTTTAGCAATTCCTTAGATTTTCTTATCTGGCAGTTCTTTACCATCTTCTCAACTCTGATGCATTTAAGAAGCTTGTATATTTTACGCACAACTTTTTTTTCAGTGGGATGGTTGGACCAAATAGCCTAGTCACCTAGCCTTTCATTACTAGAAATGAAAATTCTGCTGTCTCCTTTGCATACGGAGGTGGTGGTCATGAGGAGGGTAGGAGTCAGACTGCTAGGCTGCAGCTGCTATTGTTTCCAACCAACAATCCTCTCTTTTTGCCCCAAGGATCCTTTCCTTTTTCCTGAACCCACTTGTATGTCATTTCTAACCATATTCTCTTTTGTACATTTTTGGGTAAAAGTTTCTACTTTTAATCCATTCTTTTATTTTGTCTTTTAGGTTATTCATAATTTCTTTTTCATTAAGGGCATTCCTACTTGTTTTCCAGAGACTATGAATTGTTTTCGAAGACTATGTTCTATCAGGGAAGCTTCAGGGTGTACACTTTTTCCAAAGTGAGAATATTCTCTTCAAGGACAGCACTGTAATCTTGGTGCTACCTCTGTGAGGCAGACTTACAGAAGTCTTAAGAAACCGGTTTTTCTTGACTACTCTATCTCATTGGTTGATGAACTACAGAAATAAAATTCGATGGCTACAGTAAATAAATTTCAGATGCCAGTAAAATATAAAATCAGTGAAAAATGATTAAATGCCACTGTTAGAGTTTATATAATCACCATCCTGCCAGAACAACTGGTTGAAAAGCAAGTAATCAGTCACCTAGCTGTTTGTTCTATACAGCAGCAAACGTATGTATACTACATTTTAAAATGTTTGAATGATGAATTGAATATTTTATTTTTCATCTGGCTGCTTGGCAATATGTCGAAACAGCCTGAGGTAAGTAAATATGATTATGAGGCAAAAACTCAGAGCAGTCCACTTTGGAGAATACAGACTTAGAAATAACAAACAGGTGATACAGAGTAAAAACAAGAGAAAAACGTGATTCCTACTGTACAATTCCTGTTTTAGTAAATTCTGTATTGCAGGGTTTTGAAATCTGTAAATCTCGAATAGTAGACATAAAAATATCTGCATGACCTACTCCACAGGTTTTGGGAATGTGTTATAGAAATTTTAAAGTGTTACAAGTGCTAATTTAAAAAATTGTTGAGAACCTGATGAGGAAGTTAAAAACGAACTCAATTATGAGACTGTGATGCATGAGAAAGGTGCATGTGCTATGAGGAAGGGCTTGGGAAAGTTTTTTTTTT
Source organism: Panthera tigris (assembly GCF_018350195.1). Classification (NCBI taxonomy): domain Eukaryota; kingdom Metazoa; phylum Chordata; class Mammalia; order Carnivora; family Felidae; genus Panthera; species Panthera tigris. The sequence continues at coordinate 39,127,853 of NC_056662.1, forward strand.
TTTTTTTTTAAGTGGGGGAGGAAGTAGAACTTGAAATGGACCTTAAAAGATGAGTAGGATGTTATGCTGTAGATTTCTGGTGGTGATGGGAAGAAAATGGAATGACAGTACATTCCTGCAGTCAGGCCAGCTTTGTGAACCATTCAACTGCAGAAAAGATTGAGAAAGACATCAAAGTGAGAGAGTTAGGTGGTATACTGAGTAGCTACTAGTTTAAATTAGTTAAATTAGTTGAAATAAAATATGTGTGTAGCAGAGACAAAAAAGAAAGGAAGTCAGAATCTAATTGCATAGGATTTTGACTGCTGGACAAGACATTGGGATTTTATTTGGCATAAAGTAGGTGCTTGAAAATTATGACCAAGTCTGGGGTTTAGGAATATTATTTCTGGAAGTACTGTATTGTAAATAAGAGGAGAGTTAGAAGTACAGTCATGTAGGGGCACCTGGGTGCTCAGTCAGTTAAGTGTCCAACTTTGGCTCAGGTCATAATCTCACAGTTTGTGAGTTCGAGTCCCACATCAGGCTCTGTGCTGACAGCTCAGAGCCTGGAGCCTGCTTTGGATTCTGTGTCTCCCTCTCTCTCTCTGCTCCTGTCCTGCTCACATGCTGTCTCTCCCTCTCAAAAATAAATACATATTAAAAAATATATAAAAAAAAAAGAAGTGCAGTCATGTAGATAAAAGATACTAAAATGAGACCCTAAATTGAGACATGAAAATGCATAGATGGGAGAAGCACTATGGAGTTGACAGGATTTGTTGAAGGAATAAAGGAATTTATGATGGTAAAGGATTAGAAGATTCTGGCTCCAGATGTGGCTTTGCAGAATGCCCCTGAGGAATCAATTTGACTACTCTGGGCCTCAGTCCTATCACCTATACAAAACATTAAATTAGATGATACTTAGTGCATTATAACTGTATGACTATACAATTTTCAGGTTTTGTTCTTGAGAACTAGGGGAGCAGGGAGGGATGTTGATGCCATTAATAAGAGAAGAAATACAGAAGAGGAGCTAAATTTGAGGTTGAATTTAAGGTGTTTGCAGGCCATATACTACTGGTGATATCATCATGCTGCTGATGTGCACATCTAGAGATAAGCAGGAAGGTCTAGGATGCAAATACATATGTAAAAGAAGCTGGGGCTTGGGAAGAAGTAGCAGAGACATAGAATATGAGAGCCAATTTCTGAACTTTGGGCATAACATTTAAAGGGAGGGTTGAGAAAGATAAGCCAGTGAGACAGTTTAAGATTCTACATAGGTAGAGGGGGGAAAGAAGATGGAGAAAAGTGTCAAGTGTTGCATAGAGGTTAAGAAACAAAGAGTAGTGAGAGGTCACTAGATTTGTAATCAGTGGGCTATTGCTATTCTTTGAGAGGGCAGTCTTAATGGATGGGAAGTAGATCTTAGGATCAATCAAGAGCAGGTAGAGGGCTATCACTGACAGAGAGAATTCTTGGGGCAGGTATGTGACAAGAGAGACACATGAGCCCTTGTACACAGAAAATGGAATAGAATTGGGAAGAGTGTCAGAAGGAGGCGGTTCCTCTAAGCAGCCTGAGTAACCCGAAATAAAGCTGATGCAGGGACATTAATGGGTTCAGCTATGAGGTGGGGTGGGGGGAGGGTCTGTTCATCCAGCTCTTCTCAGGCTGAGGGCTGCCCTCCTCCCATTGAGTGTTGTCCTATTGAATTGTTCCAAAGAGTAGTAGTCATTGTAGAAGTAGTAGTAATATTGTAGAGTTGTAGAAACCTTTCAGATAAACCTGGGTTATGAAGAAAGAGACTTATATTTTTCAAGACAATTCACAAAAGAGAAATCAGCTTCCTTACTGATTTATAACATAACGCAGTAATCAAATTTCTCTATAATAGTGAACAATCCCATCATGACACATGTGCTCTTTCCTGCTTCTCTTCAAGGAAAGATGCTCTAGATACTTGCAATGTATTTGTTCCCTGTTTAGAAGTATAATGTAAAAGAACTGAAAGGAAGCAAAGGTAACTCAGAACTCCTAAATTCTACAAGTTATTTAAAACAGCACTGGTAATAGCAAGCCCATTAAAAAAATTTTTTTTTAATGTTTATTTATTTATTTTTGAGAGATATCACTTCTCGGCCTTTTGGCTAAGATCAAGTGTATTTAATTTTGAGAGAGAGACAGAGCATGAGCAGGGGAGGGACAGAGAGAGAGAGGGAGACACAGAATCTAAAGCAAGCTCCAGGCTCTAAGCCATCGACATGGAGCCCAACACAGGGCTTGAATTCATGGACAATGAGATCATGACCTGAGCCTAAGTCGGAAGCTTAACTGATTGAGCCACCCAGGAGCCCCGGCAAGCCGCTTTATGTAACAGTAAGATATAGTCTGCTTGTACTGCTTAGGCTCAGTATCCTCTGCAACACGTCCAGGACTTGGCCTTAGTGTGGCTCTGACAGGGACCTAGATATGATTGCTAGACAATTGCTTTCTGAATTCTGATTAGTTTCAGATTGATGAGCTACTTGCCTTTTTCAACTGGGATAGAATTGCTACATGGGTGTCAGGGAATCGCTATAAACTTTCTATTTCATTTTGTTTTATATCATATATTTTTTTAACTGTAGAACTTGTATGATAGTGAAGAATTACTGCTAGAAAGAGATAGACAAATTAGGAAAACCTTGGATCCCAGATAATTTAGAGCCAGAAGTTCTGGCAATGTCTTTTCTCTGCCTCAGTTATATACCTTACACAACCTTAAATCAGAAGCTGGTTTGGAAGTATGGAAAGAGAAAATACTGTGGATTTTTCTTCCATTTTCTAAGCCACACTTTGGAATAAACTATGCATTTTTTTTCCAGCAGAATGAACAACTTTTTTCTAAGGATTTACCAAAAGGGGAAAAAAAAATGTCAGAAACTCTTTTAGAACTTTCCCTAGGTCAATGCAGAGTCAGGAACAATCACATAGTTATGGCAGCTTCCCTCTCTCAATAATTTTACATAGGTGAAGTCAAAGTATATTGAGCATCAAGTGAAAAAATGTATAAAAAACAATACGCAAGTTTGCAAGGTATATGTGAGTGAAAAAAAGGCAGCCCTGTCTGTTTTGCCTGGAGATCTAGGGTTATAAAGGCCGGAAAAGAAAAAACAGAGTGGGGTAAAACCTGATTTTGGGTACGAACCACAGGTCTTATAGCATGGCTTGTAAAGTAACTGTCTTGTCCCCTAACTACTTCCCTGGGTCTCTGTAGACCTGCAATCAATAAATTATCTCTTAAAGACTCAAGTCTGACCTTGCAAAGTGCCATAATACAGAAAGAACTCTGTAATTATCATCACTCTCTACTTTCTCTCTTCCTATTCACTCCCATCAATTGAAATCAGGTTTTGTCCCTGCTTCTCTGATAAAACTATCCTGGAAAGGTAAAGACTTCCCTGTTGTTAAATCCAGTGATACTTTGTTGGCCCTTACCTCACTTCCACACTCTCTCTGGCATTTGGACATGCCCATCTTCTAGGGACACTCTTACTTTGGACTCTTATGTCACTATTCTCTCTAGCCTTGTCATCCATTTGCTCCTCTCAGTCCCCACTCTTATTGTTATAGTTAAATCCTCATTGTGGCATCTTATTGTGGTTTTGATTTGCATTTTCTTAAGGACAAATGATGTTGAATATCTTTTCATGCATTTTATGGTCATCTTTGTATCACTTTTGGAGAAATGTCTATCCAATTCCTTAGGTACATACCCAAGAGAAATGAAAGCAGATGTCCAAACAGAAAATTTGTATACAAATATTCATCACCCATTACAAACCTGGTTTGCTGTTTTGCTGATGAGTTTGTAAAAGTTATTTATATATTCCAAATGCTAAACCTTATTGGATATATGATCTGCAAAAATTTTCTCTTTTTGTGTGGATTGTTTTTTCAGTTTCTTGATGATGTCCCTTGAAGCATAAAAATGCTTAATTTTGATGATGTCTAGTTTATCTGTTTCTTCTTTTTTTGTGCTTTTAGTGATATACCTAACAAATCATTGCCTAATGAAGGTCACAAAAATTTATGCCTGTTTTCTTCTAAGAGATTACATCTTTAGCTACCATATTTACACCTTTGACTCATTTTACATTAGGTGTGAGGTAGGTATCCAAATTCACTTTTTTTGCATGCGGCTCTCCAGTCATCCCCATCATTTGCTAAAGAAATTATTCTTTTCCTTCTCCATTGAGTTGCCTGGCATGTTTGCCAAAAATCATCTGGCCATAAATTTGAGGGTTTAATTCCAAACTCTCAGTGATATTCCACTGACCTATGTCTGTCCTCATGTCAGTCTCATACAGTCTTGATTACCGTAGCTTTGTAGTAAATGTTTAAATTGGAAAGTGTGTGTCCTTCAAATTTGTTCCTTTTGTTTAAAAACATCCACTTCTATATTAATTTTCAGATAATTTTCTTAATTTCTGCAAAGAAGTCAGCTGGGATTTTATATTGAATCTCTAGATCAATTTGGAGAGTATTGCTGTCTTAATATTAAGGTTTCCAAACTATGAACATGAGAAGTGTTTTCTTTTTATGTTTATTTATTTTAAGACACACACACACACACACACACACACACACACGCACACACACACACAGAATATGAATCCCAGGCAGGATCTACACGCTGTCAGCGTTGAGCCCCATGCAGTGTTCCATCCCACGAACTGTGAGATCGTGACCCGAGTTGAAATCGAGTCAGATGCTTAACCTACTGAGCCCCCCCGGTGCCCTGAGAAGTGTTTTCATTTATTAGGGTTTTCTTTAATTTCTTTCAACAATATTTGTAGTTTTCAGAGTAAGAGCTTTGTACTTTTGTTAAATTTATTACCAGTAACTATTCTTCTTGATACTATTCTAAATGGAACTGTTAATTTCATTTTTTTTTTTGTTCATTGTGACTGTAAAGAAATAGAATTGACTTTTGTTTATTGACCTTTTATCCTGCAACCTTGCTCAACTCATTTCTTAGTTCTAATAATTTTATAGTGGATACCTTAGGATATTCTGTATATTAGATTCTGTCTTTAGTGAATACAGATAGTTTTAGTTTTTCTTTTCCCATCCTGTCCACCACAAGTACAGGTGAGGTGTGGATTTTTCGAAGATGCTTTTTATTATTAAGCTGAGGAAGTTTCTTTCTATTTCAAATTTGAGGAGTGTTTTTATCAGAAAGGGATGTTGAATTCTGTCAAATTTTTTTTTTTTTCATCAATTGAGATGACCGTGTGTGGTCTTTATCTTTCACTCTATTGATATGGTGTGTTACATTAATTAATTTTTGGATATTATACCAACCTTGCATTCTTGGATTAAATGTACATGAATATTTCTTAGGTTGAATTCAGGAAGAGTAAATAATCTGAGACTGAGTAAAAATTAATTCAATAAAAGGCCAGAGAAACAAGACTGGAAAATAATTTCCATTTTAAGATAGTAACTAGTTAGAAATCCTGGAAACTTTGGAAATACATATGTTACTGTGAAAAGATTAAAGGCTGTAAGAATATAAATTAATGCACTTTATAACTCTTTGAGTCCTCTACTTTTCCATTAAAGTCCTGGAACTAAATATTCATAATATTCTGGATTCAACAAAATTTAACAACCTGTCTCAAATATCCCTACTCTATAAAAATTACTTTAATGCTTTCCTCATAAATTGCTCAATCTTTTCTATTTTTCCCTCCTTCCCTTTCTCCCTCCCTCCTCTTTCTCTCATACACACATCTTTGCCAGGTATTATCCTAAATAAGAGTATCACTGATTTCTATCCTGTTTGGATATTCTTAAGTACTTACCCCCCAAATGGTATCAATTGGGAGTATAGTGAGGTTACTTATGATCTTCGAATCAGCTTCTACCCTTACTACCGTTAAAGAGAGAAGACCCTCATAGACAACCATAAAGACAGAAAAAAACAAAAACTTACTTCTAATCATGACCCCAAGAATGATCAATATCTCTATTAACAGGGACAGGGGCTTCATCTTCTCATAAGCAGTTCCTCCTTACTTATAACACAGGCAGAACTAGGTGGCTGGCCCACAAGTTTCCTCTTTACAGGTTTGCAGGGGTCAGGATTTGGTTGCTAAGCAACCATTTCCTTATTCTTGGGCCAATGAGCTGCCAGAAAGTTCCTTTCAACTGGAATGAAGGCAGCTACTGGAGAGAGCAGGCTACGGGGAGGGAACCATATCTAGTCTGCTAGTCTGGTGGGAGGGAGATAAGGAGTATGTTTAAGATATGTAAGAGTTGCTCTCTGAAAGGAAAGGAATAAACCAGAAGTCCAATTTGTACATGTCTACAATAACATTCAAGTGATTTTCAGAACTGCTAGAAGTGTTTATTTTTATGTTACCTTCAGTGTTGCAAGCTGCACTTATATGAAAACACAATTAAGTACGTGAGCTGACCTAACATCATCCTTTACTCTAACATCTGAAGGCGATGGTGCACGGGAAGCATATGGATCAAGTCTGCTTTCGTCCCCATCTTGGTGAAAATGTTTATCCTCTTTTTGAGTAAAGAACTGCTGAGGTTTTACTGGGACAAAGGCAAACAAATTCCAGTGATCATTTTTTTTTTAAAGGCATTTCATTACACTTTCCTTGAAAGTTATTTAAAAATGCCCTCTTCATTGTCTTTAACAATATGGGCAGTTCATAAGTGAGTACCCTCAAGGCTTGAACCAGAAATGAAAATGAATATTTAGGTAAAAGCATGGGAATATTAAGACTATCCAAGGAATGGAACTGAGAAATTATGCCTAAAATATATCCAACATTTACAGTGTGTAGAGGTAATTACTTCAGAAATAGACATATTTATTGCCTTGAATTTGCAGGTTTACTCCCTTTGTTAATTAGTTTCCCAATGCTTTAATCTCTCTCTATCTTCCTCTTATAAGGACACTTGTGATTACATTTAGGGCCAACCATGATAATATCGGATAATCTCCCGATCTCAAGATCCTCAATCACATCTGCAAGTCCCTTCTGCCAAATAAGGTAACATTCATAGGTTCCAGAGATTAGATCCTGGAAATCTTTGGGACCATTATTCCGTCTATTCCCTAGTATCTTTTCCTTTCACCAAGGGACTTCAAAATGGGACTTTCCTAACTTCTGTACTTTTAAAAATTGCCTAAATATAATTTGTTTAAACTCTTAAATGTAATCTATTAAACATTTTCCAAATATTTTTTGCATTCCCCATTTGGATTCAGATTTATCAGTATCTTTCAGCAGATGATTTTGCCTCCTACTTTCACTGAAACTGAACTCATTGGACCTATCTTCCCTCTACTTTCTTTTCATTAAAAATTTTTTTGAATCTTCATTCTTTTTTCAAATTCATCACAAAAGATGAAATGCCTTTTCTATACTCTAAGTCCAAGACTTCCCTCACTTTTGATTCTATCCACATTTGCTTTATCTTTTTCTGGTATTTCTGACATTTGTCCTTCTTTTCTCTTTTTTGTTTCAATCTTTTGTCACCAATCTTCTTAATTTAAACACTTTTCATTTCATTTCATGTCTCTTAGAAAAATTTTCCCTTGATTCTGGTGTCCTTCCAACTACTATGTACTCTACTTATCCTTTAATCTCTAAACATTAAAACAAAACAAAACAGACCACAATCACTTCTCATTGCTTTTCACTTTTTTCTTCAACTACTTGTTTTTATTTTCACTGATTTACATAGACTACAAATTCAATGATCTTTTCTCAGTTCTCATCCTACTTGATCTGTGAGATATCTGATATTTCTAACCACAAACATCTTCTTGAAAACATATTTTTGGTTTCTCTGAAAATTGAGTTGCAAATATTTTTCTACTTGCTTGAACACAATTTCTCACTCATTCTATCACTTCCTCACCCATTCATTCACTTATTGAATACCTACTATATGCTAATGATGTATGCCATTCTTTTTCAGGCATTCGTTAATTTCACTCGTCAGTTACTCTCTTAGTCTTTGCTTTAAAATTATGGCCTCCCCAAGGTAACCTCTTTTGGTCTCATGTGCTCTTCCTCAGTTTTACCAACATCTCTGTATGGACGCTCATTCTCATTCAATAATTTTTATTGAGAATCTATTTTGTATCCGGCATTGTGTCATTCTCTGTGGGCAAAAAGATATACTTCCTGTCCTCAGAGAGTGAAAGAGAGTCCAGAGTGAAAGATAAATATTAACAAAAGAATCACTCAAATATATTTATAATTACAAAGTGTAAAAAATGCTATATAGGGAAGTAAATGAGCACTGAGGGCATATAAAAGAACATTGTGGGTAGGGCTCAGGTGGGGTCAGTGTTAGGGAAGGCTTTGCCAGGGAGTGATTTTTGAGCTTAATAAGAATAAGAATAAGAGTAGGTCCACTAAGGGGTGCCTGAGTGGCTCAGTCAGTTAAGCGTCCCACTCTGGATTTCAGTTCAGGTCATGATCTCACAGTTCATGTCAGTTTCCTGCTTGGGATTCTCTCTCTTTCTCTCTCTCTCTGCCCCTCACCTGCTCATGTGTGCTTTCTCTCTTTCAAAATAAATAAACAAACATTAAAAAAAAGAACAGTTAAAAAAAAAAGAATGGGTTCACTAAGCAAATCATGTCTCAGTTACAGTGGCAAACATGTGAATAGGCCACATGGTAAGAATAAGATGTGTTCAAGGAAGTGAAAAGCTCTATGGTTGGTATGAATGAAACCAGAAATTGGGTGGTGGGGGTAAGGATAATTGGTAGGTGATGAGCCTTCTATTCCTAATGATTTAGTTTTTATAAGACTGTATAAGTCAGCTTGGGCTGCAATAGTAAAAGGCTATAGATTGGGTGGCTTAAACAACAGAAATTAATTTTCTCACAGTTCAGAGTGCTGGCATAGCCTGGTTACGGCAAAGGCTCTTGTCCCATATTACAGATGGGCACCTTCTCACTGTGTCTTCACATGGCATGTATAGGGGGAAGGGGGGAGGAGGAGGAGGAGAAGCAGGAATGGAGATATACATATGTATATATATATATCATATAATATATATAAAATATAATACATATTAATATAATATGAAATATAATCATGTACAATATAATATATATTATATAATATGCAATATAATAATATATAATCTATATATAATATTATATATATATGTATATATATCTTCCTCTTCTTATAAGGCCACAGTCCTACTGGATTAGGGTCTCACCCTTATGATCTCATTTAACCTTAAATATCTCCTAAGCACCCTGTCTCTACATATAATAACACTGTCAGCTAAGATTTCAATAAATAAATTTTGGGGGAATACAATGAAGTCCATTGCAAAGACTACTAGAAAGTCATTGAATAATTTACAACAGTGATTTACAACATGATCACATTTCACAACATGATCACATTTGAAAATGTGATGCAGGGCATAGAATGGACATAAGAGGGGCAAGAGTAGACATGGGGGCCACTTAAGAAGTCTTTGTAGTAGTCCAGTTAAATTCACACTGAGCTTATTGCAGTGTCATTGGAAAGGTGAGCAATTCAAGAGTGATACAGGAGATAAAATTGAGAAGGTATAGCAGTTCATTTGAAATGAGAATAAAGTTATAAGAGGTATCACGGATAGTGTTTAGGTTTCTAGATTGTTCAACTGAATGGGTGATGAGCCATTCAAAGAGATAAGAGACACTGGAAGAAGTCTAAGTGTGGGGGAAAGATCATGAGCTCAGTGTGGTACATGGTACATTTCAGGTACTTTTGAGAGAGTAAATATTAATATTTAACACTTTTCAATGATAATGGTATTTTATCAAAATAGTTAATGCTAAAACAAATACCCTCTAAATACCAATGCTGTAACATAATAAAAGTGTTTTGTTTATATCATAGCTTGATGTGGTACTCCTTGGATCCTTGAGATACTCCTTCAAGCAGTGACTCAGGGATCCAAGCTCCTTCCTTCTTGACATGCTGCTTCTGAGATCACCATGAAATGAAAAGAGAGAATATGCATAAGTGTACAAAAGATTTGATGGCCTGGAATGGCATACATCACTTTTGCCTTATAACCCACTCAGCATACAGTTACACATCCTATCTAACTTCGGGGGAGGCTGGGAAACATCATTTTTCTATGGGCCAAGAGAAAGAAAATTGTATTAGTGAGCATCTTTGCCACATTTACTAGGTGCTAGTCACTTTATGTGTTTTAAACGCATTCAATCCTCACATCAATCAAGGTAGATACTATATTACCATCTCCATATAATAATTTAAATAAGCAAGGTGTAGAGACTTTGAGTAACTTGCCAAGGGTCACAAAGTCAATAAGGGTAAACGTAGGATTTGAATCCAGATGGTCTGGCTTCAAATACCTTTTAGCCAGTGCATAATACTGCCTCTTAAAGTTGTGATACAGTGTATGGTAGCACATATTGGTCTAAAGTTCAAGAGGAAATTTTTATTGAAAATAATAAATTTGGCAGTCATTGGTATAACTCAGGGATTGCCAATCTCAGCAGTGTTGACATTTTGGGCCAAATGATTTGTTGTGGGGGGCTGAACCATGCACTTTAGGATGCTTAGCAACATCCTTGACCTCTGCCCACCAGATGCCAGTAGCATTCTTTTCTCAGTTGCAATAACTAGAAATGTCTCCAGACATTGTCAGTGTTCCCTACAGGGCAAAACTTCCCCTGGTTGAAAATCACTATTATAACTGAACCATGAGTACGGATAAAGTTGTTAAAAAAAAAAAGTATAAAGTGAAAAGAGATAAGGGGATAAGACTAAGTCTTAATGAACTCCAAAATGTAATGGCTGCAAAGGAAGATGGGCCAGTAAAGGAAACTGAGAAGGAATGGCCATACAGGAGAAATCTCCAAAGGGTGAGAAAAACTGAAGGAAAAGGATGCTGCAAGGAAGAATGAGAGGTCAAGAGTATTAAATGCTGCCAAGAGATCTTGTAAGAGAAAGACTGAAAAATGACGATTACATAGCACGTGACGGTCACTGGTCACCTTAGCAAGAGCTATTTCAGTTAGTTAATAGGAAAGAACCTAGAAGAGAGGGGACTAAAAAATTGGAAGTGGGATGTAAGGAAACTGACACAGCAGGTATTGACAACCATTTGGAAAGAAAGGAGATGCAGTAGCTGGAAGGTGTTGTGGAATCGCAGGGCAATTTTTTTTTTTTTTTTTTTTTTTTTTTTATCATGAAAGAGACTTGAGAAAGTTTAAAAGTTGATGTATGGTTCTAGTTCCTTGAGTTGACATGAAATAAAGAATAATCAGTAGCATATTTAAGGTTCCTAAGAAAGCACAGATGAACTCTAGGTTGGGGTGGAAACAGGTTCTCTCTTGTAACAAAAAAGATAGTGCCCAGTATGATGCACTTTCCAGCAGACACTTCACACTTAGCATTTCTAAATAAGAACTCAATATATTTCCCACAATATCTGCAACTGCTCTTAATTGCCTAATATTAATAATATTGCCATCCTCCTCCTAAACTAACCCGTGAAACTCTTATCTTCTTTCTCTTCTTCATTCTGTTCCCAAAATCTATTCCATTACCAGCGTTTACTGATTCTACCTTTGTAATGTATCTTGAATCAGAGCCCTCCTTTTATTTCCATTGCCAAAAAATAAGTGCATATTTTTATTACTAGCCCAAATGTCACTTCCTTCTTGAAGCCTCCCTTATTTCTCCCAGCCAAATGCATTTTTATGTATTTCACAGCATTAAAAGAAAAAGAGAAGCAGAGGCATTATTAAAATAAAAATTATTACATTAGTATGTCATGAATCATATTCATGAGTGTTCTGTTACTCAAACCATTTCATTTTTTTACAATTCTTAACAGGGCCTTTCTTTCTTCCTTTTTTATTATTAAAAAATGTGTTGCAAATATTAGCTCTTACACACCTGGCTTAAGTACAATACATAAAACAGCACCCCAATTGTCAAATAAATGTGGATTCACTACATCCACCAAATCAGCCTTGTGGATGGTCTAATATTTAGCAATGTAACGCATTTGGGGAGAGGATCTAAATTTTGGATCACCCTACTTTTTTGGTTGGCTCCACCTGAACTGTATTTTCAGAACACCAACAGGTAAGTATTACTCAGAATCAAGCCAGTCCTTTAACCCAGTGCCTTGAGTTGAAGCAACTGGAGAAGGAACAAAAGGATAAGATGACCTGGCTCTGGTTGATCTGCTTTGATATAAGATTTTTGTTTCCAATGTAACATGTTGGTTGCCCACTACTTTTCAGTTCCTTGAGTAGTTCAGTTTATCTTTGTTCTTTGCAAACTTCACAGAACTCCAGTGAAAACTAATTTTTACTAAAGTTTGACGAGCTATTTCCCGATCCTTTCACTTTTTTTGGTTATAATTTACTCACCAAGAGGAAAGCTTCACATTATCTGATAAAATCCATTCAGACTGGTCAGTTGGAGTAGACACGAACAATTCGCGCTGACTCAATTCTCCTCTTACTTTCCCATCTTCCAGTTCCGCAGGCTGCCTTCGCCGGCTGGTTAGCCAGTCACCTGGCGCACCTGGCCCTTTGGCCACGCCCTCAGGTCCTCCTAGCGCAGCGAAGCCTGGTGTAGCGCCAGCAGCCTCACGCTCCGCCCAGGCGTCCGTTCCACGCCCCGCCTCCTAAAACGCGAGGCCCTCTCCAGCCCCCTCGCGCCCTGGCTCCGCCCCCTCTAGCTCCCCAACGTCCTCGGCGTCGGGCCCGAGCCTGCGCCTGCGCGTGCGCCCTGGGGCCGAAGTAGGGGCGCGCGGTGACTGGAAAGCGGAGAGCGGCGGGCGGTGCAGCCAATGGGAGGCGTCGCTGGCTAGCGGCTGGAAGGCGGGGCCTGCGCGGGTGTTAGGTTAGCGCGAGGCGTGACCTAGTTGACAGGCGCTGAGGTGCTGCTTTGGCGGCGGCCGCGGGGCTGAGGCGGGTGGGAGCCGAAGCGGAGCGCGGGCTGAGAGAAGCGACTGGCGAGCGGCGCGGGACTCGGAGCCTCTTGCACTTTTTTCCTCCCGAGTGTCCCCTCCCACCCCTCCCACTCCACACACACCCTGTTTGCCCGTGAGCCTGGGGAACTTGCAGCTTAAAGCCAGCCACCCCCACGGCAACATGTACCCCAGCAACAAGAAGAAAAAGGTGTGGAGAGAGGAGAAAGGTAACTGGCCCGTCGAGTCCTGGGGCTGTGGGGGGTGGGAGTCGGGTGGGGGCGGGGGTCAGGGCTGTGTGTGCCGCGGCGCCCCCCGCCCGAGCTCCCGTCTCGCGCCTGCCCGGCCGGTGCCGCCTCCCTCGCGTGTCCGTGTGTACACACGCGCACACGCGCGCGCTTACTGGCGTGCACGCGCCGCCCCCGGGCACCTGCAGCTCGCACACGTGTGGGCGCACGCCCCTCTGCTGCCTGCCGCGCCCGGTCACCTTCTTCCCATGCGGGGCTGCCTGCGCCTGGCTGGTGGCGGAGACCCCTGAGCGGCAGTTCCTGGGCCGCAGCACAACTTGTTCAGGTCCCCCACCCTCTCCTGGGACCCCAGCTGGGACTTTTGGACTCCTGGCCAGGTTGTCCCAGGCACACGTGCCCGCCGGCGGGCACATTGGCTGCTGCAGCTGCTGCGCCTTCGCGCCCAGCTCACCCTCAACTATTCACTCCTCGCCTCTAGCCCCCCACCCCCTAGCTGGTAGAGTGTCTACTCTTTCGGGCGTTTACCCCTTCTCCAGGCCTCTTCCTTCTGCGCCGCAGTGTGACTTTGGAAACCTGGAACTCTAGGGGAAACTGAAAACGGGCGTCTTGTCCGCGAGGATAAGCGCTTTCAGAGAAGTCTGAATGGGCTTTCTCTGCAGTGTGTTTCTCTGTATTTCATCCCCATTCGTAATCTGAAGCTGCTCAGAGTAAGGTTGTGAAACTGATACCACTCTCCATGAATGAGCTTGCCTCTGAATTTTGTGCACATCAAAGCTCATCCAAATCAGCTAGATTGACAGTGGCACTGATTTCTGTAAGACAGAAGTGTGCGAACCAACTCTCTTCCTCTCCCCTTTTTCTCTGGCATCATAATTAGATAAATCTGAGATAAAACTTTAGTGTCTGGAGTTGTTTCATTCTTTTCACACTGTAGCTTTTTACAGAAGAGTAGCAAAGAGAACTTGCATTGCTACTGCTAACATAGATTAAACCTGTGTACCAGAGTGAGGTCAGGTGAGGGTAGTGCAAATTTCTCCGAAGAATCCTATCTTTTTATTAGAAGGATAATGGAGTGACTAGGTTGAAAGTTGATTTGCTTGAAAATAGCTCTTAAAACTTGTAGATTATTATTGCAAGCTCTGGCTTTTATGAACACTAAGGCCAAACAGTGGACATAAGGAAGAGAATGAATGTGGAAAAAGAATCCTTTATGTAAGGCCTACTTAAAATAATTCCGAGGAAGGGGATGAAGAAAGGATTCTTTTTTAAGTGAACTACTGGGAAGAGTTAATATAATTGAACAATCCAAGTAAAATGGTCTCTAAAATATTGAAAGATTGGGTTGTATGTCATTTAATTCTATCTTAATGATCATGGGCTTATATAGAAGTAAAAATTCTGGTGTCACAAAACAAATGCTGTTGAAAATAATAGCCTGGTAGATATAAATTAGTGTAAAATAATCTTGCTTTGTTTTTGAAGTAGTAGTTACTTTATTTTCAACACACTTTTAACAATGATTTACCTTGTAAGCATTGAAAGATCTTCTGTGCCCATTTTTGTTGATGGTCTTGGAATGTTTTGTATTGTTAATAAGGCAAAATAGTGGAAATCATGGAGATTGTTTTCAGTACATAATTTATTGATGAAGTAATGATTATTGCTTAGGAACTATTTTTCTGTCATAATAATGTTCCTAAAGTAACAATGTTACAATGGTTCCTTCATGTAACACCTACATATTTGGACTGTGAAGAGCAGGCATTTTAGAATCTTTGATGTCTTGATTTTTTTTTTTCTTCTAACAGTAGGGGAAAGTACAACCAAATTAATATTTTCTAAATAAAGAAGTAAATGCACAATTAAAGGTATCTAACAAAGTAAATTTCTCCTGTCTAAAACTAACCTATTTTTGCATGAAGTTTAATGTTAAAGGAAAAACATTGTGATTTGAAGACTTTAATGTATGTCTCAGTTTATCAGGGTGTCTATTTTTGGAATATTTAATATTTAAAAAGAAGGAGCTAAGGATTTCCAGTATGGTTGTTACTATTAAAGAAGCTGATGGGATGCATGACTTTTTTTCTTTCATTGCACTTGTGAGGCTGGTATTATATTTTTGCAGCTGTTACTTAAATCTAAAGGAAGGCTTACCCACCTCATTGAAATGTCAGGGCATTCTGTAAACATACTTTTACTCAGTATGCCATCTAATCGTAGGTCTGCCTACTTACGTGCTTGGTTCATAGAGCAGAGATTCATTGTAAAGGTGAAGCATTAAGGACAAGTTTTGTGTAATGCTAAAGAAACTGTATAGATGTCTGTGGTCCTCAGTATGTTTCATTGTTGAAACAAATAACTAAGGACTTCTCAAGTCCACATATGTTAAATAAACTGTTTTGAGCTATAATTTAAAACCACTTAATGTGTATTATAATTTTAAGAACTGAGACATAAATTATCTCATTGTTTTATTTTCTTATTATTGATCTTATTTCTGTTCTAAGTGTCCATACTTAAATGTTTAAATAAACGGAATCAGGGAGGCCTGGTTGCCTTCCCCTATTACCTTCTGACATTTACTAAAACTGTGAGTTGCTTCAAAATATCTCTCAACCTGATCACTGATGTTGTAATATTTCTGTATTAGTGATCTGAACTTTTTAGTAGTGTTTTGGTAAGTGCTAGTCATCCCTTCTCCTTTGTGTGAGTCTTCCAAATTTATCATTTCCTTAAAGCTTCTATGCCATCAAGACCCCCCTCCCTTCTCCTACACAAACACATGACATTTCCTTTTAATTCACGGAGAAAATTCATGTCACGTAACACGAACAGCCATAATATCTTCCCCTGTAGTCTCATTTGTCCATTTCTTTACATGTCCTTTGTCTTTTCAGTTCTGTTCCTATCTTAAAGGAAGGACTTAAAAAAAAAAAAAAAGTTTATTTTGAGGTGGGTAGGGAGAGAGGGACAGAGAGGGAGAGAGAATCCCAAGCATGCTCCACACTGTTAGTACAGAGCCCAATGGGGGCTCAGTCCCACAAACCAGGAGATCATGACCTGAGCCAAAATCAAGAGTCAGATGCTTAAGCAACTGAGCCACTCAGACTCCACCAATGGCTTATTGATTTTTATTCTTCCTGATCTTCCTGTAGCAATTGACAGTATTTCCCTTCTTCTACTTATTATAACTTTGCCGGTGTCTACATCACTGGCACTTTGATTCACCTGGTACATCCAGTGACATCTAAGTTTTATTTCATTTTATTTATTTGCATTTAAGTTTCCTCTTTGTGTACACTCCCTGATTATGGTGTTTTTTTTGTTTTGTTTTGTTTTGTTTTAGGTTTGGTCACATCCCTTACCTTTTCCTATTAACTTCCTTTAGGACCAGATGTTTGGGTCATAATTTCCAAAATCTCTAAGCTAAACCTCTTTCCTGAATTCCATATTCTTGATTTCAACTCGAATACCCTTTAGGCATCTTACATTCAATACAGTATTGTCCTTTGAGTATTGTAGTGTTGTGATTTGGTTTTATCATATCTAATTAAAATATCTTATTATCATTTAATGTGGCTGAAGAAAAGCCAGTTCTAGGAGCAGGACAAATGTTGGCTCCCCATTTCTTATTCACTTGTACTTATATTAAAACCTTTGGCAGTTTATTTCTGTGAAAGAATCTTTTAAAGTGATTATTTTATGAGAGACACCTGAAACTAGGTACTGTCCTTAAATCCATTCATCTTGTAATCTGCTGACAGACAGTTGGAGAGTACAACTGTCAATCTCTTTACATTGTGTAGACCTTTGGTAAAGTATATGATACATGGCTGCTGGCATACAGAAACACATCGCCTTTTTTGAAGAGCTTTTCCTGTGACAGTAGTACACTATAGTGACTAATAGTTTAGGCTATAGTTTTTGACTTAGGGAGATATGTGACTGGATTTGAATGGAAAGCTTTCTTGCTTTGGACAAGGTGCTGAACATTGATGTGCTTCATTTCCCTATCTACAAAATAATAATAATACTACCAGGGTGCCTGGGTGGCTCAGTTGGTTAAGCCTCCGACTCTTGATTTTGGCTCAGGTCATGATCTTGCAGTTCTTGAGTTCAAGCCCTGTGTCAGGCACCACATTGCTGACCGTGTGGAGCCTGCTTGGGATTCTCTCTCTGCCCCTTCTCCACTTGTGCATGTGTGTGTGCGCACACTCTCTCTCAATAAATAAATAAATAAACTTAAAAAACCATCCTTAAAAAAATAATACCAATTTTGCTGAGTTGTTGGAAAGATTATTTTCATTAAATTATATGTGTGAAGTACCTGCCACTCATAAAGAACAGGGACTTTTTTTTTTTAAGTTTATTTATTTTGAGGTGGTAAGGGGCAGAGAGAGAGAGGGGAACAGGATCCTAAGTGGCCTCTGTGTGGAGCACAGAGCCTGATGTGGGGCATGAGCTCAAACTGTGAGATCATGAACTGAGTGGAAATCAAGAGCCAGACACTTAACTGACTGAGCTACCCAGACACCCCAAGAACAGTGACTTCTTTGTAAGTGACACCAACTGTTAATAATTCTAAGGTGCATTTGAAGAATATTTTAATCTTACCAAGATGTATATTGCAAGTTGTGTTTAATCACCTCCACAAAGATATTACATTGAAGGTGTAGTTTTATTGTTGATGGCATTTTAGAATTAAGGAAATACATTGGTAGCTGCCTTTCTTGTGCTCTTAACATTTCTATGTATTTGTCTTAGGATTTTGTATTTTATTTATGTAGCAGTTATTTTGTATATTATCCATTCCCATTTTGTCTTGTGAACTCCTCAAGGTTAAGGATCACCTTTGTACCTGCAGTGTATAAACATTACTGGCACATAGTAGACTGTTAGTAGATGTTGATTGAAAGAGTTCACTTATTTCTTGGTCTATCACAAGAGAGTCTTCCTCATCAGGCTTTGATTCCCCCTCCCTCCCACATGCCCCAGTAACATGGTGTTAACTTAACACTTTTTAACAGTCAAATATGAAATCATTAGATTTTCATTGTGATGTTTCTCAGGCCCACACTAATTCTTTGATTTGTTTATATGATTAATGTTTAAATTATAAAATAATTGCTGAATTTAAAAGTTAAATACAAATGGAGATTCTGCTTTTATTTTGCAAGAACGTTTACTGAAGATGACCTTAGAGGAGAGACGCAAAGAATACATGAGGGACTATGTTCCCCTGAACACCATCCTATCATGGAAGGAAGAGATGAAGGGCAAGAGCCAAAATGATGGTAAGTTTCTCAGAACATTTTTAGGTTTATACTGTTCCCATTTATTTATGATTTCTGCGAGACAATTTTGACAGAAATGAATAACTGCCATTCAGTAAACAGATGACATTTTTGCTATTTGAAGTAATTGCTTGGTTGCATTTAATTGTTTTTAGCAACCTATTGTGTGTTATTTAAATTTAGGAAATTATATTAACATAAGTCATGTTACAATCCACATTTATAATATGACACGTTAAAAAAACTATTCCATAGTTGTTCTTGGAGTAATTAATATTAAGGATTTGGTGCTTTGGTGGTGTGGCCCTTTGAGTTTGTTTTGATTAGATTCATTTATATCGGATTTCTTTAAGTTATTGTAAGGATTGGATATAGTTGAAAGTGCGTTAGGAAGAACAAAGAAAAACTAGTATTTCACAGAGTTTTAAAGAAGAGTATATGTTTTGTATAGTATGGTATTATGTCTACATGTAAAATATTTGTATTACAAAATTTACTGTCAAAGTCTTTATGATTTAATGAGAGTATAGCATAGATTGTTTGAGTCAAGATATGTGTTAGAATATAAGTGAAATTTTAAGTATTGAAAAAATAGATGCAAGAAATTCTTAAAAAACAATGTAATAGATTTAATAGATACTTAATATGTTTACTTCTGAATTAGCACTCATTGCTCTGGATGTAAAGTTTAGAAGAAATAAGGTGCTTTTCAGGATTTTTAACATTTGAGAAAGAAAGGTAACTTTATGAAAGGGACTTGGAACATGCTAATTTCACAGGTTATGGTCTTCGATTGATGGAACTGTACAGGATACTGTGAGTTTAGAACAAGAAGTCTAGTATGGAATTCCAGTGGACAAATCTATGGGAAACAACAGCCCAATTAGGCTTTTCTGTCTGTAAAGAGAACACATTCACCTCAGTGTTTGCATTTTAGGCAGAATTTTTCTTTTTCAAGAAGGCAAAACATGTGGGTCCTTTCAGATTTTGCTTGAAAACATATGTGACCTTGGGCAAGTGAAGGTAGTAGTTCTACCTCAAGTTATAATGGGATCATTGGACAAGCTGATTGGGACATACACATCTAACCTGCTTGCCCAGGGTTTTCAGCAAAATAAATGCAAATTATTTTAGTAATGGTCTGATTAAGACATCATTCATTGATAGAGAAAGTAGTGCTGTGTAATGAAAAGAATATAGAACTAGAGACCAACAGGAGAGATTTTTTTTTTGTTCTAGGACCATGCACCTCTTCCTGTTTGGGTCTCAGTTATTCTTTGTTTGTAAGAAACTGGTATTGAATACTTCAACTCCGTTATTTTATGGCTAGTAGATCTCTTTTTTTCCAGTGCTTCATTCATTTGATTTTCTTTCTTAGTTGCTGTTTTAGCTGGTTACTTTTCTAAGGATATAGTACGTGATGTTCTTTTAAAACACTTTTTGCCTCTCAGATAGAGGTGGATTTCTGTTGCTGCCAGAACAGTTGACAAAGCAGTAGCGATACCAGGTTATATTGCCCAATGTTGGGTCTGCTCATCTCTGCATTAAGGCTTGGCCTTTATATTGGCTGCTTCTATTTGAATATTCATATAACAGTGTAGGGTTGAATTGGATTATCAGATAACTCACAGTTGGGTGTTTTCAGAGATATCAGACACCAAAATATGTCCCCAAATCAGAAAAATACATTGAATAACACCAGTTATTCATTGTTATTCCCTAATTACTCTTATATCCCAATATAAGCTTTATAAGTGGGTTACAACTGCTCTATATATTTCAGTTTTTTCATTCATGCTGTTTTGAACTAAAAGTCTTTCATGGGGAGTGAGGTGGTGTGGTCAAAATTGTATTTCTGTTGAACGGTTTTTTTGTTTTTTCCATCTAATGTTACTTGCTCCTCTGTTGTGACCTAGAAATTAATGACTAGCCTCTTCTTTTTCATGAAAAAAAAAAAAAAATGGAATGGCTCATTCTACAAGTAATATCTGTTTATTTCTTTACATGATAGATATCTTTTGTAAGTGCTTTCTTTCATTGTTTCCTATCCAGTGCTCAGTTATGCTAAAATATTAGTAAAGAGAATTTTAGTATTTTAACAATCCTTTAAAATTATAAATTAAAACAATGATAAAGAACAACTGTAGTTTTGTATTTTATTTTGAAATGTTTAAACCACTGCTTATAAATGTATATATAAGTAGATTCATATTTTTATAATGACTTAATTTTTTATGTATGAAATTTCCAATTAAGTTTTAAAAGAAGTCTATAATTCTCTGTCATAGTTTCTATTTGTAGGAAATGAACAGTATTTACTGGGCTAGCACAATATACCAATTTCAAGTGTTACAGTTTACCATTATTACTTAAATTTTTTACAGAAGGACATTTTGACCTTGATACCCAAGATTACATGGAAAGTTCTCAAGCTGTTGTTTTTAATTTTTTTTCTTTGCTCAGTTTTGTTTTACTGTAATTAAATGCTTTTTGTTATATTGTCGTAAAAAGTTAAGTAAGCTGGAGAGTAGCTGAATGTATTTGTCATAATTTTGATTTTGAGGCATCCTAAAGGAGGGAGCCAAAAATTGCCAAATATAAAATCATTGTATAGAAAGAAGGAATTCCTATAAATAGACAATATTTTTACTTTGACTTGCTACTCTAGTAATACTGGCAAGCTATGGATCAGACAGGGAAGGGATGAGAGATGATTACAAAAAAAAAAAACAAAAACCCACAAAAAACAAACCACAACCCACTTTATTGTTCATGTTCATATTTGTCAACTGCTGTTGGTAAATCTCTGGAATTATGTGCTTTCACTTAATAATTCTATTTCATCTGCCAGTTGCTTTTTTGTAGGGAATTTTAAAGTGCTTGTCTCTTATTATACTGTGTCTCTGTAACTGCAATAGTGCCTCATGGGTAGGTGAGCTCAATTAGTATGCTAAATAAGAACACCTCAGGTTAACTGTCTATGAAGGACAATTCTGTATTTTTTTCAAACTTTTAAATGAGCATTTAAAAACATATATAAAAATAGAGTGGTATGATGAATCTTTATGCACCAGTCACCCGTTTCAATAGTTAAAACATGGCCAATTTTATTTCATCTTACACCAGTGCTTCCAAATTATTTTGAAACAATTCTTGCATATCATATCAAATTTTTCTGTAAATATATGTATGTGTGCATATGTATGTATCTCTAAAAGAGACATATTTTTTGTTGATTTACTATAACAACACTATCAATCACACCTAAAAATTAATAATTCTTTAATATAATTAAATGTCCAACTAGTATTAAGATTTTTACAATTGTCTCATGAGGGGTTTTACCTCTTTTTAATACAGTTGATTTGTTTAAGATCTAAACAAGATCCAAATGCTGCGTTTAATATATTTCTTAAGTATCTTTTAACATATAGTTGTTTTTCTCTCTGTCCTCCCCCCTCCACCTCCCATAATTTTGTTTGATAAATAAAGTTATTTGCTGGGGTGCCTGGGTGGCTCAGTCAGTTGAGTGTCTGACTTCGGCTCAAGTCATGATCTTGTGGTCTGTGGGTTTGAGCCCCACATTGGGCTCTGTGCTGACAGCTCAGAGCCTGGAGCCTGCTTCGGATTCTGTCTCTCTCTCTGTCTCTCCACCTTCCCTGCTTACACTCTCTCTCAGAAATAAAGAAGCATTAAAAAAAGTTATTTGCCGTATAGAAATTTTCACATTTTGGATTTTGCTGACTGAATCTTTTTGGTGTCTAATGTGTTCTTCCGTCCACAGTATTTCTTATGAGTCCAGTTTCTTATAGGCTGGTGGTTAAATCCAGAGGCTTGATCAGACTTGGGTTTAATTTTTTGAAGGAATACTTCATACTTCTTTTCCATAATATCGCAAGGCAATAGTGTTTGCTTCCCTCTCTGTGTTAAGACTGATCACTAGGCTCCAGTATTGTCAGCCTAATCCATCCATTGTAAAATTTCCTATCACCTTTCACCTAATGGTTTTAGCAGCCATTGATGATCTTATGCTAATTTTATCATTTTGTCTTCATTTATTAGTTGGACTTCTATAAAGAACTTTCTCTTGTCACCTTTTTTGTTTCCATGTAATACAATTTATACAGAAAAAGCAGTATAAACTTTTCAAATTGAGTTGGTTTCCTGAAATCTTCTAAAACTAATGAAAGGGTACTTTTTAATTTTTGACTGTCATTTTGAATCTCTCTTTCTCTCTCCTTGCCACATAGGTATATTAAGTGGGAATACTTCAATGTTAACAGTCCGTAACACAGCATGTGTGTATGTGAATTTAAAGTATAGCTCTCACATAAAAACATACAATTACTGAACTGTAGTCTGAAGATGTAGTAGAAAGAGATACATACATGGATGTATGGATGGATATGATAGAAAGATGGCATTGCTTCTTTGTAGGGACAAAAATTCTCGGCTTTAATTAATATGAATTCTCTTCTCCTTTGCTACTTCCAAGCTAATGTTCTATAACACCACTCAGAGAAGCATTGTTGTTCCTTTCTTTAGAGGGAGCAAATGATTGGCAAAGATTCTGCTATGCTTCTGCTAATTTTCTCTTCCTAATTAGTGTTAGGGAAAATAGCTACAGCTGTAAGTTTAGATGTTTGAGTCATTATTTTTAATGTTCATATGGAACAACAAAGGCAAAATGTAATAAATTATGAAGATAAATTAGATGAAAAGTATACAATTATTTTACTCAGGTATGACAATTTTAAAAAAATGGGTCATTTAGGAAGAAACTTCATATTTCATATCTTGATAGATTTCATGTCCTACATATATTCAAATTTGATTTATAGTCATTTGAAAATACTTAACTAGAAATTGTGAACTGTGAAGACTTTGTAAGTGTGAATCTTCATTTTTTGAAGTATATAAAAATATTTTGAGATGTGTGGGTTGACTAGAGAGAGGCATGTGTGTTATCTTTCATCTTGAAAAACTAGCATGTTTGGCATAGAAGTTCAGCCTTATTTGCTCTCATTTTCATTATAACTAATTTCTTCTGTTAAATTATTTTACAAGAGGTGATGGCTGACAAAAAAAAAAATTCAAATTCCTCAATCTCTCAGCCACTGAGATCTTATTTCAGTGTAGGTAGTGAATTTTGTTTTATTTTATCTGTGTACCAACTTGACTATTGATATTTAGAAATCACCAAAAAGAGTGTGTCTTAATATTTTGATTTCAGTGCAAAGTCAAGTATTTTTGTTCTGAGTAAATTTACGATAACTTTTTTGAATGTTAATATTTTTATTAATCACTAGAAATGGGGAAATAAGAATATAATTATGTCACTGAGTATTACATGGAGAGGGGTGAGGGACTATAATGGTAAAAGGAATTAAAAAAAATTAATAACTATGATGAGGTGGGCACTGCCCCAGATTTTCAAACTATGTCAACTATATTATTTTATTAAATATTTGATGTTAGTCACAATTTAAAATGACTAAACAGGAAAATGGAATGGATGGAATTTAGTAGGGATACAAATATTGGAAAGGAGTATTTCCTATTTAATTTTTTGATATTGATTCCTCTTTGTATTTAGTTTGAGTACTACACTTTAAAAGCAAAATGATCATCAGTCAAAGCAGAAGAAGGCTCAGAACAAAACTCCTCAGCTTCTTAGATAGAAATCTTTTATTTTGAGTGGGTGGTGATTTTTGCCCTCTTTTAAATGATCTTAAAATGAATTTAATTAAAAAAAACTGGCAATCTATTTTTGCCTCAAGTAACAAAGATCACTATGGCTTTTTCTTTAAGCAGTTATTTGTGATGCTTTCATTAACAGCAAAGATGTTGCAAAAGTAGAACTTGAATTAGAAACAGGCATTTTTCACTTTACAGTTAAAAGTAAAGACTAGTATGAGGACTAAAATACTAAAATGGGCTGAACTTTATGATCTGGCCCCTCTACCCTTTGGCCTCTTACTCCTTTTCTTGGTCTCTGCCTCTAGCCACACTATCCTTTTTGTTTCTTGAATGTACTGTGATCCCTCCCACTGCTGGGTCTTTATCTGTATTTGCCTCTCCCTCCACCCCCCATAAGGACTTCTGTCACCTAAATTTTTCTTAGCTTTCATTTCTCACCTTGAAACCCTTCTATTTTTTTTGAAGTCTTCCCTGAGCCCTTACTTTGAAACAGTTTCCTTTGTTATATACTTTCATAGAGCTATGTTCTTTTCCATAGAGCATTTATATTAATTTGTTTTTATGTATTCAATCACAGGATTATCTTGATCCGGTTGTATCTTTATATAAGATTGCAATTACTAGGAAAATGGGATGATGTCTTCACTCCCCTTCATATCTCTGCATCTGTCATAGTACTTGTTGCACAGTAGATATTCAGTAAATATCTGTGTGAATTGAAGAAATTAAAAACTATTCTCATGATGGTATTTTTGTGCGTTATTTTGTTTCACCTTTTCCTCACTGTGTTGTAAGGATTCATGTGGGAATGATGGGCTTAAAAATTAAGCCAGATGCTTTTTAATGTAGGTGATGTATACAATTACGTCTTTGTAATATAACATCGGTTTTATTGTTTTAAAAGTTAGTTTACTAATAAATTTAACAAAGATTTTATTGAACTGTTGCATAGATATTTAGTTGAGACAAGGGTGAAAATTCATGCGTTATGTGTATTTATCAGCATTGTATGTTTTTGTTTATATAGTACTTAGTAACTAAATGTCATGATTTCAGTTTCTGTGAGTTTAAATGTCAAAAGAGCTTAAGTAAAAATGAGTGTAAACATAGACACTGAGCCTATTGTGTAGTAATAAAGTGTAGAAAAACCTTACAGTATTACCATTCTAAATGCATTTACTTTAGCATTGATTCTTGATACATAAAGCAACTGTAAGAAATAATTTTAATATTCTATCCCATTTAATCCCTTTATGGAGTTCATTGATTTGCTTTGTAAAAGAACTTGGCTACTGACAGATTGGTACACCATGAAAGAATTAGGCTAAATAACTTCTAAGAATGTTGAGAATAATGGCATTCATTGTAATGTTTGAAAACATTAAATTTTTATCTTGATACTCTGTGTGAGGTTGTGAACAATGGTTTAGTCAAACATTTGTGAAGTAAGGTTAATTTCTAAAATAGAAAAAATAAGAAGTTATATAGGGACTCATGATTCACTACATGGTTTTGTTTTTCCTCCACTTTTATTTCACTCTTGGTCCTTTTACCTACTTTCCAAAATTGTTTTAACAATGTGTAAATATATTTCATTGTACCTTGGAGTGTATACCACTAAGTGCTGTGTGAATTGTCCTTGTATTTAAGCATGTTTTAAACTAATACCGAAACAAAAACCACATTTTTTTTTTTTTTTTGTATGTATACAGACTTGGTGTTAAGACCACAAGATGAAAAGTTTTTTCTGTGTGTCTGTGTATTTCATAAGTCTGTAACTTCACAGATTCTGTTTTCTTTTTAATCCATTAAATGAATTATACTAGTTAACAGATTTTACTTAACATTTTGGTCAGTGCAGACAGATATTTTGGGATGAATTACAGACTGGTGGTAGCCAAAGCCAATGTTTTCCTTTAATTTTCTTTTTTTCTCTCTCTGATCGTACTTCTACATGAAGAAGTCTTTATAAAGTCTTAGTCTTCGTTTCTGAAATATTTATTGAATTTTCATGTAAGTATTCAAAACAAAGATTTAAATACAATTTATAGTTTTACCTATGCCTTTGATGTAGAACCATATTGAGGATTACTGATGAAACAATCAAAGTATGGATCAACAACAAAAACCAGATGTGTAACAAAATATAGATCAACAACAAGATAGCAGTTAACAGTAGTCCATATGCCTGGCTATATCCATGCCAGGGCAGAAGATATATGTGCCTTTTGGGTTTTGGAAATACTAAGGTCTAGTTTGCTCTAACTCCAGAGAAGCCATGGGTTTCAGATTGCTGGTTGTTTGCCTAGATATTGGACCAAGATATATTCAGTTTTTGAAGAAACCAGACTATCCTGACATATAGGGGATTCTCTCATCAAACTTAGATTTGTGATTGTGTCTGTCATATGAATATAACAGAGTTAGAGCTTTTCCACATTTTGTACTTGTATTAGTGATTCTCTTGGGGTAAAAACTTTCATGGACTGCATATATGTGTGTGTAAGTAGAGGCTTACTGCTAAATACTCATCAGGCACGTAATAATGGAGTTACTTCCATTATTTTGATGTGTATGTATCTTCCGTGTTAACTCCGGAAGTGCAGAAGTTTTGGGATTAAACATTGCTGGTATCTGATCCCAGTTCTGCTCTTATGTGCCCTAGCCAAAGAATACGTGACTTCCCTAAACTTGTCTCTTCATTTGTTACATAGCTCCAAAGCTTGCTGTTTTTTTTTTTTTTCTAGAATGAACCTTTCTCTTGCATGAAACTTCTTTTGACTCCGTATTCACTACTAATCATATTTATGCTCTTAACCAATGTATAATACAATGTAGATTTTTTTCTATGCCTGTAACTATAACTATATGTGTACTTTGTTTGGATTTAGTCAGTCTGCTTTAAGAAGGTAGGAATTGTGACTGTTTATTGAAATTTTATTTTGTAGAGTCTACTGGAGGTCCTTATGTGTATTTGTTTACTAGTTTGTTT
Organism: Panthera tigris; assembly: GCF_018350195.1. NCBI lineage: Eukaryota > Metazoa > Chordata > Mammalia > Carnivora > Felidae > Panthera > Panthera tigris. The sequence goes on from NC_056662.1 coordinate 39,155,069, forward strand.
TATGTATGGTAAGTAGAGTTAAAACCGGTGAAGGAAGATTTTTTTAAAAATAATTGGTTATTTTGAAACATTAGGGCTACTTTTTTGTTTCCTTTATGAGTGTATGTTAGTTAAAGAATTTAGAAATTTACACTGTCAGATTTGAGAAGAGGGCATCTAAAATAGAAAATGCTTTCTGAATTAAAGGCTAATTTTTTAAAATTGATAACTTTTGTTATTTATCATTTAGAGTAGATAACAAGTGAATTAAAACTTCTCTGGCCTTCACTAAAATTCACTGTATGTGAATTTTAATGTCATTGAAAGGGAAAAATAGTTTAAAACAGGAGTTGACTGAATAATTTTCACATACAAAGGAATAGCATAGTTTGTACATCAGATGAGATGACTTTTTTTTTTTAAGGAAAGTATCTTGACCTTTTGTGCACATGAGAAGTCTAGAAAGAAAAGACAAAACAGAGAGGCATTTTGAGTTTTGGCGCAGCCTGGGTGAGAGATGTGAGGTTATAGGCATGAGAAGAGGAGGAGGAGACTCAGGAAGGATGGCGGAGATCAAGGAGCTCCAGCAACATGGCGGGAAGTCAGTCCGCATGTAAGGACAATCTGTCCAGCCTCAAAGCATATAGATAGAATGGGGGCTGGAGTTATTTATCTTATTTGATTGCTAAAATAATGGGTGTACCTCTATGGAGATACTCAGGTGTCTAACATCTTGATTGTTTTAATGATATAATTATGCATGTGGCTCATAAGAATATTGAGTTTAACCATACTTATGAGTGTCTTTGACAAACACAAAAAATATATGCTGTATAGTCTCTGAATTCTTCCACTTGTTCAGGTGGTATGGGGCTGGACAGATAAGAAAATGTGTACCTGGAAGACTATTAGACATATTAATCTCAGCATAAGAAACTAGTTCAAATTTCTGGTAACTTGACTAGGTCCTTAAGTGTATTTAAAATCTGTTTACTCATTTTAAAGTGTACAATTTAGTGACTTTAAGTACATTTACAGTGTTGTGCAACCATTTTCAAGACCCATTTCCAAAACCTTTTCATCTTCCCAAATAGAAGCTCTGCATCCATTGAATAACTCGCATCCTCTCCCTCATACAGCTTTTGGTAATCTCTATTTTATTTTCTGTGTCAATAAATTTGCCTGTTCTAGGCTTCACATAAGTAGAATCATACAGTATTCTTTATGTCTGGCTTGCTTTACTTAGCATAATGCTTTGTAGGTTCGTCCATATTATAGCATGTATCAGGAAGTTCATTCCTTTTTCAGATTAGATACTATTTTACTGTACATATATACTACATTTTTTTCATTCATCTGTTGATAGGCATTAGAGTTTTTACACCTTTTGGCTATTGTGAATAATGTTAAGAATAAAAAAAATATTTTTTAGTTCTTTGGGGTATATAAACTAGGAGTGGAATTGCTGTATTATATGGTAATTCTGTGTTTTAACTTTTTGAGGAACCACAAAACTGTTTTCCACAGTGGCTGTACCCTTTTACACATTGCCATCAGCAATGCACAGGGGTTTGTCCCCATTTTTGCCAATGCTTGTTATTTCCTTTTTTAAAAATGACAGTAAAATATAAATACTACTTTTTCAGCATTGCTTTGTAGTTTTTAGTGTACAAGTCTTTCACCTTAGTTTATTACTAAGTATTTTATTCTTTATGATGCTATTATAAATGGTATTGTTTCCCTTCACTACTTAATGGTTGTTCATTGTTAGTACACAGAAATGTAACTGATTTTTGTGGGTTGATTTTGTATCCTGCAACTTTGTTGAATTCAAGCTAATAATCTTTGGGTTTTCTACATATATGATCATGTCATTTGTGAACAGAGATAATTTTACTTATTCCTTTCCAATACAAAGGCATGTATTCCTTTTAAGCTGCTGCTGAATTCAGTTCTTATTTTGTTGAAGATATTTGCATAGTTATTTATAACGAATATTGGTCTGTATAGTTTTCTTGTAGTGTCTTTTTCTGGCTTTGGTTTTGGGTAATGCTGGTAATAGTTATATAGAATGAGTTAGCAAGTGTTCCCTCTTTTTTTTTTTTTTTTTTTTTTTTGTGGAGGAGTTTGAGAAGGATTAGTGTTAATTTTTAAAATGTTTGATAGAATTCATCTATTCCTTGGCCTTTTTTTTTTTTTTTTTTTTTTTTTTTTTATGGGGGCAGCGCTTCTCCAGATTTTTGAATGCTGATCAGTCTCCTTATTAGTTACAGGTCAATTCAGATTTCCTATTTTTCAATGAGTTGGTTTTTGCTAAGTATTTCTAGTTGTTTCTAGGTATTTGTTTATTTTATCTAGGTTATCCAATTTGTTCGTGTGTAATTGTTCATAGTAGTCTTATTAAATTTTTATTTTTGTAAAATTGATGGTTCTGTACCTTTTATTTTTGATTTTAGTAATTTTAGTGTTCTCTGTTAATATAGCTAAAAGTTTGTAAATTTTATCTTTTCAAAAGGCCAGCCCTTATTTTGGTGATCTTTTCTATTTTTTTTTTTTTTTTATTCTTAATTTGTCTCCACCTGTCTTTATTAATAATTTCCTTTATTCTGGTACCTTTCTGTTTAGTTTTGTTTTTTGTTTTGTTTTTTTTTTTTTGTTTTTTTTTTTTGTTTAGTTCCTTGATGTATAAAATTAGATTATTGATTTGAGATCTTCCTTTTCAACGTATATGTTTAGAGCTGTAAATTTCTCTCAGATAAATTTCTTTTTGCTTCATGCCATAAGTTTTTATACATTTGTTTCCATTTGTTTCCATGTATTTTTTGATTTTTTCTTTGCTCATTGTTCAAAAGTGTGTTGTTTAATTTGCATATATTTATTCATATTGTGATTTTCTTTCTGTTATTGACTTCTAGTTTTATTCCATTGTGAGCAGAAAAGATTCTTTTTGTGATTTCATTGTTTTTATACTTTTGAGATTTGTTTTGTGGCATAACATCCTGGATGGTGTTCCATGTGCACTTGAGAAAAATGTTATTGTATCCAGTATATATCTGTTACGTACATTTGGTTTATGGTGTTCAGGTCATCTGTCTCCTTCTTGATTTTCTGCCTGACTGTTCCTCCATTATCGAAAGTGGGATATTTAAATCTCTTTAGTATAGATCTCTATTTTCCCTTCAATTTTGTCAGTGTTGTTCATATAATTTGGGGGGGGGGGTCTGTGGTCTGGTGCATATATATTTATAATGGTTTTATCTTCTTGATGACTTGATCTTTTTATCAATATTTGATATTCTTTATCTCTTCTAATGATTTTTGACTTAAAGTCTGTTTTGTCTGATGTAACTACCACAGCTCTCTTGATTAGTATTTTCATGGAATATTTTGTTTTATCTTTTCACTTTTAATCTATTTATATCTTTGGTGAGCCTCTTGTGGACATCATGCAGTCTGATCTTTTTTTTTTTTTAATTCTTTTTAAATTCTGCCAATCTCTGTCTCTTGATTGGAGAGTTTAATCGTTTATGTTTCAAGTAATTACTGACCAGGAAGCACTCACCTCTGGTATTTTGCTGTTATCTGTATGTTTTAAAGTTTTTTATTCTTCATTTCCTCCATTATTGCCTCCTTTTGTGTTCATTTGATTTTCTTTTTTGTAGTGATATCATTTGATTCCCTTAACTTTTATGCATATTGTATATAGATTTTTCTTTGTGGTTACAAAGAAATCCCATGGGGATTGTGTATAACCTCCAAAAGTTATAAAGTTATTATTTAATCAGATTGATTCCTGCTTAACTTTATTTGCGTACAAAAACTGTTACATAGCACCATCATCCTGCCCATATTATGCTACTAGTGTAATATATTGCATTTTTATACTTTGTGTGCCCAGTAACATAGGTTTATTATCAGTTTTTATGTATTTGTCTTTTAAATTATGTAGGAAATAGTTTGCAAACTAAAATTGCAGTAATACTAGCTTTTATCTTTACTAGAGATACTAATTTCTTCCTATGGCTTCAATTTACTGTCTAGCAGGCTTTCTTTTCAACCTGAGAAACCCCATTAGTATTTTGTATGTCTACTGGTAATACACTCCCTCAATCTTTGTTTCTCTGGGAATGTGTTTATTTCTCCCTCAAGGACAGATTGGCTGAATATAGAATTTTCAGTTAACATTCTTTTTCCCTTTCATCCCTTTAAACAAATCATACCACTCTTCCCCCTTCTGCCTCTAAAGTTTCTGATGGGAAATCAACTGATAATTTTATTGAGGATCCCATATACATGATGAGTCAGTTCTGTCTTGTTGCTTTTGTCATGGTCTTTGACAGTTTGATTATGATGTGTCTTCTGTGAATTCTGAATTCCTCTTGGAGTATGTTGATATTTTGATATTTTTGATTTGTAGATTGATGTCTTCCATCACATTTGTGATGTTTTGTCCATTATTCTTCAAATTATCTTTCTGACTTGTTCTCACTTTGTGAGACTCCCATAATGCATGTGTTGGTCTGTTTGTATCCCTCAAGTCTTTTAGGCTTGGTTCACATCATTCTTTTGTGTTTATTTTTTTGTGCTTGATAATTTCAGTTCTTTTATCTTCAGGTTCACTGATTCTTTCTTCTGCCCACTCATTTCTGCTGTTGAACCCCTCAAGTGAATTTTTTATTCTTATTGTGCTTCTGAGCTCCAGAATTGTAAATTCTTTTTTTTAATAATTTTTCTTGTTTTATTTTCTGTTTATACATTGTCTTCTTGATTTCCTTTTTAAGGTGGTGGTTTAAAGGTCATTGTCTGGTAAGCTTGAAACATGTGGACTTCCTCTGAGATTGTTTTTGTCAGTTTATCTCGTTTGTTAGCATGGGCCATTTTTTCTCTTGTGTGGTATATCTGTATAATTGTTGAAAATTGGGCATTTGTTGTAATGCGATAATTGTGGAAATCAATTCTCCCTCTTTTCCAGGGATTTTTGCCCTTTTTTTGATTGCTGAAGACTATTTAGTTCATTTGTTTTGAGATTTTTCCTATTTTTGCATAGACTTGTCTTTGTCATGTGTGATCATTGAAATCTTTCTTCTGTTAGCTTGTGATTGGTTCAGGTTTTTACAGGCATTTCCTCAGGAGTTATCCCTGTCTTTGAAGATTAGCTATATGCTGGGACTTTTCTTCAGCACCTAACAAGGTCATCTCTGAATCTAGGATCATCTTTAAGTGTAAACTTAAGGTCTTCTTAATTTTTTTCATGAGCTTGTATCCTGTCTGGACACGCTTATGACTTTCTAAATTCTTCTGTACATGTCTGCTTTTGAATGTTCTTATTTTCCAGAAAGTCTTACCTCATCTTTTCCTCTGGACATTACCTGTAATGTCTATTGTATATCCACCCTTAATCTTGCCCTAGGTATATGTGAGTATATAGTTGCCTAGCAACTTTTATAAGCAGTGTCTGTTGATTTTTCCACCTTAGTTTTGAGTTAGGTGAAATGGAGATGAATGTCTTGCTTCTGTTCTTCAGATATCCTCTAGTTAGGTTAGAATAGATTTAACACAATGATTTGCAAATAAGGTCTGTTCTGCACCTTCTAATTTGTTTTGGGAAAGAGGTGGGACATGGATGAGCACAAACATTACCTTTTAAATATGGGTTTAAACCCACAATATGGGTTTTTCTCTTTTCTTATGAGAGAGAGTACATGCACAGGTGGTGGTAGGGGCAGAGTGGGAGAGAGAGAATCTTAACCAGGCTCCATGCCCATCATGGAGCCCAGTGTGGAGCCCTACTTTGGGCTTGATGTTGTGACTGTGAGATCATGACCTGTGCTGAAATCAAGAGTTGGCCTCTTAACCGACTGAGCCATCCAGGTGCCCTAAGATAGGTTTTTCTTTTCTTTTCTTTTCTTTTCTTTTCTTTTCTTTTCTTTTCTTTTCTTTTCTTTTCTTTTCTTTTCCTTTCCTCTTTCTTGCTTGCTTGCTTGCTTGCTTTCTTAAGTTTATTTTTTGAGAGACAGCGTGAACAGGGGAGGGGCAAAGAGAGAAGGAGTCACAGATTATGAAGCAGGCTCCAGGCTCTGAGCTGTCAGCACAGAGCATGACGCGGGGCTTGAACTCACGAATTGCGAGATCATGAATGAGCCACCCAGGGGCCCCCAAGATGAGTTTTTCTTAATTGGGTGTTGGCTTGGTTTCTGTAAACCTTTGACTGTTTTCCAGCATTTCGACCAGTTTGGTTCAATTTCTGCATGTTGTTTTTGATGTTCCTGTGGACAAATGAGAGCTTGGAATGACCTGGTCCACCATTTTGGTTGAACTTTATAATTTTGAATGTGAAAACCAACTGTGTTAGTTTAGCTACTACTAGCTGCTTTAACAAATTCTCAAAAAGCTTGATCTGATAGAAATTCATTCTGTGTCACCTAACAATCCAGTGTGGGTGTTCATGACTGGTTTCAGTGGAGGGGTAGTGGTGGTTGGTGGTTGGTGGTTGGGTTGGGGGATAGGAGTGTGCATGTATGTGTGGAAGAGGGGGGTGGACATTCTGTTTCACATAGTCCTTTAGAGATAGAGCTGATGGAATCTGTGCCTTCTTTAACATGTTGCTTCTAAGATTGCCCTGATAACCATAGGGGAAAGAGTAAAATGAAGGGTTATGTCAGAAGTTTTTATGAGCTAGGTCTGGAAATGGTGCACCTGACTTCGACTGATGTATCTTGGGCTGGATCTCAGTCACATGGCCATATTTAATTGTCGGAGAGGCTGAGAAATGTGATCTAGTCACATGCTCAGGAAGAGGGTGAAACTGGAGACTGGTTTTGATGAATTGTAATTTCTGTCATATCAGCAATACACAGAACTATCATATTCTGTTGAATGAGCTGTAAGAAACACCATTATTTTATATTTCATTGAGAAGGAAGGGGAAAAAAAGCACTATCAATTAAATTATTACACAATGCACTATATTCATTCTGATCTCCTTCAATAAATACAAAATTTTCATATTTACCAAGTTATACTTTTATGATACATCATCTTTGAACATATCTTGAAATTATAAGTGAAATAAATTAGTTTAGGTATTCCCAAAATGTCTTTGCACTCAGAGTCTAATTCTTCTGAATCTTTTTTCCACCCAGTGTTATTGGTGTTTGTTTTTCCACAAAATTATTTTCTGTGCAGTTAGAGTTGATGATATAACAATACTTAAAATTTTTCTTTTTTCTGGATTTTTTTCTAAACCACTGATACTTGTCCTGCAGGTTTTAGTGCTGGCATTTTCTTTTTTTTTTTTTTTTTTTTTTTTTATTTTTTAATATATGAAATTTACTGTCAAATTGGTTTCCATACAACACCCAGTGCTCATCCCAAAAGGTGCCCTCCTCAATACCCATCACCCACCCTGCCCTCCCTCCCACCCCCCATCAACCCTCAGTTTGTTCTCAGTTTTTAACAGTCTCTAATGCTTTGGCTCTCTCCCACTCTAACCTCTTTTTTTTTTTTTTTTTCCTTCCCCTCCCCCATGGGTTTCTGTTATGTTTCTCAGGATCCACATAAGAGTGAAACCATATGGTATCTGTCTTTCTCTGTATGGCTTATTTCACTTAGCATCACACTCTCCAGTTCCATCCATGTTGCTACAAAAGGCCATATTTCATTTTTTCTCATTGCCACGTAGTATTCCATTGTGTATATAAACCACAATTTCTTTATCCATTCATCAGTTGATGGACATTTAGGCTCTTTCCATAATTTGGCTATTGTTGAGAGTGCCGCTATAAACATTGGGGTACAGGTGCCCCTATGCATCAGTACTCCTGTATCCCTTGGATAAATTCCTAGCAGTGCTATTGCTGGGTCATAGGGTAGGTCTATTTTTAATTTTCTGAGGAACCTCCATACTGTTTTCCAGAGCGGCTGCACCAATTTGCATTCCCACCAACAGTGCAAGAGGGTTCCTGTTTCTCCACATCCTCTCCAGCATCTATAGTCTCCTGATTTCTTCATTTTGGCCACTCTGACTGGCGTGAGGTGGTATCTGAGTGTGGTTTTGATTTGTATTTCCCTGATAAGGAGCGACGTTGAACATCTTTTCATGTGCCTGTTGGCCATCCGGATGTCTTCTTTAGAGAAGTGTCTATTCATGTTTTCTGCCCATTTCTTCACTGGGTTATTTGTTTTTCTGGTGTGGAGTTTGATGAGCTCTTTATAGATTTTGGATACTAGCAGTGCTGGCATTTTCTTGATGTTACCAGATGGTGTTAATGCAAGATTTCATCCAATTATTAGGACTAATACTCTTTATTGAAATGGTCATTAAATGGACTGTTACTTGAAAAGTTGAGAGGTTGCAGTTGTCTAATTATATCACCAGAAATAATAAGTAAATAAATTCTTATATATGCAGACAGTGAAAATTGTCATGACCACCATCTCCCAGCAGCAATTATAAATGCCTTTAATTGTAAGGCATTTCAGAGATGTTAAAATGTTTTTTAAAAACTCAGCTTAGAATTGAAGATGTATACTCTGTTGAATTTGTTTTGAAGTTCAATTTTTTTTAATGTCTTTTAATGTTTAAGATTTTTTTTTTCTAATGATGCCCTTCGTTTTCCAGGAAATGCTGGCTATTTGACTTTATAAATATAGTTGCATTTTAGTTTTTCAAATTCTTTGGAGTAATAGATAAAGTCAGGGCCAAGATAGAGCAGCTGTTTGGAGCCTTGGCTCAAAATTAATTGAGTCTGATTTTAGAACAATGCAAGAAAACTTTTAAACACCCTTAATCACTTCTAAGTAGAATGAAGTCTGACACAGAGCATTTCCTGTCATTGAAAGTATTCAGAAAGGTTCTGGATGAAAATCAAAGTAAAAGCACTTTCTTCACCGGGTGGTAATTGAACAAGATGCTGTCTAATCTGTGTCTGACTACTGAGATTCTTATTCTAAAATAATTTAATTTTGTATAAGTGATACTCCCTTTTCTGATCTGTTAGTTATTGGAACACCAGTAGGATTTTTTTTTTTTCCTTTAAAACAGACAACTACATGCAAATTATTTTTCTGTTTCTAGTTAAGTGATTTAACACACTAAGCCAAGGCATTCTGATTGGCACAGGGGGAGCATGGGTTCAAGGAATAGCACTTTTTTCTTTGCAGATTTTGTTGCAAAATATTGTTACCTGACCTTCCTAGAGGCACAGGAAAATTCTAATTGTTGATTCTCCCAGGGTTTATTTGGTGTAAGAGGTCACTGTGAATTTCTTTTTGATTAAAAAAATCTTACTGAAGAGATCTTTCTTTCTTTCTTTCTTTCTTTCTTTCTTTCTTTCTTTCTTTCTTTCTGTTAACACAGTAACTTGTGGTCACTGTTTGGAATTATCAATACTAAACAATGAAAAAGGAATCTACTCACCTTTCTTTCCTGTTTGTAGCTCAAAATCTTTTATTACCAGGGTGTTTGTATACCTTTGGGTTGCAAATTTAATAGATAAAGGACAACCAATTTTTAGGAAGAGAGACAGGCATGGATATATCTTTTTCTTATTTTCCTCCACATATCCAAAATATATGTCAAGTTACTTGAGATTTACTAAAAAGTGACATAGTGAATATAACACTCCCACTTTACTTTTGGTCATTCATGACTTACTAATAGCTCCAGCCTGAGATCTTAAAGATTATTTAACTGAGTTCATTGAATACTATATGGGTAAATACAAGTTTTTCATGGTAATAGAAACAATGGGATAAAAACATGTCTTTTTTCTAAATAGGGTTGTGATATTATTCTAAATATTTCATGTATCTTTCTGCATGGGAGATCTCTCTAGATTTCTCTTAACCTATTTCTGGCCAGCTATATGAAGTAATTTTTATTTCAAAGTAAATATGTTATATCTCTGTGCATATGGAATAACTCTTACTTTGACAATGAAAAATTGCTTAAATGCTCTGACATCTGAAATATGTCTACAAATTAACATTAGAACTTATTAAGGCTTTGGAATTATTTCTTAAAATGAGTTGTTAATTGCAAGTAAATAACATGTAATTTTCCTTTAAATGTTTGTATTATTTAAAAAATAGTATTAAAGTTAATGAGAACTCAAATACTTATCCTAGGCATTACTTTATAGTAAGTGTGATGTATAAGGTGTTGGAAATCACTAAAGGTAGTTGCTACTATACATTGTATATCTGTGTATTCATAGTGTATTTTTATAAAATAAAGTATTTAAATCATGGTTGCTGTAAAGTACTCAAAAGCTGTAAAAGCTTATAGAATTAAAGAGTGGTAGTGTCCCTTTCCCAGACACCAAATTCCATACAGATAATAATTAATAATAGTTGATTATCTTTATAGGTCTTTATGCATTTTTTAGTTTTTTTTTATTCAACACAATGATGTATCAGGAAGTATTCTAAGTAGTAAAAAAAATAGTGGGGAGAGATTAGGAAAGCCTAAAACGATAGGAGGTAAGTCATAAGATAATGGGGAATTGAGACCACGATAGGTTAACTAATCGTATGGTTAATGGAGCCAGTCTGGCACTAGAGTCTGTGCTCTTAATCCTTTTACTACTTATGCTTTTACAAATATTCTGTATGTGTATTCATATATAGTGTTTTGTTTTTAATGTAAAAACTAGCATTATGTATACATGGTTCTTTCAAGCTTGAGTTTTCCCACTTAAAACTGTATTTTGATGTTTCCTTGATTTTTATTAAATGGCTATATGTCTTATCATAATTTATTTAACTTATTTACCATAAACCATTCTTGATGGACACTAGGTTTGTTTTTTTGTTTTTTTACAATTACAAACAACTTTATGATGAATGTTTGTAGAACTTGTGTATATGTCTGAGGACTTCTGGGAGATACAGTCCTAAAAGTGGAATTGTTGCATTATAGGCAGTACACATTTGAAATTTTGGTAAAACTGTCAAATCATTCTCCATAGCCGCTGAAGTAGTTTATATGCACATCAACACTGTATGAATACCTGTTTTCTCGTAACTCTGCCAAAAAAAGGTGCCATTAATTCCTGAAATGTTTGGCAGTGGAATGGCTAAAACATAGTAAATGTTTGCTGTTGTGATTTGTAGGTCCTCAAAATTTCCTATTTATTAATTATTGAAATATTTTTTGTGAGTTAACTCTTCATAACTATCACCCATTTTACTATTGGATTGCCTGTTTGGGTGTTTTAACTTTGTAAATGTTACAATATCTTTTAGAAGTCTGTTGAATGATGGTTAAGAATACAGACTTGAACCAGACAGCCAGGTTGGCTACTGGCTCTGCCACTTCTTTGGAAAGGTTGCTGAATCCCCCTGTACCTCAGTTACTTCATTGGTAAAATGAGGTTAGTGATGGCGTACCTCAAAAGATTATTGTGAGGATTAAACAAGTTAGTAATTATAAACAGCAAAGAACAGTGTCTACTCTTAAGTGATCTGAGTGCTAGCTTTTATAATAATGATTGCTGTTGTCATTTATGCTGTCTTGTTTTAGCAAAATTTGGAATTTTTGGTTACACTGCATGTGTTTTTTTAAATGTCTCTTGCATTTTAGATTTTACTAAATTTAAGACTTTTTTCATTTTTATAAAAAGAAACTACTTTTACAGTTTCTTCAAAAGGTTGGCTTATTTTTACTTCGGGTTTGTTATTTGCATGGGATTTCTTTTTGTGTGGTAGGAGGTAGGTGGTCTTAGATTTGTTTCCCAATAGATACCTACTTATCTCCACTGATGTTATCTTAATCATATACTAAAATGTCCCTGTGTGCAGTGGATCTCTGTATCATTGTGATCTGTCAATTTTTGTATCAGTATGACATTGTTATAATTACTATAGTTTCTTGATAACTTGCAAAAAATCCACTTTCCTTCTTTTTCAAAAATTTTGCTGTTATTTTGATACACTTTTTCAGACTTATTTTAAATTCTATTCATAGAATATTCATAGAGGTCTATTTATATTCTATTTTAAAAATCCTATCAGGTTTTGAAAGAGTTGATCTCATTACAGTATTGAATGTTTTTATCCAAGGATACATCTCTCCAAAAACTTAATAAACGTGATACTTGCACATGGAGAGGCAAACAGTATAGGAGAGCATAAAATGAAAAATAAGTCTTTCTCTCTGACTCACTTCCCAAATTTGTGACCACCCTTAATAGTTGATATATATGCTAGAAAATTTTAGCCTTTTGTTTTATACTAAGGATCATGTGCTAATACTATTTATGTATTTTTTTCCCATCTCATAATCCATCATAGATATCCTCCCATAAGAAATTCTAATAATTTACTTCATTTTTTTGTATAGGCTTCATAGTCTATTTAATCACTCCCTTCTTGATGGGTATTTTGGTTATATCAATATTTGTTCTTAATATAATATTTACACAGATATTCTTGTATTTTTATTGTATGTGTTTCCATCATAAAAATAATGGAATTTTAGCAATTCCATGGAATTGCCAGGCCAGAGGCTCACGGTTGACAGTTGTTTTTAGTTTCCACTTTAAAAGTGTTGAACCATCGTACTGTTCCTACTTCTAGCATATGCATAACACATGCTTCCCAACACCTACTCTGGATTTTATCAACTGTATTTTAGTTTTGCCACTCCAGTTATTTGCTATTAAAAATTTTTTTTTAATGTTTATTTTAGAGAGAGAGTGCATGTGAGCAGGGGAGGGAGACACAGAATCCAAAGCAGGCTCCAGGCTCTGTGCCGTCAGCACAGAGCCCAATGCGGGGCTCAAACCCACAAACTGTGAGATCATGATCTGAGCCAAGGTGGATGCTTAACTGACTGAGCCACCCAGGCGCCCCTGCTATTTTTTTAAATTATGAATGAAGTTGAACCTATTTTACTATGTTCATTAGCTATTTAATTTTCTGTTGAAGAACTTACCATGACCAAACTGTGTTCTAAGTGGATTGCATATTCATTTAATGAATTATTTCTTCATATCATTTGCTCATTTTAAAAAAAAGTTTTTTTCTTATTAACTTTCTAAGAATTCATTCCTAAGAGTAAATTAAGGAAATTACTTACAGTTGTATGTATTACAGATTTTTTGTTTCACCTATTGTCTATTTTTAGTGATTGTGTATGTATGTATTTTACACACTGTTTTATATGTTTTTGAAGTTTGTTTATTTTGAGAGAGAGAACATGCGAGTGGGGTAGGGGCAGAGAGAGAGGGCAAGAGAGAAACCCAACAGGCACTACACTGTCAGTGGCAGAGCCCAGCATGGGGCTTGAACTCAGCATAGTTGTTGAGATTATAACCTGAGTCAAAACCAAGAGTCAGCCACTTAACTGACTGAGCCATTAGGCACCCCCACAACTTTACATTTTTATGTAATCAAATGTTTTATAACTTTCTTCATCTTAGTCTTGTCACATTTGGTTAGACTTATTGCTAGATATTTACTAGATTAAAAATATTATGAACGGGATCTGTATTCCCACTTAATTTTCTGATTGGTTATCGATGAGGTATAGTAAAGTGCTAATTTTTGAATACTGATCTGGAATTTTGTTCCTAGTCACAGTCTTTTAAGAGATACTTTTTGTTAGTATACCTTATGGTCAAGTTAGCTAACATACAGTGTATACAGTATATGCTTGCCTTCAGTAGTAGATTCCTGTGATTTTTCACTTATATACAACACTCAGTGCTCATCCCAACAAGCGTCCTCCTCAATACCCATCACCTGTTTTCCCCAAGCCCCCAATGCCCCATCCATATCAACCCTCAGTTCTCTGTATTTAAGAGTCTCTTACAGTTTGTTTCCTTCTCTGTTTGCAACTATCTTTTTTTTTTTTTTCCTTTGGATTTTCTAAATAGGTAATAACGCTTTCTGCAGATTATCTTCCTGTAGCTTCTTAATATTTGTACTTCTTCTTATTTCTTTGTTCTTTTGCTTTGGTCACCAGTATAGTTTTAAATAATAGTGCTCATAGCACTTTTATCTATCTGTCTATTTATCTATCTATCTTTTTTGAGAGCGAGAGATAGCAAGCAAGGGAGTGGCAGAGGGTGAGAGAGAATCCCAAGCAGGCTCCGTACTCAGGATGGAGCCTGATGCACAGGGTTCAGTCTCACACCCATAAGATAATGACCTGAGCCGAAATCAAGACTCGGATGCCTAACCGACTGAGACACTCAGGTGCCCTTATCATACCCTTTAAAATATGAAAAATTATGACCCATAGAAACAGATGGCAAGTTTGGAATTTACTGTTTTTGACATCATTAATATGGTCAAAGTAAAATTGATGATGGGAGTTTTATCCATTATAAGGTTTCTATAAAAATTCTACAGTAAAATTGTAGCTTAGTAAATATTTTAATTGGCAAGTAGGATCAGTTTTCTACTTGTGTCTCTTGTTCATTCCTTTCTTCCATTGTATTTCTCTTCTTAAAATATAAGTTAGAAAAAAGTGAGTTTTTTGTTAAAATTTTTTTTCCCGCAAAGTCCTATTTGGTAATTAAAAAAAGCTCTTTTCATAGAATTACATAGCTGATACCAAATATATTTCATCATGATGGGCATTTAAATATTTATGTGGTAATTTTAAGGAGATCTATAGTTTCTTGACTGATGGCTATATTGAGCTTTACATAGTTCATAGGTGAGGATATTTCATTTCTCAATTTAAATCAATGATGTTGATAATCTGTGAACAAACCCCCTGTGTTTACCTGTGTTTGGAGATAAGGGGTGAATGTTAGTGACCATAGAACTAAGAATTATTTGAGGTTAATGATAAAGAAAACAAACATTCTCTTGGAATCAGGAAAGGTTCTTCCTGTTTTGTTTTTTAACAGATATTTATAAAGTGCTTAATATGTGCCAGACATATTTCTAAGTACCTTACAAATGTTATTTATGTAATCATCACAACAGCCTCCTGGAACAGGTACAGTTATCTCATTTACAGATGAGGGAACTGAAGTACAGAGGGATTAGCTTGCCCAGGGTCACACTGCTTTTGAGGGGCGAAGTCTGCATTTGAACCTGGCTTTACATCCTCTTCATTTGCTCTCTGTTGATGCTGCCTTTTTTTCTGAAAAGCATTGCTTGTGTGTTTACATGTTATATGCCTACTATTAATTGTATTTGATGTTTGGGAAGATGTATTTTATGCTGTGTGTTATATAATTTTTTATGGATTATAACTCATAATACTATTATGTTTGTTTTTAAAACACAAACAACTATTATTAAAGGTAAAGTTGTGGATAATAAAATCAGCTATAATCATATAGTGAGGAAGAAGGCTTTGTCCCCTCAAGTAGATGTATAATGAATGCCACTTTACACTGCATAAATAAATCATTTATATTTCTTTGTAATTTTGCCTATGCTCCAAATTTGCAGTTCAAATCTATTGAAAAAAAATTTTTAAACCTCCTTCAGATTTTTCTTTTCATCAGTCACCACTTGTTTTCAGTAAAATAGACCATATATTGAGTATGGACTACATTTTGCAACTTCTGGCAGCATGTTCTGTGAACTTGCTTCTCTGACTGAAGTGCTAAAGTATATCTGGGCTTTTACCAGGGACTATGTGGAACTACACAATAAAGGTACTCCTGTAGAGCAGTTTTTCTACTAAAAGATTGGTGGGGGTGGAATATTAAGTAATTTAATTGCTCTACATTTAGAAAGATTTCTAAGGTTGAAACTAAATGATTCTCAAGATCAGAGGCAAAGAATTTCACAATAATGGTCTCTACCATAGACATCCTGATAGTATGTATCAGTACATTCAATGGAAAGGTTTCAGGAGTACTTGATTGTATTTAAAGTCATTTGATGTCTTGGAATGTTAGGAAATTAGTGAACTAACCAAAATAAAATGGTCAGTAAAGTTGAGAAAGAGCCGTCATTTTGTCAGTTGCTTAAGTACCAAATACCAAAGTGTTAATCAATGATCTTTTTGGGCAACTGAAAAGAATCATATTATCATAGATACATCTTGTTTTAAACCTTGGAAATATCTTAATTTTTTTGGATTTTATTTTAGTAAACCCCACTTTTAAGTAAACCTAAATAAAATTAAGACTTATACAAAAGACAACTTTGGAATTATTTAATTTATAAAGGGGTTGGACATGGTATTCTTTTTAATAGCTTGCCTCTTCAGCTTCTTCAGGTTATTGTATTCATAGCATTCAGGTCTGCATATAAATCATGCAAGGAATGCTGATAATTCATGGTTGTTTACTTTTTTAATATAAGAGCTAAATGGTGAAAGATAGAAATGATATTCATTTAAAAATGTGTGTAGCCAAGTGTTTTGTGTTTTTTAATGTTTATGTTTTTTAGTTTTGAGAGAGTGTGCATGCACATGGGGGGAAGGGCAGAGGGAGAGGGAGACAGAATCCCAAGCAGTTCTACTGTGCTGTCAGCGCAGAACTGGACTGGAGGCTCAAACCCACAAACTGCGAGATCATGACCCAAGTGGAAATCAAGAGTTGGATGGTCAACTGACTGAGCCACCCAGGTGCCCCGCCAGTGTTCTGCTTTTCACATATCTAATAGTTTTGGACATAAGCAATATTCCTGTAATTGCCTTTAATTTCATTCTGCATACTGAGATTAGGGCTTGAATGGGCCATTAAGTTATTATTAAGTATGATCATTAAAACAGTCATTTGACTTGTAAAGTGACATGAATGTATTCTTAGAAAAAATTCTGTTGCCATCCAATAGCAGAGAATATCTCTGTATAGAAAATTAATTCAGAAAGAACATACTTTGTTCTTTTGGTTTTGCTGCCATATAGACTTAACTGAAGAAGAAAAATAGCAGTTGGTAGAATTGGCATAGTTCTCAGGTTTTCTGATTCTTAGTTTAAATGTCTTGATTTATCACTGTATTTGTTCTTCGTTCAGACATGGTTAATATACCCTATCTGTAAAACTTTAGATTGCAATTTTTCTGTAACTTGGCTACTTACTTTTATAATAAAGAATTCACTTAGGAGTGCCTGGGTGGCTCAGTCAGTTAAGTGTCTGACTCTTGGTTTTGGCTCAGGTCATAATCTCACAGTTTGTGAGTTTGAGCTCTGCATTGGGCACTGCGCTGACAGTGTGGAACCTGCTTGGGATTCTCTCTCTCCCTCTCTCTGCCCCATCCCTCCCCCTCAGCCCCTACTTTCTCTCTTAAAGCAAAAATAAAGGTAAAAAAAAAAAAAACAACAAAAAAGAATTCACTTGAAATATAAATTGTTCATGATAAAAGAAAAAGCCTAATTTCCATCTCCAAATTTCTTCAGTTACGCTTTAGTAGAAGATGAACCAGAAGTATGAATTAAAGAGTTGGAGAGGGTTTTTTTCAGGGGGTTTATTGATGGGATATAGAGTATTAACTGAAAAAGGGTTCTGGGGAAAGGAACTATAAACTGAGGCTTTTGGACATATGATAGTGTTTGAGAGTCCTCTAAGGATATGCTTCTTACTTTTCTGTTCTTGCTCTTTGGAGGGGAGAGATTGCTTCTTTTGAAGATATAATTTCTGTGATGTCATGAGGAGCTTGGAGAATAGGAGAATGAAGGGACTGAGGACAGGTTGTATCTAAAGAAGGAATGACTGAGAATTTTCCAAAATTAAAATATGTGAATCATTATGCTGAAAAAACAGTAAATCCAGAGGAAGAAAAATAACTGGACTAAAGACAAAGAGAGCTTGACAGTAGGCAGAAATAGATTATCTATGAAAGTATAAAAAAAAATTAGACCTTTAACAGAATTCTAAACTACAACAATGGATGCTAGAAATCAGAGAATTCAATCTTCAAATACTGAAAGAAAATAAATATTTTGCTAGAAATGGTAACTGGCAAGATTATTCAAAACTTATTATTTAAACTCTCTTTAAAACTATTTGTGACCACGACCCACTAATGTGATTTTATTGGTGGGTTATGAGATGTATTTTGAAAAATACTGCCTTAAAAAATTTACACATAAGTGCAAAGAGACAAGGATAAGAATGTTTATAACAGCATTGTTTGTGAGAGTGAGAAATTGGAAGTAATCTTAAGCCTCAAAAACAAGGGTTTTGAAATATATTTTTAGATAAGCATCAGTTAAAAATGTAAAAGTCTGATTATACTGTGTTGGTGAGCATGTGTAACAATGAGAACTCATAGCTTGCAGAAATATAAATAACCACTTTTTGAGAGAAATTTGGCAATATCTAGTAAGTTTGGATGTGTATTTCCCCAACAACCCAGTAATTCTACATATATACGTATATATGTGTATATACATTAGCATTGTTTGTTGGTCTCTTCCAACCATGACATCTCAAATTAAATTTTCAGGAAAGAAAATTTACTTTTGGTCCATATAGTACACTTCAATATATGTGCTTTATCACTTTGTTAATTTTCTTCCTGTTTTCTTCCTTCACCTCTCCCTCTCTTCAAAGTTATTTGTGACTATGACCCACTAATGTGACTTTATTGATGGGTTATGAGACATAGTTTGAAAAACACTTCTTTAAAAAAATTTGCACATAAGGTTAGAGAGACAAGGATAAGGATGTTTATAACAGCGTGTAAGAGTGAGAAATTGGAAGTATTGTTAAGCCCCAATAAGTGGAAAGTGGATAAATAAACTGGTACATCCATGTAAATACTTTTAGCTATAAATCACAATAAATCAGTGAATTGCAATACCCGTATTCAGTGGATACATTTTGAAATACTATGCTGAGTATAGAAAGCAAAGTGGAGAATACTGTATAAAGTATTATTACTATATGTAGCTTAAATATGTAAAGCACTATTGTATATAGTTTTCTAGATATAAATAAAAATGTATGATGAAATCCATGAATGATAGACAATAAACTTAGGTTATCTTGGGGAGGAAAAGAAAGGTATTTCTGATATAAAGATAAAATTTCTCTTTCTTAAACTGGGTGGTGGATACATCGGTGTTTATTAAATAATATTTTACATTCCTTTGTGTATCTGAAATATTTTCCCATTAATTTTTTAAAAAGAGAATTAGCAGTATTGACAGTCAAATTGAGATTTCTCAAGACTGTAGAGCAAAAACAAGTTGAGCACTATGAGAGAGCAGTTTGAGATCCATAAAATAGATCCAGATCAGCATCTATGAGATAGGAATTCCAGAAGTAAAAAAAAAAATTCAGTGCATTGCAGAAGCAGCAGATAATAAAATGGCAGAATGCAATTTTTCTGTGCTGAAGAATGCTATCAAATAAGATATACTGGAATCAAATTTCTGGTAAAATCAAATAGTGGTAAAATTTCTGAATTCCAAGAATCAAAAGAAGTTTCCAGATAGAGAAAACAAGCTTACCCTAATAGAAAAAGAATCAGATTGGCATCTGATTTTTCTTATGTAACACTGACTACTAAGACACAATGGAATTCTGATATAAAAGGATAGTTTTCTGAGATAATAGTATGGGATTCTGAGATAAAGGTATTATAACCCAAAAGTTCTGTATAAGGCAGAAGTATTTTTTAAGTATGAAGGCAAAATATATGTTCTTTCTAATAGACTCTGAACTGTAACTCTTACAGATTTAAGTAAATGAATATATTATTTGGAAGGACTTAAGCAAAATAAAATGAATCAGCATAGAGGATTTTGGATGAAAAAAAGGTATATTGTTAACGTTGACAAACAAAACCAATCAACAAGCGAAAACCCAATGCTTAAGTCTAAAAAAATTGATAATAATGTACTTTGAAGTATATAACTTAAAATATTCCAAATAAAATAGAAGATATGAAAAAAATTACAACTAGGGGACACATTTCTAGATCTGATGATCATAAAACCTGTGCTCTAGCAGATGGGAGTTGGGGGAAAGGGAGTAAAAATATGCTATGCAAAGAATTTCAGTTCATAGAATTACAGAAGGAGATACTTCTCACTTGATATTTATGAAGAAATATAGGTAAAAACATGTTGAAAATTTGAGGAGACTTGTTAGAAGATGACAGATTATCAGTTCTCCCAACCTTTTCCATGTCTGTTTGAAATGACTGAAAATATAAAATTAAGCCTGTAACAGCATTGGGCAGCAAGACAGGGTGAAGTTGGTATAGCAGATTTTGGAGAATTCCCTGAAAATAAAAAGCAGATGGAATGAAAGGGACAGAGAAAGAAAAACAGAGAAAAATGCAACTGAAAGTGAGAAGAAGTTTCTCCTCAGTGAACCTCAAAAAACTGCATTTGTGTTAACAAAAAATTGGAGTGCTCTGTGGGGTAATCATCAGAGTAACTAATTTAAAAACTCCTGGGCTGGGCTCAGCCTTTCCTCATTTAATATAGAATGATTGTTAGCAGGGGTATTTAATTGTAGGATAACATGTGGCTTCTGTTCTGCAGAAGAGGATTCTGGAGAAAACTTTTGATATGTGTGTTGGGGTTGGATGGAATAGCAGAGCAGAGCCTGCAACTCTACCAAGAACACAAAGTAGAGAAAAGGGAAAGGCAAAATGGTTCCACTTGAGTGAAATACACTAAAACATTCCACCCTACAAGTAAAGTCTTCCTTATGTTGGCAGTCTTGGGTGTGCTAGCCCATAACCTGCTTTATGATCACACATCATTAAGATGTGCTTCTTGATATCCTCACATTCAGTCACATTCAACCTGAAATCCGCTCTTAGTTAAGATGCCTTGAGAGAGAGAGAGAGAGAGAGAGAGAGAGAGAGAGAGAGAGGGAGAGAGAGAGAAAGAAACCTTATAGATTGAAAGGAGAAACCCAGGCTAGTTAGATAGCTCTGGAACACCATTCATAAATTTGGGACACCAAAGATCACCAGAAAACCAGCAGCACAAATAGAAGATGAAATAAGAGAAAAACTGACTTGGGGAGAATGGGAATGATGCAAGAAGTAGATGGAACTTAAATGTAATTCATATCTACCGAGAGATTTAAGAGGATAAACTGCTGAAAAAAATAAATCTGGCTGTTCTGAAAGAAACAATCTGCAGTGTTCTCAGAAACAAAAAAATCTGTTAAAAGAAATTCAAAGGAGGGGCTGAAAGCTTTATTAATGCTTTAGAAGAAAGTTTGGGGAAACACATTAGAACCTAAAGGTAAAAAAATGGAGATTGAAAATATGAGCAGATGTTTAAGCAAATCCATGGTGCATGGAACTAGGAGCATGGAACTATTTCAGATTTCCAGAGGAGATAGGAGGAGAGGAAAGAATGATTTAAAAAACCCACAAAAAACAGAGCATAATACCTAAATGCAAGGGAGTGTTACATGAATATTACAAAAGATGAGTGAGGGTGATATATACTGATTGAAAAGATGGTCAAGTTACATCAAGTGAAGAAGAGAACTTTTGAGAGCAGTATGCAGTATGTATAATATACTGTGGTCATAAATCATATGCATGTTCAAATATGTGCAAGAAAGATGAACGGATATGAAATAATAATGGTTTCCTGTTGAGAAAATGATGGAGGAATCATAGAATACTTTTCATTTTTCTTAAAACATAACATTTTATAAGGAGCATGTTTTTATTTAAAAAATAAACCACTAAAAATTGGAGAAGAAAAGAGAGCAATGTGAGGGTAGCAGTGATTACCTAAACCATTCTAATTTATACATAGTCTCAAGTCCATAGTTCTTTGTAACATACAATCTTGTTTTTTTCACAACAAACATCTCCTTCCCTTGCTATTTCCAGACTCTCAAAAATGTATCTTCACACAGTTCTCTGAACCTGCTTTTTCACCCAGAGTATCAGGGTGGGGATGGCTGATTCCTTCATTGCATATGGATTTTATGAGAAATAGTATATATGTAGAGAGTAACTTAAAATAAGGATATCATCTGGGTATTCTTTATTAAAAGGATAGTATCCAACATCTTTTTTAGACTGATGTAGGGTGTAAATAATAGTAAGGGAACAATAAGAATGACATATTCAAGATTTTGAGATATATCCTGGTGGGATTTTTTGAGTTGAGAGTAGGACTTGCTCAATATCAGCATAGTAACACGAGTATAATCAAAGAGGTGTGGAATGTGTTCTGGACCACCTGAGAGGCCCCATCTTTTTTGTGAGGACATGGATATGATCCTTGATCTCAGTATGCCACATCTACTATAAACTTCTGAACCCTCCACCATCATTCAGGATGCATCTCTAATGGTTGAAGAAGTGGTGGAGGATGACATGGGACAGAGTGCCTGAGGATCCTTGCCTGGGACAAATTATGGGAAGAAAAGTCTTACAGGTATTCTTCTTATATATTTTATTTGGTTGCTGTGTTTTTATTGGATAAAATAATTCTTTTTCTTGAAGGAGTGGGGAGTGGTTAATGGGGGTGGGAGAGGGGTGGGTTGGGGTGGAGCAGTTTTCTTCTTTGTAAGGATGGTAGAAGAATTAGGAAAGAATATTAGCATCTTTCTGTCTCTTCTTTTTCTGCCCATGCACAACTGTTGCTGTCATCTTCACAACAAAGGAAATTGGATTAGAGTTTTTGAATCACAAACTTCTATGGTAGTAAGATTCACCAGGAACATTTAGCATGCTGACATAATAGTATTAGCTAGCAGCAGCTTTTAGACACTAATGGAAAGTGTTTCGATCTATGGACTGTATTGAGTTTTAAATACTTTGAGTATATGCTTGAAATTTTTATTTGTAATTGTTGATGATTTTTTCTTCGGTTATGTTAATTGATTATTTAACCATTTGACACTGATTTATTTCTCCTGAACAAAGATGTTTAACACTGCTGTGAACTTAAGGGGCTCCAGTTAATTAACTACTTAAGTCTTAAAGTCTTGATTTTTCTTTAGAATAGCAGAGACTTAAGTGTCAAGAGCTCAGTGAATGACTTCCAAGATAGCTCTAGTTCTAGTGCAGCTTAAAAGATCTATTGAAAAGATCTTTTTCTTCAAACCATATGTCAGGGAATTTCATAGAGATTTTCTAGATACTGTTGAAGTTTTAGAAATGGTATCTTCAGTTATAATTCTGATGGTTTATGATACTGTTGTGCTGTTAAAATGATTATGTAAAAAGTATGTATGAGTATGGCGGGGGGGAGTTGTTTTTGAAAACATAGAGTGGTTGGAACATATACCTATAACAAGTAAGTAGATATGAACAAAGGTATGTCTATAAAATTGGCCAAGATAAAGTAAGTGAAATGAGAGCATATTGTTACTTTCTTTCTTTTTTGTTTCAATGAAAATAAGAAATGTTGCTCTTAAGAATTTTGTATTATTTTCTCTTTTTTTATTTTTATTTTTTCTAGCTTGGCACTAAGAAAAGAGCTCTTTTATGTCATCTTGCCTGTCAGTCTGTTTGGAATCAAGAGAGACTCACTGAAGACTCCTTTGAAAAGAATGTTTTTTGAAGAAGGAAAAAGAAATACTGTGAGAGAAGGCACACAGACCAGAAGGGTCATAGATGCATATATTTTTGCTGTGTAACACCAACAGGACTTCATTGGGTGAACAAGGAGAGTTGAGAAGGGAGAAAGTTAAGAAATGACTGAATTTTGTGGGTCTTGATGCAAAAATGCTGGCCATCTACTAATATGGAAAAACAGTTGATGCTTTAGTCCTAGGAATTTGTTTCTGCTGTGTGCAGTTCTCATAAATTCTTCTCACATTCAGAACCACCCCTTTGTCCTCTGAGAATGATGGTACTATTGCTTCTGTTAGCAGTACTTCCAAGGATGGATGAAAGTGTATAGTGTTTGCCAAAACTTAAAAAGTACAATCTGTTTATTTATCATAAATAAATATAAATATTTATCATATTTATAGGTTTTTTTAAATTATAAATAGAGGTTTGCAGGATATGCCACTTTTATTTTATAATTCTGTAGTGTTTAACACCAACCATTTAGGGTTTTTTTTAAATCAATAAATATTAGATTTTAAATATGAAATTTAATGATTCCTAATCATATTGTGGCCATTTTTATCCAGTTTGATATCCAGAGACTGCTTGATAAAACTGAAATTTTATTTTTTACACTTAATGTTATTTATGGTATTTATGTTACTGTGTGTAATCATGATTTTCTGTTTTCCTTGAGGTTTTAGCAGACCTTTTTTTCTGTATATGTCAAAATAAAAAATTTAAAATAGTAAATATGTTGTAATATGGATACTGATCTTATATTAATTTTCTACTAAATATTGAGCTCTGTTTTGTTATAAACCCTGAACCCAAATGACAGTTTTATCTCGATATTTGAAAATTAAATGTTTATATATGATGTATAGGAAGCATCCTATGGATTTGGCTTGTGTGTGTTTTTAAAATTAAATTTAAAATTTTTTACTTTTTTAAAAATTATGTAATCATACTCTATTAGGCAGCTTTTCTTTGGAAGAGGAGGACTTTGTTTTTGAACTTATATGTAGTTGTTTCAGTTTCCAGGCAGTGATATGAATTACAAACTTTGTTTCTGATTCTACAGTCTTTTCCTTATTTTAGGGACTTTTAAACAGGTTGTGGGCCATTTTGAACATAAATATCTTGATAGTCAAGAAAGTGTTCTCTTCAGCCCTTCTCCAGAGGATTTCTTGATTAAAAGTCCTTCTCATACATTGGATTCTCTTAAGAGTGCTTTCTTATTAATGCAGAGTGATTGTGTGTGTGTATATAAGGGTATCACTTTATTTCAAACTGACATAGTAAATTGTGCATGTTTATTACTGCATTGCTTATAGTGGCAAAAAGCTAGGGAATACATCAAGAAGGAGAATGATTACAGTGGAACATTGTGGAGCTCTTAAAAAAATAGTTTCTCTCTTCATTTTAAGGAATGTCTGATATTTTAATAAGTGAGGAAAACATTATAATTCAGTATTCTATTTAAAAAAACTTTTTATAATATATTGTGTATATATTTGAAGTAAAAAAGGTATAATTATATTGATACATGGGATAGAGGATAAAGAAGGAATAAAGGTGATCTGTTTTTCCTTTTCATATTTTTTAATTATTACATTGATTTTAGCAAAAATGTTACTTTTATCATTTATGAGGAAGAGTTTAAGAAATATGGAAAAAGTATTTACATGCAGTTTTATTATAACTTGATAGAATAGTGATTAGAAACCATGCTTACAGTGGTCAGTAACCTACATACTTTGCCATTATTGTGAAATGAATTAAGGAGGATGCAGCATTGATTATGATTCTTGGGAACACCAAGATAGAAGCCAGGTTTACCTTAATGAGATAACAAGAGTGATTGTTAGTATGAACATTTGAAATGTGGTTAAAATTCTTATCATAGGAACTAGTTTATTTTGAACCTGCTTTCTCTCCTCAGCCTCAGCATTCGAGACGCTTGAATTGAATTTACTTGTATCCTTTCTCTCTAGCATTATTAGAAACGAGCAGGCAAAAGAGAAGCATACAACAGTATACTGAGGAAAAAAGATGAATGTTAATTGAATACCATGCTGGAGAATACACTGACTAGAACCAGGCATTGTGAACCTTGCTCAGATCAAAATTTTTCGGAGCCTATGATTACCCAACTGTAAGACAAGGGAGTTTGGATTTATACATACTAAGGGCTCTCCTGGAAACAGGATTACATAATAAAGAATTCCTACATAATGGAAAATTGATTCTAAAATGGTTCATTTACCAACAAAAATGAATAGCTTCCTCTTTTTTGGGGTGGTGGAGTTAATATAGTAATACATGTAAATGTGAAGTTGGACATTACTTTGGTCAGTTAGAATATTAGAATATTTTTTCTTTATGACCTGATTACTGCTACAGAAGGAAAGTTATTACAGTACCAAATACCTAGGGCTGTTTTAGGATTGCACAGTTAACATCATGATTTTTATTTATATTTATTTTTTATTGATTTTTTTATGTTATAGAGAGAGCATGAGCGGGGGAGAGGATGAGGGTGGGGGGAGGACAGAGAGAGAATGGGAATGAGAATGAATGAGAATCTTAAGCAGGCTCCACACTGGGCTTGATCCCATGACCCTGGGATCATGACTTAAGCCAAAGTCAAGAGTCAGACTCTCAACTGACTGAGCCACCGAAAGGTCCCAACATTATGATTTTTATGATACAAGTTTTAAAATATAACAATTTAAAATACAACGAAGTGACAGTTAAGAGATATGGAAGTGTCAGGGAGTTAGCTCTACTGATACTGAAGGAGACAACAGCCTTACATTTATTTTGTATTTTGCCCATGGAATTGTGTATGAATTTTAAAAAATTAACCGGTTTACTGGAGGAAAAAAATAAACATTTCTATAGAGTAGAGATGAATTTTTACCATTAAACTTTACATTATGTCAAGTCACTGAACCCCAGTTTTGCAGGCAGACGTTCTGTTTCTTTTCATTTTTGTATTTACCAACTCTCTTGGCCTCAGCTTGAACAATTATAAAGTTGTTTCATTATTTTATTATTTGGTTATAAACTTAAATTATTATATTTTTCTCATTTCAACTAGGTATGTCAGAATATTGTATAACCCGGTATTTTCTAAATTTCAAACAGTTTCATATATTATCAATAAGTCTGTAGCATGTTTATATATATAGCATGAACTGTAAACTGATTTATGAGTTGTGGTTCTGTATTTGTCACCTATATATTTCAAAAGACTTGTTTTTTATTATAACTCACAGTATTATAAAGATTGGAGACAGTGAGTAGAAACACTTTGAAAAATGTCATTTATACAAACATAAATTGTTATTTTGTTCATTGGTCAAAAAAGATTAGAGGGTCTATAAGTTTTAAGGGTTGAAAAAACTTTGCAAATCATTTGCTTATGCCAGGTGCAGTGGGAATTGCCAGTTTTGCAAATAGCAGTATTTCTGTTTAACTGAGAGAGGCAATTGAAATGATTTTACTAGATGATTTGACTGACTCTGCCAGTAGTATATGATGAGATGTGGAAATATATAAGACATACAAAAATTTAGGAAAAATGTGACAATTTCCAAATTCAATCAGGAGATTTTTACAGATAAGTTAACTTTTTTAATAAGTGGCTCTGAAAATACCCAAAATTATTTCATCGTTGAGACCTCAATGTATGATCATAAGGTATTATTTCACTTTTGTTTCTAACTCGGTCCAAACTAAACTGCTTATCTTCTTTTGAGCCTATTCACCTTTTAACCTTATTTTGGAGAATGATCCACCCATCTGTCCAGTTACCTCAAGTTATCATTTACTACTTTCCAGTAACACCTTCTTCTAACACCTTCCTAAATTATTAAAGTTTTTTTTTTAATGTCTTATTTTTTTGGTGCTTCTGTCATGAGGTCAGGCTCTGAACATTTTTTATTTGGTTTATAATGGCAGTCTCATAACTTGCCTACCTGCCTAAAGATCTTGCTGCCTATTATACATACCATTCTCAAAACACTTTTTCTAAAGATAAATCTGATGAAATCAATCTTGGCTGCCTACCCTTTAAAAAGTTTTTCTTTTAAAAGGGAATAAGCTCATACAAAGTGCCTCTTTATGATCCTGCAAGATCTTTGGAAGCATATAACCTTGGTTAATATTCCTGCTCCACTCTTATTATTGTGTGATCTCTAGGAAGCATAAACTTCCTTGGGATCCCTCAGCTTGTTAAAAGGGGGTGATCATAATCACCTCCCTTCTCGGATCATTGAGAGAATTTTACATCTGTGAAAGTGCCTAGACTTTGCCTGGCACATAGTGTTAGCTGCTGTTGTAATTACTTCTTCAGCCTCATTGCTCTCTGCTGTCCTTACTCTGTGTAGAGGATTATCCAAAGCACTTCTTGGACTTTATTGTAATTGGCTACTTAACTTTTCTGTCTCACTCACTACATTGAAAACTTATCTAGGGTAGATGAGCTGCCTTAATTTTCATTGTATTATACCTGCTATTTTGCATGTCTTCATTAAATTTTGGTAGAAAGAATCCTGGTAGGTCCTGAGAGATTAGAAAATGTGTGATATGTGTTGAACAACTATTCTATACCTTGGGTTTCTAAAAAACTTTTTAACTTGATATTTTGTATGTCCTTATTAAATATTGGCAGAAAAAATCCTGGTAGGTCCTGAGAGAAAGTATTGAGATATATATTGAAAAATTATTCTCTATCTTAGGTTCCTAAAGAACTTTTTTACGTACTGTTCTTTTATTTCATCTAGCATGGTGCTTGGCAATTAGTAAGTGCTTAATAAGTGTTGAGTTAATTGATCAATTTGAAATAAGAGTTGGAATCTAAAAATGGATGAAACAGTGGGCATGGGACATAGTTGTTATGGTGGAGATGTCATCAGTTTTAAAGTTCCCATTTCTACTCTAGTTAAGAAGAAAGAAATTCTATACTGTCCATCTCCTGACCCTGGCAATCTCTTCTTTTTTAAGCATATGTGAGTTTTTTCTTTTTTTTAATTTTTTTTTCTTTTGTTTCTTTACTCAATAAACTTCCCTTTTGGTTCCCTTTCCTTAGCCAGAGAACTTATGAGTACTTCCTAGTTGTGAAATGACTTGGTTTTATGAACCATTGATGAGCTGAGGAGATCCAAAACAGAAAAGGTGAATCGCTGAAAAGAAATAAGAAGCTTCTCTTCTGTGTGTAAAAGATGTACATTTTTCTTTAACAGTGAGTTAAAATTGGAATTAGCTGATTTACCAAGTTGTCAGATGTCACACTTAATTGTTGATCCTGTGTCTAGGCTGGGTATTAGATGTCATTTAGAGTGAATTCTTCTCTGAGATTTGATCATTGAAAAACTTGAAAAGTCATTTATTAACCATTGGTTAATGATTAACCATTGGTTGTAGGTGTTTCTCCTGTTACAGTTGTATTAATTTTTAGTATCATGTTTTATTCAGGATTCACTTTGTTCCTCATTTGGTAACATAAGCAAGTGGATTTGATACATAAATTATATATTAGTATAGCTGTTAAAAAATAATCAAACACAATCTCCTAAATCTTAAGGTAAATTCTTTCAGTCTTCCATTCAGGCACATTTTACCTTAAAATCAGGATAAGTGAGGTAGTGAAATTGTATTATCTACAAATCCATTTTTCAAGAACAGCCAATTGAACACTCAGACACTCTTCTCCTTTTCATTATTTTGCAAGCAGAGGATTTATAAACCTTACTTTTTTTTTTTTCTCTAAAAGAATTAAATAATCACCTTTCAATAGTACTCCTACTTTTTCACTGGTACAAACAACTTTGGTTTCTAAATTACTACCTGGTCATTGTGTAGATCGACTTTGTGAAAGTTAAACTGCTCATGGTGGTAAAGATTCTAACCACCTCCTCCCACTCCCACCCCCACAACTGTATACATAATCAGGCATTCACAATTATTATCCAAGGTAGCAATTTACTCCTACCTTGAAACTTGTACAAATAATCTTGTCAAATGATTCCTTTGTATGATGAATTTTCATATTGCCAGAAGTAGCTCAGGGTAACTCTTCCATTTGGCAATGCTTTCTAGTTGAATTATTAATCTTTCTTCAGATAAAATTGCCTGAATCCTCACCAGATTATTTTTTGAAATAGGATCTCTGAGTGTACCGTTCATTTGTTTACTTCTATTTTTGTTATAACAGTAAAGGAAAAATGTGTTTATTCCTCAGTGTAGAAACTGACCTTGCTCAGATTAGAAAACACCAATCTACTCTATCAGGACTGTTGACTCTCATCTACAGTTTAATTCAGCTAACAGTTTTTCAGTCCTTTTAGCTTTGTTTCTGGTACTTGGAATACAGCGTTGAATGAGATAAAAATTCTGACATCTAGGATCTAGGATTTTTTAGAATTACAAAACAAAATGTAGTCCTTGATGAGACTATAGGGACAAAGGAGAAGGGGATGTGTTTGGGAGGACTTTATAGAAAAGATGATAATAAAGCTAAGACCTAAAAGAAGAGACTCAGTTTGGGAGTGGGTAGATGAACACCAGGAAGTAGGAAAAAAAAAAAAAAAAAGATGTAAGACTTAAAAGACCTATGGAATTCTAGTTCTATTGATCATTTCTAAGGGTTGTGAACTCCCTATGGGTGAGTGGCAGGTGAGGCAGTAGCAGAAGGAGTCAGAGACCATCTAATGATAGGTCTCAGACTAGTGCCTTTTTATGATAAGCAAATTAATATGCATGTGAATTGCCTACTAAAATACAGATTCTGCAAACTGGTGGTTACCAGAGAGGAGCTGGGTGGGGGTATGGGTGAAATAGGTGAAGGTGATTAAGAGTACACTTATTGTGATGAGCACTGAGTAATGTATAGCATTATTGGATCACTATATTGTACACCTGGAAGTAACACACTATGTTAATTATACTGGAAGAAAGTGCAGATTCTGATGCAGTAATTCAGGGGTAGGACCCTGTCTATGTTCAGTAGGTGAGGTAATGCTCCCAAGTGATACTAATGTTGCTTGCCCCCTAATCACACTTCCAACAGCAAGATTATAGACTATTTAAGAGTTTTGCCTTTATTCTGTGGGGCTTGAGTGATATCAGACTTTCATTTTAAGAAAATCTTGCTTACAGGAGGCTGCAGAGCCAAGCAGGTATCTGAACATAAGTCTTGGCCATGTGTGACCCCTTAACCTGCAGATAGTGAAGGGAGGGGCACTTGAAGTGGTTAGTCTCACACTTTGCATTTTAGAGGTAATATTCTAGTATCAGTGTGAAGGATGAATTGGAGAGAGGTAAAATGTGGGACTTGAATTTTAGGTAGACAGTCTAAGATGGTGGTTTAAGTCCAAATAATTAAGCCCCAAACTCCTTTAAGTTATATAAGGCCGGTAAGATGAATGTGAGAAGTGGCACTGGCATGAGGTTTTCAAGAGAGGCGGGTTTTGTGGTGAAAGGAAATGCAGCACATATTCCCCTCTCTCACACAGGAATCCACATTCAAAATTTTAAATACCGTTGTATTGCCAATTAAAACACCCTTAAATTTGTAATTTCCAGTCAAAACCAAGGCAATTGCAATGGTGACAGAAATAAATTATTTGGAAGTAGATTTTCTGTCTTGAGTGACTGACTGGTTTGTATTAACCACTAAAGGGCAAGGGGGATATACGAGGAATCACACTTTTGGTGAAAAGTGAAGAGCTAGGCTTGGATGTGTGGATTCGAGATGCTTGTAGAATATCTAGAGATGACTACTGTAACAGTTGTCAGAATGGGGCTGGAGAATGAGATTTGGAAAGCCCTCTCTCTGTAGTGAAGATTCTCTAAGGAAAAAAGTTCTAAGAGAAGAGGCCTGATAGGAAGCCCCAAGGAGTTCTAAACTTTTAACAATGGTCAGTGAAAGGACCAACAGAATCCTATTGATGGTAAAAGGGAGTGGTGGTTTGGCTGTGCTAGAGATGAGGAATCAGGGTTGCATTAAAGAAGACTGTTCAATTTGTGTCAGTTGCTACAAAGAGGTGCAGAAACAAAGAATGCAGAGTGTTTTTCATATTTAGTACAGAGCAACAACTGGCAAATTTGTCCAGAGCAACTTCAGTGGGGCTACAACCTTGAAAACTGGATTATGGGGTGACTAGGAGGTAACACAGTGCAGATAATGATTTTCTTTCAGAAGAATTCTTTGTCTCCTTTTGCTATTTGTTAAAGATCCTTTCTCAAAGCTTGTTTCTAACTGAATGGTCTAATTCTGCCTGTCTGAAAATTTTTCTATTTGGGATAAATTAATTTTATTAATATGCTGACAAAAGCAAAAATGTAAAAGATGTGATTTTTTTACACTGACAAGCTGCTTTGTTCTAGCTTTGTTATAGTTAATTTAGAAAATGAGTTTTTGTATTTATGGGCTTATTCATCTATCTTCACTGGTGTTACAAGTAATCTTTGTTCTATGAAACTCCAAGGAAATATTTTCTACATGCCTCATGTTAAAAAAGAAAAACCTGCATTTCTTTTCTTGTCTTATACATGATTTAGACATTCTAAAATTTATTCAACCATAGGAAAACATCTTTTTAGTACTTAAAAATGAGCTTAAACATTGAAATGCTTTAGTTTTACCCTAGTCCCTATTGATTTAGTAGTTAGAAGTTATTTTTTCCCCTATTGATTTAGTAGTTAGAAGTTATTCATAGTCTTTGTAATGCCGCCCTCTAGCGATAGCATCCAAAAATGCATTAATTGTTGAAAAGTCTCGTCCCCTTCCCACCACCGCCGCCTCCCCCCCCCCACCTTTTTGATGCTCTTGGGTTTGTGTTCTCTTTTATCCTTCCTCAGTTGAATGTGTGTATGTGTGTGTATGTGTTATAGCCACTTAGACTTCTTATTTTCCTTTAAAGAGAAAAACCCAGGAGATTTGGAGACAAAAAATTTGGGTGTGAATCCTTACACTTCTAGTTACCAGCCTGTGCACAGGGCAAGTTACCTGTCCAGAGATTTTCAGAGGAATGAATGAAAATGTCTTTTTGTGACATCTGACATTGCAAAGAGTATAGGTGTTCACCATATTCCAGTTCTCTCTTGTACCCTCTTCTTCCCATTCTCATTGGTTAGGCTAGAGGTCAGTTCTCTTTTTTTCCCCTCTGACTTCTCTTGTTATAAAATGTCTATTGTCATTGCCTATTTACATGTCCCTGTTTTATAACTTCTAGAGTCCAGGGATCATATTTTGCTTGTGCATGTTTATATCCCTAGTATTTAGCAGAGTCCAGTACATACAGGATCCTCATTAGATAAATATTGTTGAATGACTAAATGAATGAATAATTAAATAAATGGATAACACTTCTTAATAGGAGCCCTGGAGTGTGTTACAGAAGTTTCTCTGATATTATACAGATTGCAAATGGATAATACATGATATAATTAGATTTTACCCATAGCGTTTCATAGAGGTATGTATTTGATAGTTTTTCCAATTTCTTGCATAGTTACCAGTCTTTTCAGGTTTTTGATAATATGATAATTTGTTTTTCCTTAAAAATTGTCAATTTTATTCAGTTAAAAATGTATTAGCAAACAGTTATATATAGGATTTCATTATAACATTTGATCTCTTCCTTATCTGAGTCTTTTTATCATTACCAATTTTATGTCTTGTATTTTCCTTTCTATTTTTAAATATTTAATTAGGGTGGAGGAATGTTTATTCATATTTTTAAAGCACTAGAATTATTTTCACTTCTTTTGTTTTTCTGCTCTCCAATTGAAAAAATATATAATTTTACCTATATTGCCTCTTTTAGGTTTTCCTTTCCAATAATTTAACATCCCCATTTATTTTTATTTCTTTTTTATGGAGGCTTTCATTATTCTAAATTTGCTTCTAATTAGAGCTTTGACGAAGTCCCATATGGTTTGATAGGTACTGTTTTTGATATTTTTAAGTGTTTTATAAATACAGCTGTGATTTCCTCCTTGAACTAAATTATTTAAGAGGGTATTTTTTAAATTATGAAAATTAAGTGTGTAAAATATAGGTATTAATTTCTAGGTTTATTATAATATGACCAGACAATAAGGTAACTACAATTTCTCTTTTTTGAGATTTTTTTTCTTGTGATACGTGTAAGATCAGTATTTAAAATGCTCCCCAGACACTGAGAAATAAGGTGAGTCCTCTGTGGGGTAGGCAGTTTGGTATATTATTTATTGGCTTTATTACATGTATTTACATCCCATCTATATTTTGACTGTCATATGGTTATGCGAATTATATTAAAGTTTTGCATGATTGTTGTGTGTTTGTCATTTTTTCATTCTTCCCAACATGTTTCAGTGCTGTGTTATTTGATGCTTAAATATTTGTAATTGATATCTTCAAAGTGGGTTTTACTTTTCGTCACTTAAAAATAATTAACCTTTTTAATGTTGCTGGTCGTTTGGTTACCCAAATAGGAAAAAAATTAAACTTGATATCTGCTTCCCACTATGCACATTGATTGAAGATCTAAATGTGAAAAGTTAAAAAATGAAGTCTCTAGTGGACATTATAAGAGAATATCTTCATATCTTAAGGCAAGAAAATATTTCTTAAGCAGAACACAGAACTTACTAACATGAAGGGAATGATAAGTTGGACCATTGACAAGAACTTCTGTCATCAAAACATACAATGAAAGAGAGAAAAAGCAAAGTATCTTACAAAGAATGTAAGATACTTGCAGCATATGTATCTAACAAAGGCATTTTGTCCATATTATGTAAGAACTTCTATAAATCAGTATGAAAAAGACAGATAACCCAGCAGAAAAATGGGAAAGATAATTGAACAGGCAGTTTATAAAAGAGGATACTCAAATGGCTAATAAATATGTGAAAACTTGCTCAATTTATTCTTCAAGGAAGTGCTATATAAAATCATAATGAGATACTATTATAAAACTCACTAGAATGCCTAAAGTTAAAAAGATTGACAGTACCAAGTGTCAACAGAAAATGGATAATATTCACTGCTGCTAGCAGTGTAATTTGGGAAAATCACTTGAAAATTCTGGCAGCCCTGTGTATACAGATATATATAGATAGATCTATACATATCTATAGATCTCTATATATATTAGGTCTCTCTCCCTCTCTCTCTCTCTCTCTCTCTCTATATATATATATATATATATGTATGTATAAGGTCTCTAGAGATAGCTCTCTATATATACATTAGGTCTCTCTCTATATATATATGTATAAAGTCTCTAGAGATAGCTCTTTCTCTATATATACATTAGATCTCTCTCTCTCTCTCTCCATATATATATATATATATATATATATATATATATATATATATATATATATTAGGTACACAAATACCTGTATTATATCTCAGTGATTTCAATAGGAATTCATACAGGTATCCACTAAAAGTGCAGTCTTGTTCAAAGCAGCATCATTTGTGTTAGGAAAACCCTGGAAACAAAAATGTCATCACCAGTAAGATGGATAAATAAATTGTGGTATATTTAATACAATGAGTAGAGCAGTGAATGTACAAATTAAAGCTCTATGCAACAAAATTACACAAATCATATTTTCATTGAAAGAAATCAACCATAAAATACTATGTATTGTATATGATTCCATGCATATAAAATTCAAAAGCAGGCAGAACTAAGGAATTAGACCTGAAAGATAGTGGTTACTTTTGTGGATGAGAGAAGGGATGGGTAGTTATTGGGAAGTACCTCCTCCCCTCCGGGGGATTTTAGGTGTTAGTGATGTTTTGTTTCTTGATATGGGTAGTGGTTTATATGGGTTTCTGACTTTGGAATAATTCAGTGAATTGTGTTATTATTTGTGAACTTTTTGGCATGTGTATTATGCTTTGATAAAAGTCCAAGTTACATGAAACAAAAAATCTTTCATTAGTGCTAGGATACTATTAATGTTATTCATAACAAATATAATACAATATAATAATCACAATTTTATCACATATTGAAGATATCAGTAAATAATATCTTCTGTCAGTTATTTGCCTGTTCTCATACCCAATCCCAACTCCTCTCCTGCTTGGTACTGCAGGGTTCATTAAAAACAGAAAGTGAGGAAAGTTTTTTCTGAGGAGATGATATTTGAGTTGATAATAGAAAAGGTCCAGCCATATAAAAATCAGGGGAAGAACATCTAGGGCAGAGTTTCATTTGGATGGGAGCAAGGTTTTGGGAGGAAAAAGATGACTGGTGTTGAATTGTATAGAACTTTACATGCCATGTTAAGGAGCTTAGACTTTACTCCAAGTACAGCGGGAAACTGTAGGTTCAATTGCTGTGTAGCAAAAAGACCCAACTACAGGTCGTCCAACAAAATAGGAGTTTCTTTCTCATGTAATAACAGTCCAGAATTGGTAGCTAAGCCCATTCCACAAGGTTGTCCAAGGATCTTAGTTCCTTCTGTCTTGGTCTTTAACCATCTCATAAAGTGTTACTCCTCTCTTTATGGTCTAAGCCAACTTACCATCTATACGTCCATGTCTCTAACTTTAGAAAGAGGGAATGAGGGACTAGTAACTTCCTTTTCAAGTATAGCTTCCACTTATATTTCTAGTCCTTACTTATTCACATGGCCATTCTTAGTAGCATGAGAGGTTTTGAAGTATAGTCCCCCGCTGGTTGGCCTTGTACCCTGTTAAAACTTGTTTGTGTGGGTTATTACTAAACAGAAGAAATGGATAATAAATACCAGGGGACAGTTAGTAGTAATGTCTGTCACAAAGCCACTGAAGTATTTTCAACAGGAGAGCGAACTTCCATTTTAGAAGGATTACTCTGGTTGCTGAGAATGGATTGTAGGAGGTGGAGAGGATAAAAAATGGAAATGGCGACCAGCTAGTCCAGGTTAGTGGTTTATAGTGACTTGGGCCAGGTGGAATCAATGGAAATGGAAAGAAGTAGATGGAATTAAAATATATTTAAAAAGTAGAACAATTTCCTGATAAAAGATCTCAGGATATGTGGGCTGAAGATGATAATTTTGGGAGCCATTAACATTTTTGGTAATTAAAACCATGGGACTGAATGAAATTCCCAGATTGAGTACATGTATGGAGAAAAGAAAAGGAGCTCAGGACTGAGACTTGGGGATCTTTAACATTTTGAGGTGGTAGCAAGAGCCAGCAAAAGAGACTGGAAGGAGTGACTAGTGAGAAAGGAAGAAAACTAGGACAATAAAAGGTTATGGGAGCTAAGGAAAGGATGTATTTCAAAAAGAATAGTTGTTTCTGTTGAATACTTGTAAAAAACTTGAGTTTGGAACAGAAATGTGGTCACTGGATTTGACAATATGTAAGTCTTTGGGGAGCTTGTTGAGTGGATTAATAGGGTCAGAAGCCAGACTGTAGAAGACTGGAAAGGAGCCTTCAATTATACTTCATTAAGTTGAAGTATAAATTGGTACAACCACTTGAGAAAGCTTGTTGGTACTAAATCCATGAATACTCAATGACTCTATGCTTCCATTTCCAGGTATATATCATCATGATAGCCTTGCATGTGTGTACATGATAACATGCTCAAGAATGTTCTTTAGCAGTATTGTTCATACAAGCAAAAATAAAAAAGAAGAGTCCTCAAGGGAAGTTGAGGAAGGTGAAGAAATGGCTTTGGTATGGAAGTGGGGAGCATTTACTGTATCTCTTAGCCTTGAGGAACATGTGGTTAGACCTACACACACACACACACACACACACACACACACACACACACAACCTCCCTTTGAAATGAGTTGATACTCTTAGAGGACGACTAAGTTTCAGTGGAGTCCAAAAAGTCAAGAACACATTCAGCAGTTAAGCTAAGGATATAGTGGAGATTTCTGATCTCAGAGCTGGAGTTCCAGAAGGCATGTGCAGTAGAAGCATTTTAGACCTGGGCGGAGGGTGGGGGGCGGGGGGGGAGTGTAATCATCCATGTGCTCAGAAGGGGAATCTAAATATTTTTCTTTAAATGATTTCAGTGCCTACTACCAGAAAGGGTACCTCTTGAGTACCTCTGACTTATTTATACACTGGCTTTTATCATTTGGGAATCCTTATAAGTGAATAGAATATGACTAGAAAGAGGGGAAATAGTATATTTTTATATGCCCCAGTTACCTTAAAGCTGTCACATTGCTTATTTCAGCTTATCATGTCTGTATGTATGCACACGATGGAGATATGAACATCATGCATACGCACACACAGAAAAATGTTGCTTTTTTTGTTTTTCCTTTGAAATGTACTTTGTAATATTTTTGCATATAGGTATACTACTGGTTGCATCTTTTAGAAGATTCCACTGAAAAGTTGTTGTAAAAGACTTGCTGCTGAAAAATTCTTTCCATTTTAATTGAGTCAGTTTTTAAAGTTCTTTTTAAAAATTTCATATAAATATATGAAAAGATTTAAAAGTAATCTGTAGTGTATTTTGTCAAGAAATCCTAAGAAATAAAAATGTTTTTCAAGGTGTGAATATATGTTCTTTTCCTTCAGGGCTGGTACTTCTAGTACAGGTTGGTGATTATGCAAATGTGTATGGTTTTATATATCAGTACTGAAAGTCTGATCTTAGTCATGTAAAAATCATTAAAGAAGAAGGTTGAGAGGGTGCTGCCCCAGAGTTTCAGGTTGTTTTCCCTAAATATTTTAGTATTGCAGATTTTATACATTCTACAAATTTATGACCTCAAAAATAATGATCATGTGTGTAGTTATTATGGAATTTATCATTACCAGCATCTTAAGCATAGCTAAGACTTATATATACTTTCTGTTTGTGACAACATGGGGAAGCTCAGGAATGTACTGAGTCAGTAAATTAGTAACTTTTACTTTCTATGAATGTTTGCATGGTTGATAAAGTCTGTTGGGCTTCCAATATTATTATTTTTTTTCCAATCTCGATATTGGGATGGAAATTTTATTTTTTTATTATTTTTTTAATGAAATTTATTGTCAGATTGGTTTCCATACAACATCCAGTGCTCATCCCAACAGGTGCCCTCCTCAATGCCCGTCACCAACTTTCCCCTTCTCTCCACCCCCCATCAACCCTCAGTTCTCAGTATTTAAGGGTCTCTTATGGTTTGCCTACTTCACTCTCTATAACTCTTTTTTCCCCTTTCCCCAACCCCCTGGTCTTCTGTTGAGTTTCTCAAGATCCACATATGAGTGAAAACATAATGGTATCTGTC
The DNA here is from genome assembly GCF_018350195.1 of Panthera tigris. Classification (NCBI taxonomy): domain Eukaryota; kingdom Metazoa; phylum Chordata; class Mammalia; order Carnivora; family Felidae; genus Panthera; species Panthera tigris. Next base: position 39,193,727 of record NC_056662.1, read on the forward strand.
TTTCTCTGCCTGACTTATTTCATTTAGCATAACACTTTCCTGTTCCATCCACGCGGATTTCATTCTTTCTCATTGCCAAGTAGTATTCCATTGTATATATAAACCACATCTTCTTTATCCAATATTCTTTTAAAATTATGTCAGTGTATACCACATCTCCTTTACCCATTCATCAGTCAGTGGACACTTGGGCTGTTTCCATAATTTGGCTATTGTAGATAATGCCATAAACATAAGGGTGCAAGTATCCCTTTGAGTTAGTATTTTTGTGTTCTTTTGGTAGATAGCTAGAAATGCAATTGCTGGATTGTAGAGTAGTTCTATTTTTAATTTTTTGAGGAACCTCCATACTGTTTTCCAGAGTGTTTGCACTAGTTTGCATTCCCACCAACAGTGAAAGAGGGTTCCCCTCTCCATATCCTTGCCAATGCCTGTTGTTTCTTGTGTTGTTGGTTTAGCCATTCTGACAAGTGTGAGGTGGTATCTCATGGTAGTTTTGATTTGTATTTCCCTGATAATGAGTGAGGTTGAGCATCTTTTCATGTGTCTGTTGGCCATCTGTATGTTGTCTTTGGGAACATGTCTCTGTTCATGTCTTCTGAAAATTTTTTAATTGGATTATTTGTTATTGGGGTGTTGAGTTTTATATGTTCTTTATGTATTTCAGATGCTAACCCAAATCAGATGTCATTTGCACATATCCCATTCTGTAGATTGCCTTTTAGTTTTGTTGATTCTTTTCTTTGCTGTGCAGAAGCTTTTTGTTTTGATATAGTCTCAGTTATTTATATTTGCTTTTGTTCCCCTTGCCTCAGTAGACTTATCTGGAAGGAAGTTGCTACAGCCAGTGTCAAAGAGGTCACTACCTGTGTTCTCCTCTAGTATTTTTATAATTTCAGGTCTCACATTTAGGTCTTTCATCCATTTTGAATTTATTTTTGTGTATGTTGTGAGAAAGTGATCCAGTTTCATTCTTTTGCATGTTGCTGTCCAGTTTTCCCAATACCATTTGTTAAAGAGACTGTCTTCTTTCCATTGGATATTCTTTCCTGCTTTATCAAAGATTAACTGACCATATAGCTGTGGGTTCATTTCTGGGTTTTCTGTTCTGTTCAATTGATCTATGTATACATTTTTGTGCCAGTACCATACTGTGTGATCACTACAACTTTGTAATATTACTCAGCCATAAAAAAAGAGTGAAATCTTGCCATTTGCAAGGAAATGGGTGGAGCTAGAGAGTATTATGCTAAGTGAAATAAGTCAGAGAAAGACAAATACCATATGATTTCACTCATATGTGGAGTTTAAGAAATGAAACAAGTGAACAAAGGGGAAAAAGGCATACAAAGAAACAGACTCTTAACTACAGAGAACAAACTGATGGTTACCTGAGGGAAGGTGGGTGGGAGGATGGGTTAAATAGGTGATGGGGATTAACGAGTACACTAGTTGTGATGAGGGCTGAGTGTTGTATGAAAGTGTTGAATCACTATATTGTATACTTGAAACTAATATTTCATTGTATGTTAACCGGAAATTTATTTAAAAATATTTTTTTTATTCTTTCTTTGGATTGACTGATTTATTTAAATTTTTGTTAGTTGATATACAGTGCAGTATTGGTCTCAGGAGTAGAATTCATTGATTCATCACTCGCAACACTGAGTGCTCATCACAAGTGCCCTTCTTACTACCCACCCACCTCCCTCTGTCAACCCATAGTTTGTTCTTTATCATTAGAGTCTCTTGTGGTTTGTTTCCCTCTCTTTCCCCCCCCTTCCCATATGTTCACCTGTTTTGTTTCTTAAATCCCACATATAAGTGAAATCATATGGTATTTTTCTTTCTCTGATTGACTTACTTCACTTAGCATAATACATTCTAGCTCTATACACATCATTGCAATGGCAAAATTGCATTCTTTTTGATGGCTGAGTAATATTCCATTTATTACACGTGTGTGTGTGTGTGTGTGTGTGTATATACACACTTCACATTTTCTTTATCCATTCATCAGTTGGTGGACGTTTGGGCTCTCTCGATACTTTGACTATTATTGATAATGCTGCTATATAATTTACCCCTTTGAATCTGTATTTTTGTATCCCTTGGGTAAATATCTAATAGTGCAATTGGTGGGTTATGGAATAGTTCTATTTTTAGCTTTTTGAGGAACCTCCATACTGTTCTCCAGAGTGGCTGCACCAGTTTGCATTCCAATCAGGAGTGCAAGAGGGTTCCCTTTTCTCTGCATCTTTGCCAACACCTGTTGTTTCTTGTGTTGTTCATTTTAGTCATTCTGACAGTTGTGAGGTGGTACCTTATCATGGTTTTGATTTGTATTTTTTTGATGATAAGTGAGAACTAACGAATTTAAATAAAAGCTTAAAAAATGTAATTATGTCAGTGATTTTAGGTGTAAAATAATATTTTAGAGCAATGGCCCTCCAACTTTAATGTATTTAAAAAATCAGCTTAAAGCTTGCTAAAATGAAGATGTCTTCGGCCTTATTCCAAAAGATTTTGTCTTGTTCTATGTAAAACACTTGCTGAACTTACCTTAAAGATAAAAGAATAAAAAAAAAATAGAAGCTTTGAAAGTTAGTGAATTGTGAAGCAGGAAATTAAAATATCATATCCAAGTCATTACTGTGCCTGCATAGAAATTTACTTTAGTTTGACAGAAGTCTTTGTTATTATTCACCAAAATATTTCAAGTCGGTAGCCTTGATTTTGAAAATTTCCTTTGTTATAGTTCCTTTTATGTTTTATCCTTGTCTGCTATGCTCCCTCCGGTCTTCCTTTCTTTCCTTTAGTAAATGTTTGAGTATCTACAATGTATCATTCATTGTACTAGGAATCTGGAATGACTCAAATATGCAAAAGGCATGAATCTAGCCTTGGTGTTCTCATTTAAGAGGCTGAGAATCATTTATAAAATAATTGATAACTATATAATATACTGAATGACAAAGTTATTCGGGGTAGTGGAGAATTCACAAAACATGTGACATTTGTACTAGCTCCTAACAGATGAGTAGGAGTTTGTCAAAGGGATGAAAGGAAATGACATTCAAGTTAGTGAGAATAATATTTGCTAAGACCTAGAAGCATTCAAGAGGCTGGTTTGATGAGAGCAGGGTGATGGGTGAATTGTAGAAAATGAGGATGCTAAGATAGATTAGGACAAGGGACCTTTATCTTTTGATTCACTTTACTTTAATGCTTAATACACCAGTGTAATTTCAGTGAGTGTCAAGAGGAGAAAATGAATTTGGGATATTTTAAGAGAAGAGTTGGCAGGATTTACAGACTAGTTGGATATGAGTTAGGAGGGTTAAAATTGAACTACAGTGAGAGGGAGTAAGGGTGACTAATTGGAAGAGTAATGAAGATGTAACATCTGGTGAAATTGGACGTATACAACTTTCAACCATGTTTGGATAAACAGGGAGCTCTTATCCAATGGCCAGACCTTATCTTTAAAAAACTTTGTTTCTTTTCAGCTTTATTGAGGTATAATTGACAATTAGATTGTAAGATATTTAAAGTGTTTAGTGTGATTATTTGATATACATCATGAGAGGTTTTCCACCATCACCTTATCTTTTTTGAAGTTATCTCAGCATATGAGCCATGTTTGTTCATGTGTTCCCCTTATGCCTATGAAAGTAAAGCAGAATGATCTTGTAGTTTGCTTCTAAAGCCTGTGCGTGACTCAGTTATTTTATTTTAGGAGTTGAAAACAAAGGTATAACCAGGGATATATTAGAAGATTTACGTGTAAATAAAGGTTTTCATGTTATAGTATAATTTTTAACAATAAAAAAATTGGAAATAAATGTTCTCAAAAAGGAATCAATCAGATAAATTGTGGTATATTTGTTTGCTGGATGGGTAAGCTAGGGAAAGGCTGGGCTGTTGTAACAAAGAGACTTAGTAATGATTCCATGGTTTAAATATTTTACTTTATTTCTTACTTTATAGGGGAGTGTTTCAGGTCAACTGGAAGTTCAGCTCCATGTGGCCGTTCAGGGACACAGATTCCACCCATCTTATTTTTCTACCATCTTCTGGGGCAGTAATGGTCTAAGTTTGGCTATAGGCATATCCATCTGGCTTTATTGAAACTGTTCTTGCCAAGGTCCACAGTGATGACATAATGTTACATCCAATGGGACATTTTTAGTCCTTCTATTCTCTGTGACCTCTGGAGCTCCTGAGCACTTGTTTATTAAACTTTTTCCTCCATATGGCTCCTGCTTTTTTTTTCTCCTAAGTATTTGTTCTTTGCATCTTTTTCATGTTCTTCCCCTTAGCCTTGGTTATGAAGGTTGGGCTCGCCAGTGTTCTGTCCTTGGCCTGCTTTCCTTTACATGTGCACCCATGATGATATCACCTGGGGCCCCTACCACATAATGATGTCTCTGAATCTGCATTTCTAGCCTGAAAACCTTTCTTTTCTTTTTTTTTTCTTTTTTTAAAGTTTATTTACTTATTTTGAGAGAGAAAGATGCAGGGGGCAGAGAGAGAGAGAGAGAGAGAGGGAGACAGAGAATCACAAGCGGGCTTTGCATCCACAGTGCAGAGCACAAATGGAGCTCTAACTCAACAAACTTTGAGATCATGACCTGGGTCGGAACCAAGAGTCAGACCTTTAACTGACTGAGCCACCCAGGCGCCCCCTGAAAACCTTTCTTTTATGCACCAAGACCTGTGTATGTATAACACTTGTACTTAAATATTCTGTAGGAAGTTCAGATTTAAGATACCCAAGATTGACTTAATATCTTTCTTCCCAAACTAGCTCTTGCCTGTCATAGCCACCTAGATCAGAAACCAGGAAGTCAGCCTAAGCAATTTCCTGTTCCCCCTCCTCCACTGAGACCCTAACACTTTGTTAAATATTCCTGTTGAGTGTTTTTGCTGGCATTTGTTCTTTCCTGTATCCATTGCCACAGTCTTAGTTCAGGATAAGATTAAGAGCTTCTTTAGGGAACTGTGTTTCTATTCAAGCTCCCTTCCAATTTTATTTATTGATTAAATAGGTTAGTGATTCCTTTTACTGGTGTTTGGTGGATAACAGCTGGATGTTTAAATTGTATAACATCTGGCACAGTGCCAAGTTCAGTTCAGCTGTTAACAACTAAATTATATTAATAATAAATGAAAAGAGCTTATGAATAAAGATGAATTAAGATTAGTAATTATATTAGTTTAGTAATTGTAATATTCAAAGAATTATGGGAGAAAAATTTAATACTATTTAGGAAAAAAGAACTAGAGCTAAAGAAAATTATTTTCATATTTTAATGTTTAACTTAATCCAGTCTAAGTCAAAGATCTCCAGTGTGTTGTAGCTTTTAGCACCCTGTAGGGAAAGGAAGAACAAATAGTTTTCAAACTCAGTTGGTGTGTTAGTTCAACTTCTCCTTTAAATTTGGCAGGACTCCTATGTGCCCTGCTAAAGCTGAACAGAACAGAAAGCCAAGCCATAGACTGTCATGCATGACAGTTCTAGCCAGTTAACCCAGATTCCTTCTGGACATCTTGCCCACCTGTTTTGTTCTCTTATTGGCATTGGGACTGCTAGCTTCTATTCTCTTGTGATCTTCACATTCTCCCTTGCAGTTTCCTTGACTCTGGCATACCTCTGTATGTCTGTATGTACTCACCGAATTTTAATGTCTTCTGTGCTTCAGAGTGAGAAACTTTCTTCTCTATTCCCAGTTCATTGGTTGAGTCACTTTTGGCTTTCCTGCCAGAAGAGAGGTATTTGAGCATAGTCAGTATTTTTGAAAAGTAAGTATTTTGCTGGGTGGCATGTATGGCAAAAAAAAAAAAAAAAAAAAAAAAAAAAAGGCATTTTACCTAGTTCCAGATTAGTAGTAATTTTCCTCTTCCTTCTGCTAGCTAACATTTATTGTGTTTTCACTGTGAGTAGGGCACTGTTTCACATACTTTAAATCTTAATCCATTTAATTCTCACAACAACCCTATAAGATAAAGACTAACCCCATTTTACAGGCAAGTCAACTGAGGCCCAGAAAAGTTAAATTTGATCCATGCTAGTAAGTGATGGAGCTGGGATTCAAATCAAGGCATAATGCTTCCAGAGCCTGGTTTTCAATCACCATTCTGTACTGACTCTTAGAAGAGGGGATGGTACAGGTACATATATAGCTATAATACAAATAGAGATGTTCTTTTAGATAATGAAACCAAAACACCACATGCAAACTGTGTGAGTCATCATTATGGAGGGAAAGGAATACTGAAACTGCCATCAACTAGTTCTGTAACTTTGGGGAAGACTGAGGCCTTTGCATTCTTCATCTTGTAGAGTTCCAAGGTCTCTTTTAAAAAAAATTATGTAGAATTCCAGGTTTTCCTGTTTATTAATTTAGGCCTTATACTTTCCTCCTTTCCCTGTTTTGTTTACATTCAGGTGCCTACTACAGGTTAAATCATATCTTCTCAAAATTTTTACTTTTTGTTTAAGTTCCACAAATGAGTTACAGTTTTGTATGTGATACCATGGCCCATTATCATGTATTTTTGCCCCTGTAGAACAAACCAGATCCTCTTAGACATAAACACATTCAGTAATCAACTGGCCAATGAATTATGTATTTGCTGTGTATTTGTCAAATATCTGCCTCTGTGCTAGACCTGTAAAATCTTGATATAAGTTAGTCAGTAGTTGGGTGTTGGTTCTGCTCCCCAGAGATCTTACAGAAATGATCACTGTATAATATTTTGAAGCCTGGCCTTTAAAATTTGTTCATTTTTGTGGTATGACAAAATATTAAAATGACATTTTGAAACATTTTGTGTCAGAGAGGCACACACATAGTGATTTCAAAAATTTCAAAAAGATATTTACCCACAGTCTACAGTTACAAACATATTGTTCATAAATGTGTGTATCTATGTATAAGTAAGTGAACCAAAATTTTATAGAACAGTAGTTTTTATTACTATATGTTATGCACTGTAATTTTTTAATTCTGTTCTATATCATTTTTTTAAAAAATTGGTTGCAGTCTATCAAACTGAGTTTGCAACCCAGTAAAGTATCTTAACCTACAGACTGAAAAATGCTACACTTAACAAAAAAGAAGGCAAATTATATATGCTGTTTTTCTGATTTTCTAGTTTTCAAATATATCTTTATTTGAATGAGAATTTATTTATCTCTTTATAAATTAGGATTTCATAAACTTTACTATAAGGGCAGAAAATTGATTCTCCTTGTCTTTGGACCATAGGAACCTAATTGATTTTTATACAAGATTACTTGAAGCATTAGGTTGCATTATTCTCACATAAATTTTAGACTAAGAGTCATACTATGTATTACTATCATAGTTTTTAACAAAATTGATTTTTATCAGATTATATCATTAGGATAAAACACATTTTTAACACTTAAGCTCCCACCTCATACTTCTTTATGGATAATTACATTAAACTTAAAAAAAATTCTGTAAGAATGAAATTTGTCTTTATTTAAAGAACCTATGGCTCTTTTTTTTTTTTTTTTTAGCCTTATAAAGCTGATTCTTATTATGAGGCAATGTTGCTCAGTTGTTAAGCACATAGGTTCTAGAACCACATTTCAAGGTTTCACATCTCAACTGTCAGTTGTAGGACATTTTCGAAAGTTAGTTGCTTAATCTCCATGTGCCTCAGTTTCTTTAGATTACCTTAGTGGAGTGGTTATCATGGTTCAGTGTTAATATAGAGAAACAGGCCATACAAAATAGATGGGTAAAATTGTGAACATACCACTTTAGTAAATAGGGTAGAGTTAGGATGTATACAGATTGATCTATTGTTCTTATTTAAAGATATGATGCTGAGCACTCCACCCCCTCTTGTCCACATACATTCCTCTCTATTCTGGCATATCCATTCATTCTTAAATCTTACGGTTCTTTAAGGTGTTGCAGATGTTAGATTAAAAGACCTTCTCTCCTAGAATAAGTCATAGTAGGTGTTATGCTGGAAGTTTGAAACTTCATTTTTTAAAAGTTTTATTTATATTTAAAAAGTTTTAAGTTTTATTTGAGAGAGAGAGAAAAAAAAGCACAGGTGGCGGATGGGCAGAGAGAGAAGGAGAGAGAGAATCCCAAGTAGGCTCAGCACTGTCAGCATGGAGCCTGATGTAGGGCTCAAACCTGTGAACCATGAGATCATGACCTGAGCTGAAGTTGGACTCCCAGCTGACTGAGCCACCCAGGTGTCCCCTGCAACTTCAATTTTGTTTGAACTTCAGTCTTCTTCAAAGCCTCTGCTTTGAAGCCCCTCCCATTCCTTCTTCCTTCCTTCAGTTAGCTTTGCTGTGCAACAAACTCTTCCAAAATTTAGTGGCTTCAAACAACATTCTTTTTATTATTGCTCTTCATTTTCTGGTTAGCCAGGAGGTTCTATAGTTCACAGGTGGGTTGGCTGTGGCTAGGTGGTCCTGGATGGTCTCACATATCTGGCTGGCATTTGTCAGGCTGGTTGCCCTAGGGAACCTCATGTGAGATGGCTTGTCTCTGTTCTAAGTTACGTCTTATTCTGCAATAGGCTAGCCTAGAATTTGTCACATAGTAGGCTTGACATAGCTAGAGAAGACGAACATTAATGTGCAAGCACTCATTAAGCCTCTGCTTGGGTCATGTTTGTTGATGTCCCATTCATTGGTCAAAGGCAATTACATGGAAAAGTCCAGAGTCATTGTGGAAGAGTCCTATATAAGGGAATAAATACAGAGAAATGGGATTCTTTGGAAGTATTTTTGGCCATTCTTAGTTACTGAATTTTTTTTTTCATTAATGCTCTTTATTTACAAGTAAACAATCAATTAAGGAGAGTAATAGTTTTCTTGTTTTAATTTTGTGCTCCTGAGTTACTGAATTTTTACCACAGAGTAGATCCCAATACATATTAGTTTTGATTATAGTTTTATTGTTTGACACACAAGCATTTATTCTGATTTGATGGAAACTTGCTTCGTGTTTATTTCATGCCACTTTAGTAACTATTTTCTGTTTCTAATAGATTTCTGATAGATACCTGGCTGTAGTCATTAATCCTTTGAATCTAACATCCAGATGTCTGTGGGAGACAGGCAGTTAACTGAGTGAGGTTAGCCTAGTTTGCACATAAACAAATATGCTCTGTCATAAATTGGAAAGTGAAAGATGCCTATCCAAAGGGTACATAGCCTCTACTCACACATCAGGTGAGGATGTGGATTCAGTATTTCCAGGTCTCTTGATTTTTCAAAAAAGTAGGAAATCTACGTTTTGATGTGAAATCTCACATTTAGTGTGAAATGTGATTTTGAATGCTAAAATTTAATTAAAAATTTAAAATGCCTTTTTCAATGGCAAAAACAATAGTGATGCTCTTTTAGCTGAATAAAATAAGCCTGCCAATTTGTGACTAAGGGATCTGAAACAGCCACTATCCAAAGGACTTCTGCTTTTGGTCCAAACCTGAAGAGTTCGTCTCATCTGCCACTGCTTCTCAGTTTGTGGTGTTCTCCATATTTTCATTCTGGATGAATACTTATTTTCCTCAATACTTATATTCTCTGCCCCTATGACTTAGGAATGCCCTTCGATTTTGTCATCCTTATCCCATTCTACAGCCAGCTGGTATTCTTACTGATCCTTTAAAACTCAGCTTGGAAATTCCACTTTTATAAAACTTCACTGAATGTTATTTCTCTGTCTGAAACTCAAAGCACTTTGAGTCTTTGTTATGGCATTGATAATAATCTTCCTTGTATTGAAGTTGTTTGTATGCTTTATTATCATTCTGCTAGAATGTGGAGTTCATATCTCGGCTGGACTTTGTATTTCCTGCATTACTTAGCATGGTTATCATGTCTGGAATGCCTGCCTCCCTAATCAGGGGAGGTCTCACTCAAAGAGGAGCACTTTATTTGAAGGTTTCCTTTTCCTGACAGGTTTAGTTTGGAGTCCAGGGCTGAAGAAAAAAAAAAAAAAAAAAGAATCTGTTGTTGAGATTTTCATCCGTGGAACCTCTGTGGAAGTTGAAGCTAGGAAGAAAGGCAGGGGGATTGAGTCTCAGGCCAATTAAAGAAGTGAGCTATTAAATTGGAAGGGAAAAACAGGCAGGAATCTGGGATATGGCATCATGATTATTAGGCAGGCATGATCATAGGAGATACAGGTGTCGCAGATCAATAGGCTAGCTGGTTTTAATATATAATCTCAGGAACACAGCCTGCATCTCTGGGGTTCCTTGAGGTCTGAGGCTGTGTTCCTTAAAGCCTCTTAATGAACCCAATATTTTTCTGATCGTCTTGATTATAAATTTAATTTAATGTAAACATTAATTTCTATAGATATTTGCTTGATCTTTACTTTTAAATTTTGTAGCATGGTCTTACTGATTTTTCTGGCATCCTCAGAATTGAAGAGGTACACTGGCAAGAGGCCCCTTGTTGCGGGAAACACTCAGCCAATTGGTGCTCTTGGTGGCTTTTCTGTATCATGCCCATGGTTGCTAGAACACTTAGTATGAGGGAACTTAAGAATTTGGACTATTCTTAGGCACTTCAGATGACTATCCTCCTGCATCTTTGTTTTCCAAACATGGTCAGGGGACCCAGTGGTGGTCCCTTAGCTGTTTATCAAGTGGCCTTTAGGTAGTGTGGCAGTTCCAAGCAAATGTGATGAGACAGTTTTACTCAATATATTTTAAAAGTTTGAAATGTAAAATATAATTATGATTTTTATGAAAATTCTATTTTGTTATCAGTTATAGTCTTAAAAGTTATGCTTTTAAAATAGGGTAATATTGGTCAGTTAATCTTAATGAAGATTCAGTTAACAAAGTTTGCTTCTCCTAATGTATCTTAATGTCATTAGTGAGTTAATAAAGAATTTGATTAAATTTGTTTTTGTTGTTGTTGCTATAGCATTGCATTATATTCCTACCTCATAAAAGGGATCAATGTCTTTAAAGTGGTTTAATTGATGCCTAAGAAAAGAGGTGAAATTGTAACATAAATGCCAGAATTCAGAATTAAGTCATAAATGTAAATAGTAAACAGAGTTCTAGTGCAAATAGAGTATGTGTTGGGATAAATAATCCGCAAGTTTGATGATCTTGCATAAACAAATAAGAGAAAATATAAATAGAAGATACATGATTAATATCAGCAAATTTGATTTTACTATGTAGTCCTCTAATCCCTGGTGTGTTGTATGTTATGAACCATTGTCAAATAGTAGCAGGAAACAACCAAGGTCTTTGTATTATTTTTAAGGTATTGTAACGACATTGATAAACCAATTACATTTTTTTCCTAGGACAAAAGCAAATAATGCTTTGAGGGGGGAATTCCTATGTTTGTAATAGAGAAGAGACTTAAACAACAGGCACCTAATTCAGAATTGGACTCTTTGAAATAAAAAATAGGTAAATGAGAGCTTGCATAGCATATTGGGTAAGAGCATGGGCTGCCTGAGTTCAAATCCCAGGTTTGTACTTACCAGCGGTATGTACTTGGTCAAACCACCTCCTTTCTATATGCTTTAGCTTCCTTATCTACACAGAGGGAATATTAGAAATATATAGTACATAGATTTGTTAGGATGCTAGGAGCTAATATTTATAAACATTAGAACAGCATCTGGTGCCTAGTAAATGTTATATAAGAATTAAATAAACTAGAACTAAATAAAAATGTCCATTAGAAATGTTTTTGTAAAGATGAGATTATGATTCAAATAGATATAAAATAAACACTTATGAGCAATTTTATTTAACTCTGGTTCAGAAGAGAATTTAAAGGGATCACATATATAGGTAGTAAGGAACTCTGAAAGGAATTTGCAAATAAATGCAAATTGACCACAGGACAATATCAGTTGCATTCAAGGGAACAATTTATTTGTGTTTCCATGGACAAGAATCATTTGCATTTTTATCTGCTTTCTATAACTTACAGAATTGTATAATAGCTCAAAGACAATGAAAGACATTATGCCGATGGGTAAACTAGATGGGATACCCACTATTATACTTTCTCCTCCATATCAAAGTCTTTCACAGTTTTTTTTTGGACAAAATATTACAAACAAATGATAATAAAACCAATTGAAGGTTAATAACAAATATTATTTGTTACTATTCCTCAGAGTAGGAAGTAGAAGGGACAATTTTTTTTTCAAATACCACTTTTGAATGTTACATGATATTAACAAAGACATTCTATTTAACCAAACTTTAGTTTGGTTCCTCTAAGCCCTTTTATTGACTAGGATCCATTCTTGGTAGACCTGCATAGCTCAGTGTTAGCAAGAATCTTGCTAAGTCAATTTGGAGAGTATTCCCTACCCTGGATGTCTGATTGTCTTCTTTATCTGATTTTTGAAGCCTTTTGTCTTCACTCCTGACTGATTGGGGATCTATTAGTGAGGCTAACTCCTGAGCCAATGCCCTAGATGACAGCCATTAATCTTAGGATTCTAAGTATACTCTCTGAAGCTGGGTTAGAGGCCCAGGCTTCTTTGTTTGAAAGGTACTTCTTGGGCTAGAAGTCTTTCTTCTTGGCTTTTTGTTTTCAGTGGCAATTTACCCCTGGGCTGCGAAGGATTCTCCTGGCTCTGTGTAGGCCTGTTTTCTGTATTTAATCCTGCTTCTCCCTTGGGAACTTCTGAGTCCACTGAAATGCCCTTCTTGAGGTTTTGCTGATTATATGCTATGCTATCTCTGCCTACTTTCTTTCTTGCTGGCATGACTTTACTAAGGATAATTTGGAACTTCATTGGCTTCTTTTGGAAAACTTAAGATCTCCAAAACTGGCTCCTCTAAGATCTCTCTCTTCCCATTGCTTCTGATCCTCCTTCCTCCCCTTATAGTTGTTGATCTTCTTTTCAACTCCCTTGAATTTCTTGATGTGTACCTTTTCGTATTTCTACCTTCAACATCCCTCTTTTCCCTTCCCACTGAAGCTTCTCAACTCCCTATAGTCATTTGGACTTTAGGCTCCCTACTGCTCATCAGGGGCTCTCAAGGGACTCAGGGACTCCTGAAAGCAACTACTCATGGCAGAAAAGGAAGAAAAGATAATTGGAAACAGACCAGATGCTTTATTACTCAGATAAACTTTGGAGACATCCAGACAACTGCTTGATGTCTCCTCAGTTTGTCACCTAAAATTTCCATCTATAGGGTATTGAAGAGGGCATCTTTTGGGATGGGCACAGGGTGTTGTATGGAAACCAATTTGACAATGAATTTAATATATTAAAAAATAAAAAAAATAAAATTTCCATCTATAGCCTCTATACGATTATAATTTTTTTTAACGTTTATTTATTTTTGAGACAGAGAGAGACAGAGCATGAACGGGGGGAGGGTCAGAGAGATAGGGAGACACAGAATCTGAAAAAGGCTCCAGGCTCTGAGCTGTCAGCACAGAGCCCGACACGGGGCTCTAACTCACAAACTGTGAAATCATGACCTGAGCCGAAGTCGGACGCTTAACCGACTGAGCCACCCAGGCGCCCCTCTATATGATTATATATCAGGGAAAATGAAAATTCTTGAAAGTCTCCTCCACAAATGTTGGTTAAAAAGCATTACCCCTCATATTGAACAGGTTGCCTTGATTTTTTCCTTCTGCCAGAAACAAAGTTTAGATAAAAATATCAAGGGGAGCATAGATCAGAGTGTATTACTGTGTTTACCTGACTTATGGCTAAAATTTTAGAATGAAAGCCACAAGATCTTTATATCTGTTTTTATGTATGTATATATTTGTATGTATATTATGTATATGTGATATTTTTCTACTTTTGGATTGTATTACCACATTAATCCATAAAATCCCATAAAGGAACTCTATTAAAATTGTCTGAAAGGTAAATGAGAGCTTATAAAAATATTCCTAAAACTCTCAGAAACAGAAACTAATCCAAATACTTTGCTTTTCAACTTTATATGACTTGAGTAAATTTTTGGTAAATAATATTCAGTTAATATTTTTGGCTTAATAAAAATAACTATCTTCTGAGTTATTAGTAATATGATAAGAGCATACATTTTGCTGTACTTGGGTACAACAAATAACGTTGTATTATATCTGGATGTTTAAGATTATAAAAATTTTAAATTCAACCCAAGACCAAATATATAAGTAAAAATGCAGGAAAAATTAATGCCGGATATTCATGACAACCTTGTATTTGAAACATAGCAGTAAAAGAAAAATCCATTTATTTAACTTTTTTAGGTTTTTGCTTTTGTGCTGCTTTCCTAACATTCATGTACTGTAAAAATAATTAACTGGGAAATAACTTGAGATGATGACGAGCTTTGTTTCATGTTGAATATGTCTGCCTAAAAATAGTTTCCATGTCTTTGCAAGACCTACATATTCCAGTTTTAGTTAGCATTCTGCTAAATCAGTTTAGAGAGAATACTCCACCCTCAATATTGATCAAATTCCACATCCCCTTCCATACCCCAAGTGATGTCTGATCACCCTAGCCTGCCTTTAGCAAGAAGCCTAAGTCTGTTCAATCAGAATCTCCCCCTGCCTCTAATTTTTCTTCTTAGTGATTTTCCTTCCATTGATTCCCACTCTGCTCATGGCTGCAAATCCCTGCTTGTCCTTGCTGTATTGGGAATTGAGCCCCATTCTGTACTGAGATCTTTTTTTCCCAGTTGCAGTATTTTCCAGAATAAAAATCTGTTTTTACTACTTTAATTACTGTCTTTTTTGCTGTTGTTTGTTTATATGTTTTATAATATAAATAGTATGCAATCTGGAAGAACAATTACTGTCATATGTGTACATTGACAGATATTTCAACATGTAGTTGGATAAAGCCAATTATGTGCAAAATGTGAATTAGTTTTTGTGTACATATATAACGTCCATGAGGTAGCAATGCTTGACAGTTTTCTGTCTTATTGCCGAAAACTCAGGATGTAGGAAAAGATACATTGGAAGAGCTGATCAAACACAGTTGTGTGAAAAGGAAGGCAATGCATTGCCATTCAAATAAAAGAAATTATTTTCTGGTGGTAATGTACATTGCTGCATTTACAGAGAGTAGTTGGTGGTCAAAAGTATGAGGTCTGGTTTTGGCTTATTGCTAAAGGAAATACAGATACTTATTAATACTCTCAAATTATAGCTCTTGAGTAAATTTATGCCTTTTTTATATACCGTGTGAGACATTGGGCAGCAAGTATAAGTCTGGCTATGAGGAAGAAGGATGCTTATACTTATTCATGATGCTGATGATTCTAATAAGACCATTTTGAGTAACTTATTTGAATAACATGTCACAGCAGTATATTTATTTGATATGTTGAATTTGCTTGAACCTTTAGACTCAAAATGTCACAATTTTAAAATTTGCAGATGAGAGATGAGGATTTCTTTTAAGAAAACTGAAATGTGGTATAAATGCTTGAACTTTAAGTCTTTCCAATACCATTCTTTGATAATTTCTTTATATTTGGAGAAAGAAATACATGATTTATTGTCACATATGTTAAAAAGTCACATTATTACAAATACAATTTTACATACATAATGCTTCATGAACAAATGAAGAAGTAGCTTTTAGAACTAAATGCAACTTTAGGAAGGATTAGAAATCTATCTACTTTGTATCCCAAGTTGGAAAGTCAAACTTTATGCTTTCATTTGTGATATGCTTATCAGCTTAATGCCTGATGGAGTTCTGAAACTCATCAGTGAGAAGTGTTTATAATTTCAGGTTTACAACAGTCCAAATACGTATACTTTTTTTTTTGACAAACCACCAAATATTTATTGTCATTCAATAATCTTTAACTGGGAATTAGGACTTTATAATTTGGTAAAAGTAGTAAGACTAGAAACTGATTGGGTGTGGAACTCAAGGTGTTCTGGCTCAAAGTCTTTGTCAGTGGGCCAGGCATTGGCCTGGCAAGAGCACAAACAAAATTCTTTCACTGATGGGAATAACAACAACAACAACAACAATAATAATAAATGTAATGATACATTTTTCAAAATAATACTGTTTGAAAATATTTCTTAACTACTGTGTTTTGCTGAATACAGATGTTGACATAACTTGTCATCTTTGTAAATCCTTTGTTAAAAAAAAGGTAGTGTTGAGAGCTTACTGTGGAACAAGTATTATTCTAAGTATTATGAACTCATTATTGTGAAGGAGCCAGTAATTTACAGACTGAAGCATAGAGAAAATAAATAACCTTTCCAATATCACCCAGTTGTTAACTGGTAGATCAAAATTTGAACAGAGACAGTCTGGTAGTAAAGTGTGTGCTTTTAGCCATTACCTGACAAGGACAGACGGTACTGGAGAAGTCCTCGAGGTGGTTTTATTTTTTTATTATTGTTTTATTTTGAGGTCCTCTAATGCCTTTCTCTGCTCTTTTCACATACAATTTTCCCATTTTCTCCTCCTCCTCCTTATTATTATTACTACTACCATTGTCAACACTAATGAATATTTTGATTAGAATCCTTTAAGGAGAGCAGTGATTACAAAGAAGGGGATGCCTTGGAGACAGAAAGAGAGAAAAGATCACTTTTGTGGCCCAGGATCATATCCTTACTCTTGGCCAATTTTTTTCTATGGCTATGGGGGTCCAAAGACAGTTTAAGTGACTTGTAACCTATCATCTCTAATCTCCTAAATACTTCAAAATTGCATGCTCATTTAAGAGTGTCATAGTGAACTGATAGCATTATCTTCTCCCTTGAAAGATTTGCACAGATCATAAACACTTTAAAAAGTTTGA
This sequence comes from Panthera tigris, assembly GCF_018350195.1. Classification (NCBI taxonomy): domain Eukaryota; kingdom Metazoa; phylum Chordata; class Mammalia; order Carnivora; family Felidae; genus Panthera; species Panthera tigris. Next base: position 39,210,536 of record NC_056662.1, read on the forward strand.
GTTTATAAATCACCTTTCGTAGAGGTATATTAAAAAGCTTTCTATGTATAGTAATATGATGTTTTTTAAATCATTGATTTTGTAAACCTCTGTGTACTGTATTAACATCACTTGTTAAGAATGAATGAATCTCAAATTATAGTATTATCATAAAAGATTTAAAAGTAGGTCAAGTTGTAGAATGTAATGTTTTGGCTTGTTTTCAACTTACCAGTTTGCTGGCTGTTGTGTGCAGGACAGAGCTTTTCTCTTTTAAATCTAGCAGCGCCCTCTAGAGTGAAAGGTTAATACAATTTGATAAGAAAAGCAGTTTGACCCATTCAAGTATTTTTGATCCTTCCCATTTTGAGGGGCATTTGTTACTTACAAGTAGCAAAGAGTGGAATCAACATGTTTTTGTTCTGGGTGAATATTTTTTTCAAGGATGACTTGGTAACTACAACAAAATAGAAAGAAGCTCATTCACTGTGAAAATTTATTTTTGTCTTGGCAAATCTTTCAAGGGAGAAGATAATGCTATCAGTTCACTATGGTACTCTTAAATGAGCATGCAATTTTGAAGTATTTAGGAGATTAGAGATGATAGGTTACAAGCCACTTAAATTGTCTTTGGGCCCCCATAGCCATAGTTGTACATCTTTTTCTTATCTTCTTATGAAACTTGATCGTTCATAATTTTATTTTAAAATTGGTATTTTCATAATAATAAGAAACATTGAGCTTTTTTGACCAATATAACATGTCTAAATTTATTGACTGCCTATTATATACGTGATGTACTGCATTTGTATTGAGGAATACATAATAAATAGAGAATAAGCCACACCCCTGGTACTTACACATTTATTTCCACTTGTCTTGTATATCAGATTGTGACCCATATTGGCTATTTTATCAAAATTGTCCTTAAATAAATTAAGACTATACTATTGATATATATATATATATATATATATATGTATATATATATATTCTTTTTTTTTATTACAGAAGAAAATACTCAGGAAACATCACAGGTGAAGAAAAGTTTGAGTGAAAAAGTTTCTCTCTATAGAGGTGACATCACATTGCTAGAGGTAGATGCTATAGTCAATGCGGGTGAGTACTTGATTTTTTTGTGATGTATTATACAAGTATTATTTTAAATTATTTTTCATAAACAGGAATGTAGGTATTTTAGGAAAAGATGTCCTTCCTGGTATAGAAATATCTTATGTACTTCCCTTCTGGATTAAAAACACTGATGATTTATTTTACGTATGTGCTGCAGTTAATTTGCTAACTCATGGTATCCATGCTAAGTTGAGACTAGGGTACTAGATCATTGGAAAAGTGATAGATTATTGCAGAAAGTTCCTCAGAAAGAACTTTACCAGCTCTATTGTTGCTGGTTTCACACTTGGGTTAATAATTTGCCAACATAAAAACAAATTCATCAAGCTTTTTCCTTCTTTTGAATAGGTTGTAAAGAGATGATTGAACTACACCAAAAAAAGTAATCTAGAAAGTAATTGTTTCTGCAGTTTCCAAATCACAGTTGTTTGGTTGCTCATGTTTGCTATGAAATGCTTTATTCTAATTATTTCAATAATCAAGTAATTTTTATGTTTGAAAATAGGGGAAATTAACTTATTTATGGTGGTATCTCCTATATATTTTATTATGTGACTATATGTCAAATACATAGTAGTTGTGATTCTATAAAAATAAATGTCAATAATAAAAGGGTATTTAATGATTTTAATTTGTGTTTTGTAAAGGTAGGCTTTTTTCAGCCTATCTTTGGCTTGAAAATGCCAAATAAAAATAAATTTGGACTTAGGTAAGGAGAGACTTTGTTCAGAAAGATTATTACAGTAAGGGGAAGAGTACTATTGTAATAGGAGGAGAAAGAATATTGCAGTAGGAAGAACCACTTTGACCACAAGATCTGTAAGTATCTCAAAGATCAATCAGAAAGGGGCTTTTCTTTTATAAGGAGGAGTAAACAGGCTAAAAAGAATTGGGTGTGGGGGACTGGGATGAATGGATGGCATGATTGGACAGTTGATCAGGGAATAATCTTCCCCTGAGGTCCGCTGATTCTTGGGAGGGGTCATTCAGGAAGGATTGTTCACCTTCCATTGCTCAAGGATGGGTCAAAGTCCAGGGACTTGAAAGAAGGAGAAAAGCCTTACTAAAGTTTGGTCAACTCCAGTTAAGAGCTGTTGACCAATCAGAATGGTCAATATGGACAAACAGTTCAGCTAATCATTTATGAGTGAAAGAATGGGAATTTGGAAGATGTGTCTTGGTCTTGTCATAGGTTACAAGGGATCATCCATGAGTTTTATCTCAGTCACACGGGGAGCATATTTCTGTGCTGGTAAGCTGTTTCCTCGAACACAAAAGGGTGAGGGGTAATTTTTTGGCAGTCTCTGTTTTCCAGGAGTACAGGGTTCATGTGAAGTTCAACATTGTCTTGAAGTTTCCTCTGGTGATGAGTAAATTCACACAGGATAGTAGGAACATGCTTTGGTGGGTGAACAGAAGGACCTCACAGAGATCTGGAATGTTGTTTAGGAGATAGATAGACTTATAGCAGGAAGTCTGGAAGTCTAGTCAGCTTGTTATTCCCTCAGAATTGGCTGTCGGTTGCTTTGTACTGTAATTTGCTTTGCCATAGTCAGAGCTGTTTTTTCTTTTTCTCCTCTTCTGATTCCCCTGTGATTCCTTTCTCCTCTGCTGCATCTCTAAAATGCAAAACCTTCATGAGAGGGGATCAGCCTTGGTCATTTAATCACCACTCAATATGAATCACTTATTTTGGATAGAATTACATCTTCATGCCACCTCATAGGCTACAAGTCTCCCTTATATCTAGTCTCTGTGGACTGTTCATTTGTAGCCCTGGGTATCAAGATGCTTTTCTCTGATCTATGGGGCCTCTGGGGAAGACATGCCCTTAGAAAGAATCCCATGAACTCCTTTCCAGTACAGAAGTTTAATCAGATATTATTGTAGCTATTAAGTCATTAATGATTTATTATGCTCTAAATCCTATAAATATGTAAGCTTTAATTCAAAAAAATTTAAAAGCTTTTATGTATATATAACACCAACCTTCCTGTATATTCTTGTAATTTCTAGCTGTTAATCCTAGTTCTGTTCTGTGGAGTACAACTAGTGACATGTATTTTCTTCTTAAATACCTGAAAATAACTCTTGAGTTTCTCTTTCTTGTTATTAACATAACATTGGATTTGCCACGTTGGCACACTTAATAATAGCAACAATTATGGTTTTTCTTGGGTTTTGTTAATTGTGTACATGTGTAGCTCCCCCTTGAGACTATAGAATGGTGTCTTTTCATTTTTTTGTGTCACCCTCCAAAGTGATGTCATGCCATTATGTTCTTAATACTTGATACTGTATATGTGTTAAATTGAACTACGTGCAATTGAACCATATGCTACAAAGCACCTCTGAGCAATTGCACATTCAGCATTGAGGACTTGATGTAGTGAAACAATTTGGCTCTGATTTTAAAAATGAATTATTTGATCAATTAATAAAAATAATTATGGGGTGGGGCGCCTGGGTGGCCCAGTCAGTTAAGTGTCCAACTTTGGCTCAGGTCATGATTTCATAGCTCATGGGATTGAGCCCCTCATCGGGCTCTCTGTTGTCAGTGCAGAGCTCACTTCAGAACCTCTGTCTGGCTCTGCCCCTCCCCTACTCTAGCACATGTTCTCTCTAAAAAATAAATAGACATTAAAAAATAATTATGGGATAATTTTTACTGAAATAGAATAAAATGGTGCTAAACAGGAAAACATCACTAATAGAAAAAGAACATCGTATCACTATTTTGATTCTTGTCCTTCCCTGTATGCATAATTTTTTCATAGCTGCCACATAGCTGTGTACAAGGGTTTGATGAATTAATATGAAGGGAGGCAGTAACTTTCACTCACTCCCAAAAAACATTTGGCACCTTTAGCTCACCTCTCTGGCTGAGATTATATTATAATTTGGCCATGTTCTGCATCTCACAAAGACAAACTCATTAGGAAGTTCCTGGGTGTATGGAAAAGAGATGCCAAATGTACAGTGTAATGAATCTATTTACAGCTTTCTGCTGTGCAGTTTGTTTGCCTGGTGTGTAAAGAGAGGAACAGCATTTTATTCTTTCAAGTGAACAAGGCAACATGGCAGGAGACTTCAGAGCTGCCTCTAGTGAGAGGGGAATGAGAGGCAGTGCCCCCTTCCCCCCACCCCCCCAGTCAGGGTGCCAAAGCAGCCCAGACATCACTTCCTATCAAACTTCTAAAGGTTCTCTTCCCACGTTCATGTTATATTAGTTCGTTGGAACACCAGGGATTATTTGCCGTGAATGAAATGATTTGATATTTAAACTTTTTCCTAATAAAGTACTCCTTGAACTTCCTTAGATTTCTTTAAATGTGACCCAGGATGAGCCTCCTATGCCTCCTATGTATTTTATTCTTCTCTGTAGGAATTAATGCATATTTGGTATATTTTAACAGAACAAATTTTGTAGGCAGTAAGGCATACAGGGCAGTAGCACAAGTTTAAGAGTGAGGCAGACCCAGGTTCAAATTCAGATTCTCATACCCAGGGTCATTTTTTGTTTAAACTTTTTATGTTGAGATAATTATAGGAAATTGCAAAGAGAGTACAAAGAGTGGGAACACCTGGGTGGCTCAGTCGGTTAAGCATCTGACATTGGCGCAGGTCATGATCTCGCTGTTCACGATGAGGTTGAGCCCTGCATTGGGTTCTCAATGGTGGTGCAGAGCCTGCTTGGGATTCTCTTTGTCTTCCTCTTTCTGCCCCTTATCTGCTTGCTTTCTCTCTCTCTCTCTCTCTTTCTCTCTTTCTCTCTCCTTCTGTCTCTCACTCGGAAAATAAATAAATAAACTTAAAAAAAAAAAGTACACAGAGACCTGTGTACCCTTCACCTTCACCTGTGTAAGCCTCCCCCGATGGTGACATGATATAGCTGTAGTACAATATCAAAACCAGGAAATTGACATTGGTATATTATAACTAGACTGTAGACCTTATTCAGTTTTCACCTATTTTTTTTTTACCTGCATTCATGTGTGTGTGTATAGTTCCCTGCAGTCTTATCCCATTTATAGATTCATGTAACCATTACTATAATCAAGATACAGAACTGTTTGATTATCTTGAAAGAACTTCCTATTTTATAGTATCCACCTCTTTGCCCTCCCCTTCCCACTCTCCACTCTCATTATTCATTCCTTTACTTTTGTCATTTTAAGAATATTATATCAATGGAATCATACAGCATGTAACCTTTTGAGATTGATGGTTTTCACTAAATACAAAGCCCTTGAGGTCCATTCAGATTGTTGCATGTGTCAGTAGTTCATTCCTTTTTATTTCGGAGTAGTGGTCCCTTACATGGTTATACCAGTTTGTTGAGCCTTCCACCCATTGTAGGACCTCTAGGTTCTCTGAAGCATTTTGCTATAACCAATAGAGCTGCTATGGAGATTCATGCACAGGTTTTTGTATATAGCAGAGTATAGGATGATCTATTTACTGTGACTGTGTCCTTGTATAATTTTGTATTAAGGCTATTGGTCAAAGCGTTGTGGTTCTTGCTAAAGCTCAGGGTAGAATACATTAATCTAACTTATGGTTCAGTATATCATTAGAGACAATTTTACTTGTACTATAATCTTAGAAAAATATCTTATAGGCAATATAATTGTTACTCATTTGTGAATTGTGTCATGAAAAGGAGTTAATTCTCTAAGTCTAATGGGTTATGATTGGCCAAAGATGAATTCAGTTCGCCATAAATAGGATTTTTTAAAGTGGAAAATGAGGAAGATTGATTTGTTTATTTTAGTTCTTCCTGTCCCTACCCCAGCATGCCCCTATATTTACATGGTGGTTAATCATGGAGGGCTTGGAGTCAGAGAAATCATTATTTTATTTCTTATTTTATTTTTTAAATTTATTTATTTTGAGAGAGACAAAGACAGCATGAGTGGGGGAGGGGCAGAGAGAGGGAGAGAGAGAGAGGATCCCAAGCAGGCTCTGTGGCTCAAGCTGATAAAACTGTGTCTGATGCTTAACTGACTGAGCCACCCAGGCACCCTGAGAACAATCATTATGTTAAATGTGTCTCTGTAACTTCTTTACCAAAAGACCTTCAGTAAATTATGTAGCCTTTCTGAGCCTTAGTTTGTTCATTGGTAAGATGGAGATAGTCCTGTTACTATCTATTCCTATTACTGCTTCCTAGGGCTGTTGTGAAAATCAACAGATAACATATACAAAGCACTTCACATAGTGCCTAGTATGTAGACACATACTCAGTAAATGGCAGCAGAATTATACTGGTTAGTTAGAATATCAGAAAACTGATTTTTTCTACGAATGTCACAAGGTAATGATGCATGTTTTTCAAATCTTATGCACAGATAGATACTACCAACTAAATGGGTTTGTCCTATGTGTCCATAACTTTAGTTGTTATACTATTCACTTGAATTTTGTCCGGGGAAAGTTGTCCAATTCTGAGGCTTTTATGTTAAATGCCAAGTTTTAAAACATTGTTGGTAATTTTTGTGAACTAATGGTCTAGAATAATTGTTTTAGCTTACTTTAGTGATTTTTTTTTTAGTGTATCAATTGTGAATGTCATAACTGTCTAAAAAATTGAGATAGTGACACAATTGGATAGATGATAATTTAATAGCTGGGTATAATTTAATTAAAAGAAAAGTTGATGTAGAATATCTGAATATCTACACAGATAAATCAGGTACTGGGACTGCATATGAAGGAAGAAATTTTACTTTATAGAAGTTTCCTTAAATAATCATCTCCATTTGCTTAAAATAAATGTTTTTTTATGTATTCATTTAGTAAAACCCAAATAAGGCATATTTGAAATTAGAATCTCGATCATTGAGAAAAGAGGTTCATTTACTCTCAGAAATATTTTAGGACAGAATTGATAGCAACTGCTTAATTTAATATAAATTTCATTTCTGCTAGCAAAGCAGTTAAGTTTTATTCTTTATTGAATTTCTGTATTGTATGTTTTTCTTGTAACAGTTTATTGAATAATAATAGACACAAACACACACACATAAGTGTACAGCTCAATGAAACCCCATCCAGATTAAAAAGCAGAACATTACCAGTATGTTGGAAGAACCCTTAGTACTCCCTAATGTTTTGTAGTCAGTGTAGGATAGTATATTTACTGCTCTGGCTTCCAGTAGTATACATTACTTTTGATTTTTTTTTTTTTTGCATTTCGTATAATTGGGACCATATCATATATGCTCTTCGATATTTGGCTCTTTTTTAGTTCACTGTTATATATGTAAGATTTATCTATGTTGTTGTATATAGATATAGATCATTTTTTATTGTTATCTAATATTTCATTTTGTGACTATGTCACTATTTCTCTATCAATCTACTATTGATGGGGGTTGCAGTAATTTCCAGTTTGGGATTATTAGTACTTTAGTGATCATTCTTACATATTTGTGTGTGTGTGTGTGTGTGTGTGTGTGTGTGTGTGTGTATTTTTGTGAATAGATATCTATATAGACAAAGGGGAAAGAATTACTATACATCAATCTTTCCCTTCACTTCCCCTCCTATGCTATGTCAGAATTGCTGAAAAGTTTCAAAATCTCCAATGTGGATAGCTGTGGGATAGGTTTGAATAGACAGGTGTGGAAAGAACCATTTTTTTAAATGTTTATTTACTTTTTAGAGAGAGAGAGAGCACGAGTGGGGTAAGGGTAGAGAGAGAGGGAGACACAGAATCTGAAGCAGGCTCCAGACTTTGAGCTGTCAGCACAGAGTCTGATGTGGGGCTTGAACCCATGAGCAGTGAGGTCATTACCTGAACCGAAGTCAGATGCTCAACCAACTAAGACACCCAGCTTCCCCGTAAAGAACCATTTTTTGAGATGAATTCTTAACCTTGGCTACATGTTTAAGTGTGAGCCTCCAGCTATAAGGATCTTTTTCTAGTGTAAGGATAGACAGAAAACAGGAAATACTGGAAAAAACATATTTAAATAAATCTAACAACCATCACCATTCCTAGATTGGAAGATGTAGTATGTTAAAAATGTCAAAACTCTTGGAGTAACCTAGATTTCTAATAAAAATTTCATTGATATTTTTGAGATTTTGTTCTGGTGATAGTTGTTTTTTTTTTATTTTGAAATTGGCAAAATAATTCTAAAATTTATCTAGTAGAACAACAGGATGAGATTTGCCAAGAAATACCTGAAAAGACAGATAAATGGCAGAAGTTGGGGGAGGAGTCACACAATTCCAAATGAAAATACATATGTGAAAGCTATAATAATGAAAAAAATATACATCACTACCTCACACCTTTCATGAATACAAATTCTGTGTGGAGTTTAATAGCAATTAAAGAAACCACTTAAAAGATAGAAGAAAATATAAGGGATTGTGTCTTACCTGTGGGTGGGAAAAACCACTCTGAACTCACTAACAGAGAAAGGAACCAATGAGAAAGACTGAAGAACTTGACAACACAAATATTCCTTTTTAAAAAAATGTTTATTTATTCTGAGAGAGAGAGAGAAAGAGACAGAGAAAGAGAGAGAGAGAGACAGAGAGACAGAGAGCATGCAAGAGAGGGAGCACGCGAGCGGAGGAGGTACAGAGAGAGAAGGAGAGAGAGAATTCCAAGCCGACTTTGTGGTGTCAGTGCAGAGCCTGGCATGGGGCTTGAGTTTGTGAACTATGAGATCATTACCTGAGCAGAGATCGAGAGTCAGATGCTTAATCCACTGAGCCACCTGGGTGCCCCAACATAAATATTCTTGAATGCTTCAAGAGAAAGTCATACCATAAATATATTTGGAAAGTAAATATCAAATTGGAAAGAAAGATTAGCAACATATATGACAAAGGTTTACTCTTGTTATAGTAATAAGAAAATAATAATAAGTATAAGCTTTCCTCAATTAAAAAAGACAAATGTCTAGTAGAAAACCTGCTTAGGAATGTGAACATGGAACTTAAAAAAAAACAAAGAAATGCCTTATAAAAATAAGATTAAAAATTCAATACTGTGAGGATGCGGTGAAAGGAGGCATTGTGATGTGAATCATTTTTTATTTGTTAATTCTGCATCGCAGCATATTTTTCAAAATATTTCTACTCTTTGACTTATCACTTCTTTGTTTTTCTGATCTATAGTTTTTTTCTGAAGGAATTTATAGAACAAAACTAAACATTAAACTTCCAAGGAATCAGAAGATAATTCTGAAAAGAAAATAATTGCCAAGGGGATGGATGGCTGTTAATAAATTCCCTCTGAGTTTTCATCTTCTATTTTTGACTCCTGCTATACTTTTAGATGAATAACTCTAGGAATTAATTAGTAACACAGTCCTCAGAGGACTTTGAGAGACTAAAATTAAAAAAAAAATGATAGAGAAAGTAGTAGAGGTTGCTTGGGAATTTGTTCTGTTTTCAGATATTTTTTTTCTGAGAATTTTTCAATGCATATAGGAAAACTTATATTTTGTCACACATACTAGTTAACTGGATTAAAAATTATTATTAGAGATTTTGTTGGGGTCTGATTATGGAAGGAATGTGCCCTAATATTCAAGGAAAATAAAAAATATAGAGAAGAATAAAACATTATCTATAATTTTTCAGTTTACTGTTTATGTGTCAGGTTCTTTTCATTTCATAGATGTATTTTGAATTTTACAAAATACTGCTTAATTTTTTTATTTTTTTACTATTATGGTTATTTTTATGTGTCATTTTAAATAGCTGTATCATATTTAATCATACACATGAGTATTTAACTGTTCTCTCAATGTTGGAGATTGAGTTTGTTTCAAGTTTTTTACTGTTATATTCAGGCTGAGACAAATATTCCTAGCAGGTAAATCTTTGTAAAAATCTTTGATTATTCATTACCTTGGAATAAATTCTTTGAAGTGAAATAATGGAAGTATGAAAGTTTTTAAATGTATGTAACCAAATAGCTCTGTGGAAAGGTTAAATGAATTTATATCTCTCATTTATGAGTACTAATTTGATGACTTAAATACTAGTTTGATGACTTAAATTTTTTAATCATTTATTTATTTTTTGAGAGACAGAGTGTGAGCAGGGGAGGGGCAGGGAGAGAGGGAGACACAGAATCCAAAGCAGGCTCCAGGTTCTGAGCTGTCAGCACAGACCCTGATGTGGGGCTCGAACTCACGAACCATGAGGTCATGACCTGAGCCGAAGTAGAATGTTCAACTGACTGAGCCACCAAGGCACCTCTAAATTTGATGACTTTTAAAAAAAATCTGTGCCTTAGAATTGTATTTTATTGTTTTAACTAACATTTCTTTGAAGACTAAGACCATAACTTTTGTTATTACCTTCTGAAATAGAAAGCAAAATTATACCTATATTATTTTATTGGCACAAATATGGTACATGTAACTTGCTGGCGGTAGCCAGGAGGCAATGGGTGAGGTTGGGTTAGTTGGAGGCTTGAAGAAAATAGTACTGAATGTTTCTCAGCTGAGACACCTAATAGCTCAACTTCAATGCCACTGCCTCTCTTCCTGAGATTCAAGATGGTGGGGACAGAGACAGGCACTGAATTTCATTAAAATGAAAGAGAAATTGTTTATTTTACTTTCAGAGTAAGTAGTGCCTAGGATTTAGCATAACACTTGACACTGTGTACATTTTATGGTATGGCTTTGGTTCTTGGAGGTCACCAAGTATAGTTTCTCTTAAATTTTGAGCCTTTATTCTAGGCAAGAAAATTTCAGAGCACACTCCTGGGGCTGGAATGGGTGGAGTTTCCTAGGTGCCATATAAACTAGGATAATCCTGCTTTGTAAAGCAAGTCTTGACATTTACTGAAAGCTTCCCAGCTTCAGAAGCTAGACTAAGACTAAGCTTTCTCAATGCTACTTTTCATGTGGACCGAGCCAATTGAACTGAGACTTGAGGATGGAACCAGTCCCCTGGGAGGGTAAGCAGCTGTGCTTACATTAGGATAAGGGACATGGGGAAATTCTAATTCAACTGGTAGTTAACAATAAACACAAATATCTTCTGCTATAGGTTAATTCTTATAAATGCATGACTTGTCAGAAGTTGATTATAGTTAAATCTAATTAAAAGCTGAAATTTATAATGGTGCCAAATGACATTTCATGAGGCCTAGAGGCTATCTCATGCTTGTATGCAACCTTATTTGGAATTCTCCATGCTCTTTTTTTTAATTATACAGTAAAATTAAAAATTTTTTGGTGTACACTTCTATTATTTTTAACTAAAGGAGGTGTATATTTTGTTATATATACGGGTCAATTAATTTCTAAAAATTACTTCTTTATATGTGACTTATGGGAAGTTTCTGTTTGTGGGCTGAAAAGCATTTGGATGATCTTCATTCTGTTCTTTTGCCGCAGTGTAATTGTAGTTATCTGGCTATTAACTTAAATTTTATTAAAAAAATTTTTTTTAAGTTCATTTGTTTTGAGAGAGAGAGAGCATGGGAGGGACAGAGAGAGAGGGGGAGAGAGAGAGGGAGAATATGAATCCCAAGCAGGCTCCACATAGCATGGAGCCCAGTACAGGGCTGAATGCGGGGCTTGAACTCACAAACTGTGAGATCATAACCTTAGCTGAAATCAAGAGTCAGTCGCTTAACTTAAATTTTCCTTAATTAAGGTCTTGGTTTATTTGTGTAGGGAAAGGGAAAAGTGGCATTGATTTCTGAATTCCAGTCATTAATTCATATAAAATTTAGGCTTCATAAATAATATTGAAGAAAAAAAGCTTAGAAAAAAGTAGAAAGTAGACATCTTCATATTTGAATGAAATATAAATCTATTAAACTTCAGTTTCAGAGGAACTTAATGATTTTTGTTAAGTTTGTGTTTGGTGAAAAGTCCCTTTATGAAGAATTCTATATACTTAAAAAGGAAAGAATTAGTACTCGATGCTTGAGTAGGAAGAATATTTTTATTTATAGCTCAAATTTGGTGCATTTTGATTGACAAGTGGTTTATTAAATTTGGTGTTATATAAAGGAAAGTTTTGGCCACTTGATAAGAAAGGTTGAAACTTATTTCTCAACATTCTTAGCTGGTTTGGCTTTCTTGTTATAGAAGCAGCCAAATATTTGCTTTAGAACAGGGACAGAAATAAATATCTTATTTTGGCATTCTATCAGCAGCTTTCTCACTACTCTTCTCATTCTTGTAACTTTTTGAAGAAACAGATTTATGGCATGAAATTTCCCAGGCTTCTTTTGACCTTGAGGTATAATCTGATGTGCTTTGTTAAGTTTTAATTTTATGACACATCACATCTCTGTTGTGTCTAAAATTAAACTTCAGGGTAGAGGTATATTTTTCCACATTGGGATTGTGAACAGAATAAATTACCAGAGAATTATGTTTAAATGAATGTGTAAGTATAGGAATGTTGACTAGGCTAGCTACACCTCCCCACATAAACAGCTTGTTAATGTGCAATCAGTCACTGGAGTTGCCATGAACTTGGAGCTTAATGAACAGGTGGAGAAAGAGGATGAATCCCAATCCAAAATGGATCTGACAGTTTATCAGGCAATTTCACTGATCGCTAATCCATTTTGCTTGGCAACTTAATTTATCACGCAGTTAGAATTTTCATCCCGTGGGTTTCCAGGTGGAAATTAATTCAGAAACATGTCCAGTCCATGGGGTTTAAGAGACCTGCTTAAGATTTGTGAGGACATTTAAAAATAAGTTATTTTAAATGCATAAAATAGGTTTCTCTTAGTCCTCTCAACTAAGTCCTCTTAAAATGCGTGGCTGGTACTACCATGATAGTATATCATAACAGTGAATTAAGGTTTATTTTTTCATGTAAGAAAATTTCTAAGTGAAATAGACAAATTGTTAATTTTAATTCATTGAAATAAATATTAAATGTTTTAAATAATCCTGTGAATATAATTCTGTCTTTACATATAGAAAAATTACTGATCTTGAATGTGTTTTATAGCATCCATAGCAAGAAATAATGAGCAAAAGAAATTATTTCTTTAAAACTCACAACTTTACATCTTCTGAATACTTACAGATTCTCTAATTAGATTAATTTATGGTTTATTATTTAAAAATATCTAGTTAAAGCAATCTTCTGTGACAGTAAGGAGTAAATGCAACTTGCCTCTCATAGGTCACAGTCTGATTCTGCTTAGAATTTGCAAGGATGAGCCTCATTAATTGGGCTCGGCTTAGGACCTGGTTTAAAATAACCTTAAAGTCAGAAACATGTTTTCTTCACCTTTGGAAGACTTGATTTATAGTGCACAGAGAGTTAAATTGAATATTGATCCTTGAAAAGCAAATGTGTCCTGTAAAAATGACGGAAAAAAAGAACACAGTAAAAGATGATAGAGTGATTGATTGTCCAAAGCCTAGAGACAGGAGCCGCCTCCTCAGATGTCATCTTCTCTAGGCATCTATGGCTCTGAGACGGTGATGGGGATGAAGTGTTAGAGGAGATTAGTTGCACCCTGGCATGAACTATTACATTTTATAAGAAGATTGAGGTAGGCTGGTAACAAATCATTTCTAAGAAGGAATTTGAGGAATGAAGAATAGAACATAAGATCAATAAGATCTATGATATAACTCCAGGAAGGTACACCAGGGAATTCCTTATAATTTCTCAAGCTCTGTAGCACTTTCAAAAAGAACTTAAGTCAGTGGAAAATAATCGGGATGACAGAAAACTTCAAACTGGCATAATGCTGTCATTGATTGGATGTGTCAGGCAAATTGTGGCTATCATTCTTATGACCAGGCTGATTAAAGCAATATCTTCATAATCTAGACGGGCTCAGTGTTGAATCATCCTGGCATGTTTCCCAAATCCCCTCTCTGAGTTTTGGCATTTTTTCCCTGGAACATATTGCATACCTTGCCTTGTCTTTTTAGAAACTGGACTTTCATTTTTAAATTTAGAAGAAAATAGTCATTGAGTCCAGTATCAGTTTTTGGGAATCAAGCCAAAAGAAAAAAAAATCTGCAGGGCATTGTTTGGCTTTCTCCATCTTTCCTACAACACTGATGATTGTGATAAACTCTAGTGGGCATCAGAATCACCCCAGAAGCTTGTTTTAAATGCTGACCCTAGCCTTCATTGCCCCATGATTCAGATTCAGTGGGTCTAGGAGGTGCCCTTGGAATCTCCAATTAACAGACATCCTGATGCAGTGGTTCTGATGTAGGAGTCTGCACACCTTTGTTTTGGAAACATTTCCCTGAACTCTGGGGCTTGGAGCATACCAAGAAAGGTCCATGCACTTGCTCTCTGGTACTCTTTTTCAGACATTTTTGAAAAATCTGTCTTCAGAACTTTCACAGATATGTGTTGGAAAGAGCTGTATCTCCATCTGTTCTCTTAAAACAACCTGAGCTTTAATATTTACTTTTCCCTTCTCTTCCTGACCCTTTCTTCTTTATTTTCCTTACGATATCCTTTTCCCTTTCCTTCCTTCTTTCTAATGCATATTGTGTTAGGATTTGTACCTAACTTTCTGCCAGATATTAGGGTGATAGTCTTTGTTCTAAAGGGTTTTATATTCTCCAGGAAGATACATATACAATATAATGCAGGTATAATGACTAGTGGCACTGAAGAAATATGAATCAAATACCAGGGACGGAGGCATTATAGGTATGATGATAAACATGGAAGAGAGTAGCAGTTAAGTAGGTATAAAGTTAAGAAATTGCATGAAAAAAGGCCCTAGGCATGAGAAAGTCTGGCCTGTTGAAGAAATGGTACATTGGTCTAAGATTTATTTGTTTGTGGCTCTGTGAAAATTCGCTGGACAAAGAGTAAGGAGACTGGGGCTCAAATATTGGTATAGATCTAATGAGTTTGGTTTTGGTGATCTCCGGTGTGTGTCCATATGCGTCTTTGTCTTTATTGGTTCTAGTCTTTGGTTTATCTTTCAGCATGGCTGACTTGTCTCAAAGGAGAGTGTGTATTGTTGCCTGTGGTATCTTTCTGGAGTATCTCTGATTCATCTCCACACCAAGAACTCATGAGTGAATCAGTTGGGGAATCAGTAGAATTTAGTGGTTGTGGTAGGATGAAAAACAGACTCTGCCCTCTAAAATATCCACCTCCTAATTCCTGGAATTTATGAATATTACCTTAGATGACTGGTATAATTAAGTTAAAGATCTTGAGGTTTGACTACACACATGGGAGAAGGCAATGTGAAGATGGAGCTGAGAGAGATTTGAGGATGCTAGCCTTGAAGACTAGAGTGATGTAGCAATACAGAAGGAATGCTGGCAGCCACCAGAAGCTGGAATAGGCAAGTATCTTCTCCCCTGTAGTCTCCCGAGGGAGGGCAGCCCTGCTGACATCTTGGTTTCTGCCCAGTGAACTGATTTTGGACTTCTGTATCCAGACTCTAAGAGGATAAATGTATATTGTTTTCAGCAATGTAGTTGGTGGCAAAATTTTTAATAGTAGCTCTAGGAAACTAATAGTTAAGAGGCTGAGCTCTGAGGTTAGAAAGATAGGGATCTTATTGTTAGTGTGATCTTAACCAGTTCCTAAGCTCTTTATGTTTATAGACTAGCTTTGAGGAGGAAATGACCTAATATGTGTATGTGCTTTGTACAGTGTCCAGGTCCTGGTACGTTTAATAAATTATTTAATAAATGTTGAATATGGTGAGGGTCACAGTGATGACAGTGGTAATTAGAAAAATATAAAACAAAAGGGGAGGAAACCCAAATGAATCCACCATGCTTTATAACATTTCTAATTTAATAAACTGCTGACTGTATTACTTCTGAGTGATTGATAAAGTTTTATTCTTACTATTTAAATGACAGATAATAAAATACACACTAAGAAGTCATTTAGTGAAATGTGAGCATGTTGTAATAAAAAATCCTCAAGTTGGATTTGTGTTCCATGAGGAAGACAGTGAGAGATCTTGATTTTTGGGTGAGGCTTTTTTTTTTCTTTTCTTTTCTTTAACTTGTGGTTCTTCAGATAGCCTGTAGTTTAGAAGGAGATACCTTTTGATTGAAAAACCATTTGGGTAGCTAGCAGAGGTGATCTCAGTGGAGAATCAATTTGTTCACTAATTAGAAGTTCATATTGCTTTTAATTCTTCTAATAGTTCCAGGAGTTTGAGTGAAATTGAGATTTATATCTTTCTTTAGTGCTACATGTGGTCATTCATGATAAGAATAGGAATAAAGAAAGACTAGGAAAAAAAAGGTAAAATAAAACTCAACATAGAGATACACAAATTGTAGTGATCTTGGTTTTTCCTTATGAAACTTGAGATACAGTGAGTTTGTGGTGGATCCAGTGAGATCCAGTAAATCTGTGTTGGAATTATTAGGCATTCAAACATCCTTCAAATGTGAAACAGCCACCCTGTTTAGTAAGCCAGGATATTAGATCTGTAGGTTTACTGAGCCATACGTTTAGGCATGGACTAGGTCGCTTTGTACTGTGATAGAACTGATGTAAGAATCAGGTGCATCTGATTTTTGAGTCTTGAGGAGGCTGTTGCTTGGCAGCAGTGACAGATCTTCTCCCTGCGGCCATGGGTACACTTGAGGCAGTGAGCTATTATACTCATTCTGTCACACTGAGTCTTCCACCCATGAAATGAACCATTATTTAGAGAATTTTGTCTTCTCAGAAATTATTACAATATATTACCAAATGTAATTTTGCTATGGTGATTCATCAGATCAAGAGCCTTCTGAGGGCAGGGACTCTTATCCATTTATGTATCTCCAATGCCTTCCACTATGTCTGGCCCATTGTTCATGCTCAGGAGATGTCTGGCCCATTGTTCATGCTCAGGAAATGTTTGTAGAATTAATGAATGGTTGAGTATGTTGCTTCCTCTAATAGGGACTTTTAGTTAGAATGGTGGTAAATAGACTTAGACACTGAATATTTTCTTCTTTCTATCAGTCAGCAGAACTCACTCAAATGGTGGATTTATTTATTTTTTTAATGTGATTTTTTTTCTTTTAATTTAAAATTTCTTTGGAAGCACAAATGATATAAACATAATAATGTAAATAAAATAAGAGGAAATGAATGACCACTTATTCCACTTTCTAGAAAACTATTTTTTCCTATTTGTTTCAATGCATTTGTACACATTTCTTTTGGCATATTTTTGACTAGAACCCAGATTTATTTTGGTACACAGTTTTCCAATTAATATAAAAATTTTTCATAATGTTTAACAATTTTTTTTAATGTTTATTCATTTTTAAGAAAGAGATAGAGTGTGAGCTGGGGAGGGGCAGAGAGAGAAGGAGACACAGAATCCGAAGCAGGCTCCATGCTCCGAGCTGTCAGCACAGAGCCCGATGCAGGGCTCAAACCCATGAACCGTGAGATCATGACCTGAGCTGAAGTTGGACGCTTAACCGATTAAGTCACTCAGGCACCTCCATTTTTCATAATTTTTTATACAGTTCATAATTACAATGTTAAATGGCTACATAATATATTCTCTACTTCCAAGGCCTAGTTCTATGGTCTCCTCATTTCTCTTGACTTTTGTGATTGTAGTACTTTATACATACAATGACTGTAGAACTTTTGATATTTTTTTTTTTTTACAAAAATTATGAGAAATGAGGTATATCAGAGAATGGATTATACAATTCTGTCTTGATGCCTCACTCACTGATGGTCACATAGTAGGCATTCAGTAACTATTTGTAGAGTGCAGATACCATTATAGGTTCTGTAAATAGAAAAATGAGTAAGATACAGTGTCTGGATTTGATGCTCAAAGTAGAAGCTTGTGTTCTAGAATTGTGTCTGTGTTGCTAGGAAAACCCAGAGGAGGCTGACACATTTATGTCATTGCTTTTTCTGTCTTATGAATTTCTGGAGGAGGGCTGTCTTTCCAGGAGTGGTATGTGTAGGCCAAGGAGTGTTAACATTTTTATGGCTTTTGATTTTTCTCATCAAATTATTTTCTTTATAAAAGTTTTTTAAAAATTAAAAAAAAATTCAATTAAATCTAAGTTAATACATAGTGTAATAATGATTCCAAGAGTAGAATTTAGTGATTCATCACATACATATAACACCCAGTGCTCATCCCAGC
Source organism: Panthera tigris (assembly GCF_018350195.1). Classification (NCBI taxonomy): domain Eukaryota; kingdom Metazoa; phylum Chordata; class Mammalia; order Carnivora; family Felidae; genus Panthera; species Panthera tigris. Next base: position 39,228,747 of record NC_056662.1, read on the forward strand.
CAAGTGCTCCTTAAATTATTTTCTAAAAGATTCTGTTCCATAATATATGCCTTGTCCACCCATGTATTTTCTCATTTATGTTTGGTATTTTGAAATATATTTTTCACCAAATTGTATAATTTCCTTATATAATAGTGGTAGGCACAATTCTAAGATGTTGCTCAAAATTTTTCTTATTGCCTCCCCCAGTATACATGCCCAGAGTAATCACTGGGACTGTAAATGTGATATATTTTGCTCCTATGGTTAGGTTATATTATTTGGCATAACTGAGTTTAAGAAAGGGAGATATCAGAATGAGTCTGATCCTACACAGTGGTTATGGACACATTAGCCCTTTAAAAACAGTTTTCTCTGGCTAGTTGTAAAAGAGGAAGTCCGAAAACGAGAAGGATTCATCATGCCTTTGCTGGATTGAGGAGGCCAAATGGAAAGGAATTAGTCTTGAAATGCCAAAGTGCTCAGCCTCTAGTTGCTGAGAGTGACTCCTGGTTGGCTGACAACCAGCAAGAAGCAGGCGCCTGGGTCCTACCTTCATGAGAAACTAAATTCTGTCAATAAGAATGAGCTTAGGAGATTTTTCTCAAGTTTCAGGCTAGAACTCAGCCCCACCAACATCTTAATTTCAGCCTTGTGATTCCTAATCACACTGTGCCTCTGTTTCTGGCCTACGGAAATGTGAGCTAATTAAATGGGTATTTTTTTAGGGGGGGTCCTTATGATTTATTTCTTTATTTAAATCCAAGTTAGTTAACATATAGTGTAATAATGGTTTCAGGAAAGGAATTTAGTGAATCATCACTTACATATAACACAGAATGCTCATCCCAACAAGTGATGCCCATCACCCATTTAGCCCATTCCTCTACCCAACGACCCCTCCAGTAACCATCAGTTTGCTTTCTGTATTTAAGAGTCTTTTAACAGAAGACCATGGGGGAGGGGAAGGGAAAAAAAAAGAGGTTAGAAAGGGAGGGAGCCAAAACATAAGAGACTCTTAAAAACTGAGAGCAAACTGAGGGTTGATGGGAGGTGGGAGGGAGGAGAGGGTGGGTGATGGGTATTGAGGAGGGCATCTGTTGGGATGAGCACTGGGTATTGTATGGAAACAAATTTGACAATAAATTTCATATTACAAAAAAAAAAGAGTCTCTTATGGTTTGCCTCTCTCTTTGTTTATATCATTTTTCTTTCCCTTCTCCTATGTTCATCTGTTGTGTTTCTTAAATTCCACATAGTATTGTTTGAAGCTGCTAAGTTTGTTATAATTTGTTATGTAGTTGTAGAAAATAAATATTATTATGTGTTAATCATTTGTGCTATTTACTATATGTATCTCTTGGCTTATTTTATTGTGAGTTTTGCTTATCCAAAAGTTTTGCTTTTTATGTAATTGAAATATTTAAATTTTTCTTGATTTCTAGAATTTCTTCAAATTTTAGAAGGTGTTAGGGTGGTGTGTGTAGCTGTCAGAGGATTTGAGTCTGAGTCTCAAATAATATATTTCATTGGACTCTGTTACTGGCATCACTTTTGCTTAGTAATTCATAATATTTCTGTCCAAACAATGACTCTTTCCATTGCTAGTTAGCTAAGGATAAATAGAAATTTTTCATTGGAAAAATTGGGATTTTTCTCACTAAAATATTTTTTTCTACATTTGAATAGAACTTTTTGATACAATATTTTAACACTAGTGGGGCCTAACAATGGAGAGCAACTCTATAGAACTATGACATAATTCTTGGCAAGACAAAGTTTTTCCAAATTTTTCATTTTTATTCTACCCTTTTTCCAAATTGAAAATCCTCTGGACGGCCTAAATCTGGCCTATTGCCTGTTATTGTTAGTCTTTTTCTGATCTAGAATGGACTTCTACAAGAAACTAAAAGGATGAGTTTACAGTTTTCTCCCATGAGTCTAGTATCAAACTCAAAGACATGGTTATATAAACAACAATTTGATTATTGTGATTTTTAACACCCATGCCTCTTGCTGATCATTGTTGATGTTCAGGTATTTCTGTAACGTTCCTAGATTGATGTTAAAAACATCCTAAACAAGGGATTTCTTTACCATTAAAGATGCATTTGTTCTTTCAACATGAAGATATTAAGGACCCATTATGTGCTAGCTCTCTAGGCCTTGTTATTTTTTGCTTTTTCCATTTGACACACATGTGTGAAATAGCCTGTGCTAAGAAAATCTTCAGTGTTGGAAAGAAAGGTACATATAGTCATTTTTCTTGGCTGACCTCACAGAAAGACTTGGATTTTATATGGGAAGAAGCTAGTAGTTATGTGAACCATAAGGCAGTATTTTGATTTTTATAATGTAAATGTGATTAATTTGTTTAAATAAGGCATTATTTCTGTTAGGGTTTAATTTAAGCATTGAAATGAAAATTAGAAGCATGGAAATGAGAAAACTCTAATCATGATCCTGTTAGGGGCACACAGTCATTTTGTATAGATTAAGAGGTTAGAAAGTGATCCTGTCATCCAATGTCATGTAATTTTTTTTAAAGTTTATTTATTTATTTTGAGAGAGAGAGACAGAGAGCGAGAGAGCAGGGGAGGGGCAGAGAGAAAGGGAGACAGAGAATCCCAAACAGCCTTCTTGCTGTCAGTGTGGAGCCTGGCACAGGGCTGTATCCCATGAACCGTGAGATCATGACCTGAGTCAAAATCAAGAGTCGGATGCTTAACCGAATAAGCCACCCAAGTGCCCTAATGTCATGTAATTTCAAGTCTGAAAGGAACTGAAAGATTATCCAGACCAGGTGCTTCATGTTTCAGATGGGGAAACTAAGGCCTAGGGAAAGGATGCAACACACTCAAGGACATGGACACACAGGCTGTGTGTGGCAAAACCAGTAGGATCCATGTCTCCTGATATTTGTGTTCTTTTCTTCAATTCAGTTCCATGTGCTACTTATTATACTTAATTCAGTAGAAACTTCATGTGTATTTCATGATGTTAAGTTGATATTGTAGGTTGGACTGTGGGAGGTTTTTAGGACTCATTGTTCTTCTCTACGGTATTGGAAAAGTATGGTTTCTATTAAAATACTCAGTGAACCTTCTCTTTTGAAATACTTATTTAGATGAAATATGGATAGTAACTGAAACCTCTTACTATAGCATTATAGTTTGGTCTGAGTGAATTTCTGAAATTTTTTATTGCATTGTTGCTGAGTATTTTTGGTTAGAGAAAGGAAACATTTCTACAGATATGTTTTCTTCTGCTGACTTTTGACTGCTTTTCTATTGACCTTTTTGCTTGAAATGACAAAACTTAAAAATACATTGTTGTGTCTTTTAACAAAAGTATTGATCTTTATATGTATACAAACATCTTGGTTGTTAAGTTGCTTTTTTTAAATTTCATGTTTTGGAAGTATGCTTCTATTTCTTTACTTCTTTTATATTGGAAATATTGAAAATCTGTAACTATTTGGTGTAACTATTTGGAGTTAAATTATTGCCTGTATTAAACTTGGATTTCTTTTAAATTTAGAGAATGAATGAATGAATGAATGAATCCTTTCCCCTTTTTAATTTATCCTGTCATGTAAAAGAAATATTTTCTACAGTTGTTTGATTTTTCTAGGCTATAAGTAATGTTACATAGGTCTTCTTGGGATAATCCAATTTTGTGTCATTGGTGAAAGTTCTAATTCTGCTGATTTTGCCTACTTTCAGAAAATTGTTTTGTAAAATAGCATAACTGTATTCGTGCTTGCCTTTTCTTCAGTATATGGAATCCACACAGCTCGGCTTTAAATTCTCTTTCTCTGACACTTACTAGCTGGGGTCACACAAAGAACACCCAACCCGTAACTGAATCTCTTTTCTCACCTTTAAAATAGAGAGAATAAATGTGTTAAAGTCATTGTGAGGATTAAATAAAATAATGCATATGTCCCTGGCACATTGTCAGTGCTCAATAAATAATTCATATAAAAATACTATACAAAATATATGGCACAAATGTATAAAATTTATAAAAAATATTGTATAAAATACAGAATAGTATTCTGAAATATTATCCTCTTAGACATTATCTAATTCATCCAGTTTACCTTCTTCATGAATTAATCTATGACCCTTTCTCTTTGACCTGGGATTATTTCATTAGGAGGGATCTGTAAGTAAGTTCCCAAAGATGATCCTATTAAAGAATATATGGTTTCCCTTATAATAAGATCAAAAGTTCCTTTTCAAGGGGTGTCAGGTCAAATACTTGAAAATTTCCTTCTGGCAATCTCTTTATTGCTCCTATTTGGATTGGATAAATTAAATACATGGGCAATATATTGTAACAGAAATTCTGTGCAACTATATAACACTTCCATCTGTTCATTTTTCATTTTTGTCACCTTGATTTCCTATCATAGATTCCTGAGGCGATCAGACACCCTCCCCTGCGGAGTCTGTGTCCATCTGGTCCACACAACTCCTTCCCAGTGTATGAGAATACATCAGCTATTTGGGATTAGAGACTTTGCAGTGTGTTCTTCCAAATTGTAGTTTAACTCAGGCTTGGCACCAAACTCGTGTTTTTTTATGAGATTGTCACGCAAGAGAATGAGGCTATCTCTGTATCCTGATACCACAGAGAAATTAGATTGCCTCATGAACAAACGCAGAAAGCAAGGTACATAATTTTCAGTACTTGAAGCATAGTCACTGGTGTTATCTCCTGACTTTGTCACAAAGTAGTTAATTCTTAAGTTGTGAGCCCTATTTTAAACAAATGTAGTCTGAATATCACTTCAAATGGTGATACAAATAAAGTCACTTTAACATTGATTATCTAAAGCTTCCTTTTTTTTTTTTTTTTTTTTTTTTTGTCCCTGATACATCATATGGGTCCTCTACTTATCTTTTCAATGTGCATACTTCCCTGACTGTTCTGGAAATCTCACCAAAATGTTTCTCAGCTGCCATGAGACATCAGCCAAGTCTTTCTCTCTTGCTCAAGCTTTCCACATTTGGAGGGACCTCTCCTTCACTAGCACTACAGCATCCATGGTGAAGATGTGAGGAGGGAGGATGATAACCCCAGCTCTATGCTTTGCCTGGATACCTAGGCCCTCTCAAGAAATCTTCTAGCTGTGCATATTGATTGTCTTTCTTAGAGAAGAAAATATCAAGTTCTACCTTCTCAGATGTAAAATCACCTAAAGAAGTCTTCTAAAGTAGTAGGATTTTATTTTTTAATTTTTTTGCATACAAATGTTCATAACAGCTTTGTTCACAACTGTCAAAAAACTTGAAACAACCCAAATATATCCATCAACTGGTGAATAGATAAATAAATTTTGGCATATCTGTACAATTGGAATACTTCTTAGTGACAAAAAAAGAACGACCTACTGATGCACACTGCAACCCTGGCTGAATCTCAAAAACATTATTCTAAGTGAAAGAAGCCAGATGCAAAATACTACATACTGCATGATTCCATTTATAGGAGATTCTACAGAAAGCAAAACTGAAGTGATAGAAAGCAGATAAGTGGTTTCCTGGGGCTGGGGGCCTGAGGAAGGGGATTGGCTACCAAGGGGCATGAAGGAACTATAGGGGAAAATAGAAATGTTCTATATGATGACTGCGGTGCTGCTGGTACATGACTGTATACGTTTGTCACAGCTCTTCAAATCGAACACTTAAAACTGTGTTTTCCTCAACTATAGCTTAGTAAAAATTTGTATTTTACTAAAGCTGAAAATAATTTTTTAATTCAAGAAAAACAAGTGATAAGAAAATTGATACCCAGATTGAGAAATGGGATATAACTATATAAAGCAGAGTTTTCAGAAAATTATTAGGAAACAACTTTATTTATTTTTATTATTATTATTTTAAAATTTATACCCAAGCTAGTTAGCATATAGTACAACAATGATTTCAGGAGTAGATTCCAGTGATTCATCCCCTGTGTATAACACCCAGTGTTCATCCCAACAAGTGTCTTCCTTAATGCCCCTTTCTCATTTAGCCCATTCCCCACCCACAACCCCTCCGGCAACCCTTAGTTTGTTCTCTGTATTTGAGAGTCTCTTTTGTTTTGTCCCCCTCCCTGTTTTTATATAATTTTTGCTTCCCTTCTGTTATGTTAATCTGTTTTGTATCTTAAATTCCACATATGAATGAAGCCATATGATATTTGTCTTTCTCTGACTAATTTCGTTTAGCATAATACCCTCTAGTTCCATCTAAAGTAGTGGGGTTTTAAAACCAAATCCAAAATCTGAAGGTAGAGGTTATTGTCCTTGTTAAAAAGTGGTAGCATATCTGGCCTCTGAGTACATTGTAAAGATTGATGTATGTTGTTGGATGTTTCTGTCAGGTTTAAGGCTTAGGCAAGAGAGGGAAGGGAGGAATCATGGAAGAATGGGAAATGGTGAGGAGGGCAAGTAAAGGGTGAAGAAATAGAAATGATAGGTTTGTGATCAGCAGTGGTCCAATTCCCCTCACAATTGGTAGGCATACAACTTCGTAATTGTATGAAGATGCTTAACCTTCCCTAGTGATATTTAGAATATATCTTTTGCTCCCAAGAGTTTTAGCCCTTTCTGGTTAATAGTTTCCTTTATGGTTATTTAATTGTTGAAAAGGATAAGATGTGGCAGTGCCAGTGGTATTTTTTCCATTTTTTTTTCTCTTGAATCATGTTTTACTTTGCTCATAAAAGCAAATGATAGGCTTCAAAGGATGATTTGTTTCTACTATTTGTATTAATTAATTATATGTTGCATCTGATTTTTATTGTGTGTATAAAATCCTCCTAGAAAAATTGTGACCTGGATATAATATTTTATGGAATGTTTCATAGAATTGGTAGTTATTTTTTCTTTCTTTTCTTTTTTGCTTTTTTGATGCTTGATTAGATTAAAACTTCATTATTATATCCCATGACTCATGCCACCTATAGACGGATTATATCATTACTTCTTTGATTACTTATCCAGTAAGAATGGAACTCTACTAGGGATTTAATGTGTTAATGTGCTACCTTCTCTTTAATGTCTTGTGTCCTGGATTTCAACATTAGCTAAATTTACTAATTAAAATAGCCCTAGTCTTATCCTTGTTCCTAATGGGCATGTTCTTGTATTTAAACATTTCAGGGTGCCAGGGTAGCTCAGTCAGTTAAGCGGCCAGTTTAGGCTCAGGTCATGATCTTGTGGTTTCGTGAGTTTCAGCCCTGCATTGGGGATTGTCTCTCTCTCCCTGTCTCTCTCTGCCCCTCCCCAACTTGTTCTCTCTTTCCCTTTCTCAAAAATAAATAAATAAACTTAAAAAAATAAAAAAAAATGCATAACTCAGCAAAATCACATAACTCAGTATAATTGTTAGGAATTTGTTGTGTGATTACTAGAAATGAAATGTCAAATGTGTGTGTAGATTATGAATACAACAAATGAACCACAATGAGATACTACTTCATACCTTCCAGGATGACCGTAATAAGCAAAGGGAAGGGGAAATAATAAGTGTTGAGAGGATATGGAGAAATTGGAGCTCTCATATATTTTGGTGGGGATATAAAATAGTAAAGTAACTGTTAAAATGTTTTGGTAGTTTCTCAAAAAATTAAACATAGAATTGTCATGTGACCCAACACTTCCATTCCTAAATATATGCCCAAGAGAATTGAAGACATGTCCACAAAAAACCTTGCACGTGAATATTTATAGCAGTTTTATTCATAATAGTCAAAAGACGGAAATAATACAGATGTCCATCAACTGATGAATAGATAAATAAAATGTGGTTTATTCATACAATGGAATATTATTCAGCCCTATAAAAGGAATGAAATACTGAAACATGCTACAATGTGGATGAATCTCAGGAACATTATTCTGGATTAAAGAAACAAGACACAAAACGTCATATATTGTATGATTCTATTTAAATGAAATATTTGGAATAGGCAGTAGAGACAGAAAGCAGAATAGTGATAGCTAGGGGGTGGGAGAAGGGAGGGTAGAGAGTGACTGCTTAATGGGTATGGGGTTTTCTTTTGGGGGTGATGAAATATTTTTGAACTAGATAGAAATTGTACTTGAATAACATTGTAAATGCACTAAATGCCTTTGAATTGTATACTTTAAGAAGGTTAATTTTATATGATATGAATTTTGCCTCAATAAAGATAGAATAACCAAACTCACAGAGTTGAATGTGAAAGTCTTAAACATTGATAGCTATTTGCTCACTTTAGTCTGTTTGCTATAATTTTTGCATACATGTATAATTTCAGGCTTAGGCAACCTTTATTGAGGTAAGATCTTTTAAAAAAATGTTTGATCATTTTTACAATATAAAAATTTGTGGTTACTAAAAATAAATAATAAAGAAAATTAAAATTAACTGTACCACCTAGAACAATCCTTAACAGTTTAGTGTATGCCTTTCCTGTGGTTTTTCCAAAGTGTATTACGTGTGCACACACCCTATACATGCATGTATATATTTATATAAAAGGACCATATTGAGCACAGTATTTATAACACATTTTATCACTTGGTATGTTAGGTAATAATTTGGTCTATATTCTGTAGTTACAAGAGCTTGTTACATAGCTTTTTCTTTTTTTAATGCATCTGTTTTTTAATTACAATAAAATAGTGCAAAGTTCATGTTTTATTTGCCTTTGAATCCCTGGAGCAGCTCAAAGGAAAAGGCCATTTTATTGGGTTGGGTTGGGTTGGACTGGATTGGATTGGATTGGATTGGATGAAATTAACATAGCCTCTAGAAACTAAGGTAGAACTTCTGAAATATTTAGCATCCTGTTTTATTATCATATTTTCTAGCTAAGTTTTAGTTGGTTTGATGTACCCTTTTTTCCCCTCAGAATGTCAGGATTATGTAAACCTCAGATAAATGTACCATTGTATTCTGTATTAGTTTGTTAGGGCTGTAAGGATTCTGGGGTGAATTACAAAGTGTGTGTGTGTGTGTGTGTGTGTGTGTGTGTGTGTGTGTGTGTGTGTGTGTGTTTGGGTTTCCCCCATGTTACCAAGCAGTTCTTTCAACACCAGCTAGATGTCTTATAATTAAACTCAGTTCTGACATGCCTACCTAGAGATAGCCTCTGATTCTACAGGCCAAAGGCCCAGTCCTATAAAACTTGCACCCCCACCTCCACCTCCCATTTTAGACACCAGTAGCAAGTTCAGGTTGTCACCTGAGCTTCTGATGGACCAGCTATAGATTGGAGGTTCTAATGACCCCCTTCTTGGGTTTGATTAATTTGCTGGAGCAGCTCACAGAATTCAGAAAAACATTTTACTTACTAGATCACTGGTTTATTATAAAAAGATACAACTCAGGAACAGGCAGATGGAAGAGATACATAGGGCAAGGTATGGGGAAAGGTTGTGGAGTTTCTATTCTCTCTCGGAGTGTGTCACTGTCCACAAATCTCCACATGTTTACCAATCTGGAAGCATTCCAAACCCTCTCCTTTTAGTTTTTTATGGAGGCTTCATTACATAGGCATGATAGATCAAATCATTTGCCATTGGTGATTGATTCAACCTTAACTCCTCTTCTCTCCCCAGAAATCAGGGGGTGGGACTCGAAGTTTCAACTCACTAGTCATAGTTGGTTCCCCTGGCAACCATAGGTTGGAAACCTAGGTAATTTCCAAACGTTACTTCACTAGCATAAATCTGGTTGTGGTGGAAAGGGGCTTTTTATGAATAACAAGGCATTGGTTTGCCTTTATGTTTCTAAAGCGATTTCAGGAACTGAGGCAAGAGACCAAACATTATGACAAAAGATGGTCCCATTGCTGTTATCGTTAGGAAATTCCAAGAGGTTTGGGAACTGTGAGCCAGGAACTGTGGATAAAAACCAAATATATGAGATATTTTGGTCATTTGAATAACCAAATACATATTCCTTATGAATTACAGTACTGCAGGCTGCCATTACAAAATATCAAAGTTCAGGTGGCTTAAACAACAAAGATTTATTTCTTCACAGTTTTGGAGGCTGGAAATCTAAGACAAGATATTGTCAGGTTTGGTTTTTCCTGAGACCCATTATAGATGCCTTGTCACTGTGCCCTCATATGGCCTAATTACTTTGTGTGCACATCTCTGGTGTTTCTGTCCTTATCACCTCTTCTTTTAAGAATACCAGTCAGATTACATTAGGGCTTACCCTAGGGCCTCATTTTAACTTTAATTACCTCTTTAAAATCCCTGTGTCTAAATACATTCATGCTCTAAGGCACTGGGAAATAGATATATGAATTTTGGGAGGAACACAATTCAGTATATAACATCCAAGTTGAGAAGGACTACTTCATTGTGACTAGAAAAATTTTATTATGTGGACTCAAATTGGGTCATCCAAGTCTATCAAGAGGTAGATTTTCTTACATGTTTAGGGATAACTCTAAATAGAGAGGAAAGAATCAATAAAAACGTCTTAAGAGGCAAGACCAGTAGGAAAAATGTTTGACTTTCCCCCCCTTATACCAGAAAATATCTACATTTAACATAGGAAATTTCATTAAACCTATATATTCATACCATTTTGATGGCCTGAAGTGAAATAGCACTCTTTCAGCAGTTTGTAATGAACTCATAAACAAGCATTGTCAATTGGTATGTTGTGGGGACCAGAAGAGTAGATTCTACTTTTCTTTGGAGCCACATAGCGATATTCCTTTCAGACAGGAACAAACTGGGATAAGCTTGTTATGTTTTTTTAAATAAATTATGAACACTTTAAGTGAGGGGGATCCTCTTAAAGGAGAATTTATTTTCAAGGACCAAGTTTTGTTTGAATTTTATCTTCAACGTCTGTGACTATGGAAATTTTTTAAAAGTTGTGAACGCTTTTAAATATTTCCATATTATGTAGTATCGATGATTTCTTTAAAATGTATACCATTCATTTGGTCAGGGGATGAGGAGTTGTTTTCTGAGGTACATATTTGGCTTTTAAAATCTAAGTGGAAAGACATTTTAAATGAAATATTATTTCTTTTTATTTCTCTTGTTTAAAACAGACACATTTTATAGCCTTCACATGTTAACAATCATAGTAAATTCAACTAAATTCACTCAGAGAAAGCTAGGTTACTTTGTAGGTTAAACTGACATTTGTGTATGAGGAGTCCCTTAAATGCAGCTTTTCAAGAAATAGTTTAATTGTGTGAAACATTTTTGTCTCTCAAAATGATTTGGATGAAACAACATCAGAAGGTGTCAATTAAATGTTCCACTTGAAATCCAGTTAGCTTTTGATTATTCACATTAATGGAAGGAGAGCATAGACATGTAGACTCCTAAGAGGCCTTTAAACAAAAATTACTTCTTTTTAACGTTTGAAGACATTTTGGTACTGCATTTGGATAAGGGTATGCCTCATGTCCTATGACTTTATTGACAGTCTTTGAATTTTAAGTAAATACTAAAATGTAGTTAGTGGAATGGAATATATATGAGATTTAATACTCTTTTAGACATTTGGATTTCCTTCTTTTAAGAGTTAGAGTGCTTTACAAGACCCTCTTGTTCTCAAATGTACACATAAAAAGCAGCACATTTGACAGATAAATTCCAAATGATGGTTAATGTCCTTTGTAGAGAATAACAAAGCACACGTTAGTTACTTAGGATTTTATTTATAATTTACTTTCATAGTTTGAAATTTATTTCTTGTAGTTGATTTTACTATTAGATTGTTAATATATGAAGGCTGTAAAACATGTTTGTTTTAAATAAGAGAAATAAAAAGAAATAATATTTCATTTAAAATGTATTTCCACTTAGATTTTAAAAGCCAAATATATACCTCAGAAAACCACTCCTCATCCCCTGCCCAAATGAATGGTATAAATTTTAAAGAAGTCAACGATATTATACAATATGGAAACATTAAAAACTTACACAGCTTTTTCAAAATTCCCAAAATTCATATGTTGAAGTCTTAACACCCGAAGACGATGGTATTAGTAGATGGGGCCATGGGGAGGTGATTAGGACATGAGGGTGGAGTCTTCATGAATGGGATTAGCTCTTGTAAAAGAGGCTCCAGAGAGCTCCCTAGTTCCTTCTACCATGTGAGGACAGTGAGAAAGATGCTAGCTAAGAGCCCGAGAGAGGGCCTTCACAAAAATGTGACGATACTGGCACCTTGATCTTGGACTTCTCAGCCCCTAGAACTGTGGGAAACAAATTTCTGTTGTTTATAAGCTGCCCAGTGTTTGGTGTTTTGTTATAGCAGTATAAGTAAATTAAGACATATGTTTACAGCATTATGGAGTTTGACAAGTCCCAAGATCTACAGTTGGCAAGCTGGAGATCCAGGAGAACTGATGATACATTTCCAGTCTGAATCCAAAGGCCTGAGAACCAGGAATGCTGATGGTGAAGTTCTAGTCCAAAGGCAGGGAAAACCCAATGCCCTAGCTCAAAGACAGGCAAGAGAAATTCCGTTATTTGGTGGAAGTTCAGTCTTTTTGTTCTATTTAAGCCTCCAACTGATTGGATAAGGCCCACTAACGTTAGAAAGGGCAATCTGCATTCATCAGTCTGTCATTTAAATGTTAAACTCATTTAAAAACACCCTCACAGAAACACCCCCAAACCGTATTTGACCAAATATCTTGGCATCTCATGGCCCAGTCACATTGAGACATAAAATCAACTATAATGATGACCTATCTCAAAGTTCTTATTTGTATGTTTTATGTTTTTCATCAGGAACCTAGGCTAAGTTAATAACCTTTGATATCCAATTCAACAACAGTATAGTTAATAAGTTGTCAGTGATGACAAATCATTATCACGTACAACACAAATATTAAGTGGACTCTGGTTATTTGTGAATATGTATATGATTTTCCCCTGCATTGCTCTGGACACTGGGGATATAATGGTGAACAAGATAAACTTGTTTCCCCCTGTAACTTATATTCCAGTGGGAGTGGCAGATAATACCCAATAAACAAACAAATGTCTGTTAAAATATTAAGTAGTGGTAAATACCATGAGAAAATGAAACACAGTAAAGAGGTGCCATTTTAGACTGGTCAGGGAAAGTTCTGAAGGAATGGCATTTGTATAGAGATCTGAATGAAGTAGTGGAAGAAGTCATGTAACTTTGATATGCACATATCTAAATCAGTTTCCGGCATTGCTTAAGGTCTTTCTTTCTTAACTCTCTAAATACTTTGCCTAATTGGGTAGATACTGTGATGTGCCACCCAGATCTCACCTTCTTGAAATATTGTTGCTCAAGCTGCAGGGAGTACAGTGGGCAGAGAGCCCACAGCTGCCAGTGTCTTCAAGAACTGCCTCAGCTGCAGGGAGCCAGACTAGAAGTAGCCCCTGGCCAATGACTGATTGTTCTGGGAATGCAAAGGTTTGGCCATCTTTGCCCAACTGAGGACAACTCTGAGGGGCCATTCTAGCTCCAGAATTACCTGGGGGGTCAGTCAAGGCTGACACTACACTAGACCTTTATCACAATTTAACTTCTTCTTCTGTCCCAACCTGCTTCATTCCCCTCTTTTTTCATACCTTTGATCCCAAAGGCACTTCTTAATTAACATCCTGCATGCTATTCTTGGTATTGAGGTCTGCTTACCAGGGAACTCAATGTTTGCTCAGAGTTTTCTAATTTGCAGATTATTTATGATCCTATCTCAATATTACTTGGTAGCCTGTTTTGTATCAAGCTGCAGTTTGCTTTCTGACAGAATCTTACATGTTAATGTGAACCTTACTTTTCTGACTCCAGCACTCTGAAAATGGACTTTCTCCTTGCAGCACAGTTTAGAAATTGCTAAATAGATTGTATTTTTTTCCTAACCACTTTGCTCTTATTATTTCGCTGAGAGAAAGATGCTGTTTCAGAAGCAGCAGTTTATCCTCAGTGCTTGGAATAGTACAGAATTCTAATATATTCAGTTATATTTAACTAGAGTCTGGTCAGCATTAACTTCTTTTTCATTTATAAAGAGAATGACACAAATTCATATCAGTGAGTGGGATTTTCAGATTATCTCCATGCTGCAAAAGGAGAGTATTTTATTGCCATTAAGCTGTTTTCATCAAGTATCTTAGAAATGCAAAATTCCTCATCAAGACAGTATGGTATTGGCACAAAAATAGACACATAGGCGAATGGAATAGAAAAGACACTACAGAATTGGAACCACAAATGTATGGCCTGCTAATCTGTGACAAAACAGGAAAGAATATCCAATGGAAAAAAGATAGTCCCTTTATTTTTTTTTTTAATTTTTATTTTTTTAAAGTGAATTTCTCTTCAATTTTTTTTTTAACGTTTATTTGTTTTTGAGACAGAAAGAGACAGAGCATGAACAGGGGAGGGGCAGAGAGAGAGGGAGACACAGAATCTGAAACAGGCTCCAGGCTCTGAGCGGTCAGCACAGAGCCCGATGCGGGGCTCGAACTCACAGACCGTGAGATCATGACCTGAGCCGAAGTCGGACGCTTAACTGACCAAGCCACCCAGGCGCCCCAAGATAGTCCCTTTAATAAATGGTGTTGGGAGAACTGGGCAGCAACATGCAGAAGAATGAAACTAGACCACTTTCTTACACCATTCACAAAAATAAACTCAAAATGGATGAAGGACCTGAATGTGAGACATTCAAACCATCAAAACCCTAGAGGAGAAAGCAGGAAAAAACCTCTCTGACAGCTGCAGCAATTTCTTACTTGACACATCTCCAAAGGCGAGGGAATTTAAAAGCAAAAATGAACTATTGGGACCTCATCAAGATAAAACCTTCTGCACTGCAAAGGAAACAATCAACAAAACTAAAAGGCAACCGATGGAATGGGAAAAGATATTAACAAATGACATATCGGATAAAGGGCTAGTATCCAAAATCTATAAAAAAGTCACCAAACTCCGCACCTGAAAAACAAATAATCCAGTGAAGAAATGGGCAGAAAACATGAATGGACACTTTTCTAAAGAAGACATCCAGATGGCCAATAGGCACATGAAAAGATGCTCAACATCACTCCTCACCAGGGAAATACAAATCAAAACCATACTGAGATACCACCTCATGCCGGTCAGAGTGGCTAAAATGAACAAATCAGGAGACTATAGATGCTGGAGAGGATGTGGACAAATGGAAGCCCTCTTGCACTGTTGGTGGGAATGCAAATTGGTGCAGCCACTCTGGAAAACAGTGTGGAGGTTCCTCAAACAATTAAAAATAGATCTAGCCTATGACCCAGCAATAGCACTGCTAGGAATTTACCCAAGGGATACAGGAGTGCTGATGCATAGGGGCACTTGTACCCCAATGTTTATAGCAGCACTCTCAACAATAGCCAAATTATGGAAAGAGCCTAAATGTCCATCAACTGATGAATGGATAAAGAAGATATGGTTTATATATACAATGGAATACTACTTGGCAATGAGAAAGAATGAAATCTGGCCTTTTTTAGCAACGTGGATGGGACTGGAGAGTGTTATGCTAAGTGAAATCAGTCAGGCAGAGAAAGACAGATACCATATGTTTTCACTCATATGTGGATCCTGAGAAACTTAACAGAAAACCAGGGTGGAGGGAAAGGGGGGAATAAAAAGTTACAGAGAGGGAAGGAAGCAAACCATAAGAGACTCTTAAATACTGAGAACAAACTGAGGGTTGATGGGGGGTAGGGGAGAGGGGAGGGTGCCTGATGGGCATTGAAGAGGGCATCTTTTGGGATGAGTACTGGGTGTTGTATGGAAACCACTTTGACAATAAATTATATATATATATATATATAATGCAAAGTTCCTGGTAATGGCAAAAAAAGTCGTGGGCAACTTAAAAGGGGTAATTTTAAAAACTGTTTAATGTATTTTTAATGGTTTAATAACTTTTAGAAGGTTAATATATAATGTAAATTCCCATTTACTGTATAATTGGAGT